>NW_028274821.1:85845939-86185581 GCF_037043125.1 Eumetopias jubatus | reverse complement strand
TGTCACTTAACAACATTCACCCACACCTTCTTATCCAAATCATTATTTTTTGATGCCTAAAGAGTTAAGGCATCAAATGTAAGAATGTTTCATAATTTAACCCTTTGCTTTTGTTTTGGGCATTTAGGAGACCCACCCCCAAACTCCTTTCCTGAGTATTATTTTTAAGCAGCAGCAGTGCTCATCCCTGAGGGTAAATCCTTCTGTACACCTGTAAGTATTTTTCAGAAGAGATTCTTACCGGCAGACGCATGAGGATCAAAGGTGGGCTTTATGGCGGTGTGATAGGGTACAAAGTGGCACGGCAAGGGACATGAGCTTCTCAGGATTTCAGCACTGAGTTAGCAGAAGCCCCTCACCCCACTTCTGTGAGCAAGAGAGAACTGTTGGCTGAACAGTTGGCACATTTTGGTCAATGGAACGCATCTGTACCCCAAATGGCTGGATGGGTATGAACATGAGCTCAGTTGGACAAGGGAGGACCTCGCAGAGATAGAAGGGCTGGTCGGAGGTGGTGGTCCCAGACACCGGAGGTACTGGAGCAGCACCTCAGGATGATCACCTGCCCCAGAGGTCATAGAGGGTATTCCTGGGCAGGGCAGACACTGGGCTAAAGGCTCTCCTTCCTTCTTCCCATAAACAGCTCATGAGCACTTCTGCATCTCCTCCCCTTACTTCAGCAACTCTAAGCACTGTCTCTCCCTCTGGAGGCCTCCGTGAGAGGGATAGAAGAGGGGCTAGACTAACGGGTATGCCTTTGAGAAAACATCAAAAAGTAAATATTACTTTAATAACCATACATACAAGTTAAACGTGGGCTGCTCGCTTTTCAAATTGCATAGTTTGGAAATCTACTTCTCTTCGGAAGGGCCTGCCCGTGAAGGGAGCCGTCATTAAATGTTTCCAGGAACGAACCAGAGCATACCAGGAGTCTGCACCAAAGGCTCAGCCGTGAAGCCTGCAGCGGACGGCGCCAGAGCCGGTTCGCAACAGTCTGAAACTTTGTTCCATCAGCAGCAGAGCTCCAGCTACCGTGCATCAGGCACTGGGCAAGGGTGAGGGCCTGGGGCACACTTCTGCCTTGACTGTTTTTGGAATAAACCACTGGAACCTTAACTATGCAATCCCAAATTGAGACGTGCCACTCCATGCCAAACGCTGTTCATGGGGGGCGGGGGGAAAGAGGTGGTCTCTGTTCCCTTCTACCAGAACGGCTCGCAGGCAGGCAGCCGGTGGGGGGGTGGGGTGGGCAGGCTTCCCAGCTGCACCATGGTTGCCCAGTGCTGAGCTTGCAGGCCTTATGGAGCCAGCAGGCCCTGCGGGCTCTTTCTGGCAGGCTTCCCACAAAGCAGTCTTGGACCCTGGTGGAGCAATTTGGTGCCTGCAGCCGCTGAGGAGCTGGAGGCTGCCTGCTGCCGGGGGGCAGCCTCCACTACCTCTGTTTGGAAGATAAAATCCGACCGACTGCCACTTACATAAATGTAACAGGAAGTTTCTGAATGGCTTCCCCTGTGTCTTGAGGCTGTTACCCTGGTGTTGCTAAACTCACAGCTGAAATGAACCCAGACAACACCTCATCAAAGCCGCGGGGCGAGGAAGCAGTGGTCCACAGGCAGACAGGAACATTCCTGCCAAACCAGAGGCGATTTCGCTCTGTGGGCCCTTTTCTGCAGAAATGTCAACAGCTGGGAAAGGCATCAGAGAATCCAGGTAAGGCGGGGGGAGCTGAACACCATGGCTGGAAAAAGGTTTGCAAGATGGAGGGAAAAAGGCATCTGCTTTGATTGAGCTTTCCTCCTGCGAATTCGGAACGGGGCCGCCCTGCTGGGTTTCGCAGACCTGTTTTGCGCCTCTATGCCACGCAGCATCTGGGGAAATAGTCAGCTTTTGTACAAAATAGGTCATCTTTCCACACTTGTTATGCTCCTTGTCTACTTTGCTGAAATAGCCACAGCACAAAAGAAATTCTCCCTGGAGGTGCTTTTCTGAGACAACGCGCTCCCTCTGCCCTTTCGGGAGCCGGGCTCCTGGAGGGGGGCCAGGGGCCAGGGCTTTAAGACGTCCCGGGTCTTCCCTTTCCCCCACCCAGAAATGGAAAAATTGGCTTTTGCTTACACTTCCAAACCTATTAGGGAGTGATCATAACAAGAGAAACTGATACTGACATGAATTATACCATTGTTCTATTTCATCTATTTAGTAACCCCAAGTTGCAATTTTTAGAAAAAAGATTACCTTTTAAATAACGGATTCATTATGGTACATGAATGAGTGCCATGTTCCCGTGTTCAAAACGTCACTCACCATTAAGGGCGTGCGCTGGTAAGTGGCACTGATTTGCCACTTCCCCCTTAGCTACAAATGCCCCTGAGTGGAGGCTGAGGATAATCGGAGGTGAGCCTGTGGGTTTCCCCGGCTCTTAGAGGGTCACCTGCGCTGCCAGGCACCTAATGAATCTCCACTCTGCAATCAGGCCTGTAAGCGCTCCCCTCCCTGGGTGAAGGTGGAAAGGCAAACTCGCACTGCTGAGGTCCCTGCCGAGGTACCACCATCCATTTCAAGGCCAAGTTCAGAAATCACAGACCCTTATGATGGGGGCGGGAGGGGAGACTGCCCGTGTCCCTTCTGGCCACAAACCTGGCTTTGGGAAATGAGAGGTGAGGACAGACCTGGACACAGGCTGGTGAGCGGGCTGGGCCTCAGCTCTGTGCTGCTCCCAAGACCCCATGGGAAACCCGCCCTGGCTCTGGCAGGTGAACAATGCAGTGACTATTCTCTGGAAACCACCCTTCAAGCTCGTGAAATCCACACATTGTTTTTCATCATTAGTTTCAAAATGCGCTGAGTATCTGGCCCTTCTTTAAGCGCAGAGGTGACACAAAGGAAGGAAAGGGCTGATCTCTGCAGGGGACAGGCCCCTTGCAGGGTGAAAAAGAGACCTAAGACAGATGCCATTCGAAGCCAGGAGACACGCAGAGGGAGATGGTGCCCGGGACACAGACGCGGTAGCTGGCCATGAGCAGAGGCCCCACGTACCTGATATGGCATACAGATTGGAGTGCTGGTACTCGTAGTCAGCCCGAGTGCTGTTCCTGCCTCGGAAGGTAGCAGGGAGCGTTAGTGAGATGTGCCTAAGAGAGAGAGGAGAAAGGAGGTTACAGGGCACACAGAGCACTCCCCAAGTCTCCAAAAGCACCCGCACCACCAACAGCTGCCGCAGCACAGAGCAGGAGGAGGGGGCGCCCTGGTGAGTGGGGGGGGGGGCAACAGCTCGAATCCCCCCAAGGAATTCAAAAGTTTCCAGACATCAGCAACCACCTTTTTCAATTCCAAGAGGAACATTCAAGTGGAGGAAAGGGTTTCCCAAGCCTTATGGCATGTGCGAGGTGCTTCAAGGAGGTCAGCAACTTAGTCTAGATCTCTGCCCACTGGGCAAAATACACCAATAGGAGCAGAACATGTGGGCCCTGAACAGGAGCCCTGGTGTGTTCTGCCGTCTTCCTTCCATTATCCATCAGATGGCTTTCATTCCTGTCTCGCAGGGCCGCTGAGAACAGCGCAAGAAGCACTTTGTGAATGAAGGTGTTGAGTATCATTACTACCACGTGAGTCCAGGAAAACGAACAAGCACTGAGAATCAGAATGGCATGCTCTTCTGAATTGCTATGTCTGCATGTTCGCCCTCTGGCAGGAGCACACAGTAGGTGCTCAGGAAATCACCTTCAATCAGTCCAGCACGGTCTTTTTATGGCACAGGTGCTGGCCATTAAAGCTCACAGTGCCCACAGAGCCTAAATGAGTATTCAATCAAAGTAAAAAAGCCATTTGGTGTGGTCATCAGCTGCCTTTAGCCAATGCAAAAAAGATTAAAAGGGTAGGAAATATATTTCAAAACCAACAGGTCTGGGGGATAAAACAACAATAAAGCCTCTTACTGGTAGAACTGGGGACTGGCTTGAACTAGCTCAGTAGCCTGAGTTTTGGCAGCACTCAGTCATCTCCAAAAGGGAAAAGACCGAGGAAGGGAGCATTTGTTACAAGTTTTATGTTGTACATGCTGCCTTTTTTTACACAATAGGTGCATGACCTCTAGGAATGACTCCTGTACATACAAGGCTCCCGGGAGGGAAGGTTCTCTAGGCAAGACCTATTCCCACAGAGTCTCTCGGTGACAAGATGAGCACCAAAGGCTGTAAAGGCATTTGGTTTGCTGGGCTGCAGCGTGAGCACTGAGGCAAACACCTGTGCGACAGAAAAGCCTGGCTCAACCGGGTGGCCAGTGTGTGTGTGGGGGGTGGCTTGCCAAGCACTGGCTGGACTCAGGGCTGGGGGCAGGGGGCACCAGCAGACCCAAGCACAGGGAGACTCCAACACGTGTGGAGTGAATCTGAGTGTCTGCTCATTACTGATGCTAACGAAGGATGCAGAGATGAGCTCCCTGAAGGAGCTCCCACGCTACAGGGGATCGAGGTCCAGAAATAAACCACCAGATGCAACAGGACATACACCTGGGTGCTGAGTGAGCACAAGAGTTCTGATAAAGGGGCCAGGGTTCTAGGGACACCTTCTCAGAGGGGGACACAGGTACTGATGGAGTAAAAGGGACTCGCTGGGTGGTCAGGGAAAGCCAACACTCTGGCGTAGGGTCAGGGTACGCGTGGCAGCAAGGCAAGGCTGGAAAGGCAGGCTGGGGCCAGGTTGGAACGGACACCCCCCACTGCCAAGCTGCAAGACTTGATCCCCTAGGACGAGGGTTGCTAACTCTGTCCCGCCCACATCACAGCACAAATGAGGGCACAGCGCAACACGGAGTCAGAGCCATGACCCTGGGGAGTCCAGGTCGGTGGGCCTGGGGTGTGGCCAGAAATCTGTCTTTAACAAGTTCCAGCAGTGACTCTGAAGGCTGGCCAGGTTTGGGACCCTGAGAGGGTAAGGAGCAGCTGCAGAAGGGTTTTACACAGTTGATCAACGCCTCTGACCATGGCACTTAGTCAATGAAGCTGAGCAAACAGAAGAATGAATTATTGACTGTGGCTGTGGTTGAGCAGAGCTAAAATGATGATAGGTGACCCCGCAGAGGGTGCCCGCTGTGTGCCAGGCCTCGGGGGAGGCAGAGCTCACGCAGTCTCTTCTGGCTCCTCGCGCTGCCCCTACAAGGCAAATGTAGGGCCTGGTGCAAACTGAGAATGCGAGGCCCTGGTTCAAACAGTCAAAATTTCGAGATGCTGACACACAGCAGTATGCCGAATGTGGGGCCTTCAGAGCCTGGGGTCTTCAGAGCCTGGGGCCTTCGGAGCCTGGGGCCTAGAGGGCCAGTGCTGGCTGCACATCCATGAAGCTGGCTGAGGGGGACGCTGTTATTGCACCCATCATTCCACAGTGAGGGAATTTCCAGAAGCCAGGGAAGAACTACGCTGCAGGGCGGCCATACCTTGAGATTTCTAAGTCTTGAAGGCACTTTCAAAAGGTGCATCCAACCAAACTAAGGGCATCACACATCTGTGCAGTGCGGTGGCCCCTCCAGAGGCTGGAGGCATTCAGGAAGGCTTGTGGACAAGGTGGGTGTTAGCGGAACTTTGGAAGACAGGCAGACCTGGGTGGCAGCAAAGACGCCAGGCAGAAGCCAGAAGAGAAAACAGGGTCGGCCCAGCCGTTCAGTGGTTAAAGAGGGGCTGAGAGTCTGGCAGGAGAAAATGCAGATGGGGCCTCAGGGTGGCAGGACAGCAGGGCCCCTATGTGCACTGAGCTCACCCTGCAGCGGGGTGGGGGGGAGGGGCATGAAAATACCCACAAAGTTACAGGAACACTTGCTTACAAATGGGAAAGCAGGAAGTGCTGTGTGGGGGGAGAAGTGAGGACCGCTGGGCAGGGAGGACGGGGAGCAGGGCTCCAGACTCTGTAGTGAGCCTCCTACATGGCAGGAAGTGTGGTGGAGGGAGGACCTGGAAGGAGGCTGGAGTGGCCAGAGCCTGAAGGCCAGGAGAGGGTGTGGGACCAGGCAGAAGAGGGCTGCAAGGCCACAGCACAGCGGGGCCCTGCATGAGCTCTGACTTGATCCAGAAGGATTTTTAAGCAGAGATGTGAAAAGATCCAGTTTGCAATTTTAAAAGATTGCCTGCGTGTGGGAAAGTGAGGAAAAAAAACGGCAATGCCATGGGAGACTGAGATGGAGCAGCAAATTACAGTGGGGATTCTCGTGAAACTGCAATTATTGAGCACTTACTGTGTGTAGACCCTTCACAGTTCCTGCCAAAGTGTCCTGCTGCAACCCTCTGAACAGTTTGGGGGAAATTCTATGGTACACAAGACTTAAAAACGAAGGATATACCAGAGAAACCAAGGTGCCTGGCTCCTTAGCTGCCCTGCCCAACGTGGACTCCCTGGTCTCAACTTTTCCTGCTTCTCTGGGACATCCAATTGTGCCTGGCAGACGCGATCTGCAACCCTCCCTCCCTTGGCCAGCCTTTCTTCCTTGCAGATGGTCCTTTCTGGCCGCTCCTCCAACTTTTTAAAAGTTGCTGTTTGTGCGAGTTCTGCTTGAGCTCTCTCCTCATTCCACATGCCTTCCCGAGGCAACCTCATCCCCAGCCATTCCCTGACTTTAGCTGTCTGCACACACCAGCCCACCTTTTGTGTCTCTTGCACTGCTTACTTCTCCCTCTACCCGGAAGAGGGAAAATCCTGTAAATCTATGAATATGCCGTGCATTGTTCATACCTTAGCCTGACTCTTTATCCAGGCTGCTCCCCTTCCTAGAATCTCCATTTATTCCTTACCTACACTCCAAACTCCTATTCATCCCTCAAGACCCCACCCAAGCATACCTTCTTTGGTGGAAACTTCCCTGGGCTTGTCCCAGGCTCACTGGATGCCTGCATGTCCCCTCTCTCTCTGGTTTGCACAAAATACTTGAAGCATTTGATACAAGCCTGTCTTCCTAACATGACTGTGACCTCCTCAAGAACAGGGTCAAAGCTCACCAATTTTGGACCCCATTTTCTAGGACAATTTTTGACCTGGAGTAGATGACAATTGAACATGTGTTGACCAAATCAGGTGTTGTACCTACTCCATCAAGACCTCTGGATCTTTTTGATATAAACTGCCAGAGCGTCTATGACTCCATTTCTGCCCATGTGTGTTTTTGCCAATCAGACTCAAGTGGTCTCTGTATTATAACAGGCATCCCACTCCTCTCTGCTCTGGAAGAAAACAGGTATGATGTAAGAAGGAATCAGTGGTGGTGACGGGGAATTTACGGGAGGTGGTGGGGGTGGGTGGGAGAGAGAAAAAGAAAGTTTCTGATCTCCTACAATGTGTGGTTGATAGAGTACATGTGAAATTAACAGCATTCGAGTCGCAGACCCGACTGTATCTTAGACAGAGTCATTGCTCAGCAGGAATGGGGTGAGCTGAAATGAAGTCACCCTGAACTCCAGCTCTAGCCACTGCTGTAGGAGGGTATGAGGCAGCACCCAGAGAGAAGAGAGGCCCCCGGCCAGGGACAGCTTTAGGGAGAAAAGTTCGCTACGCTGCAAAGAGCTGCTTTTCACTTCATTATTCGGACACAGGAAGGAGGGATGTGGGGGTGGGGGGACGAAAAGGCACAGCAAGGCCTCCCGTAATGAGAATGGCCAGTTGGGGCCGAGGGGACAGATAACCTGTGGTTAAAGAGGAAGAACAAGTCACCTGCTGAAGGAGAAGCGGCCCAGGGGCACTGCAGCGTCAGATTAACCGGAAAATGACAGACGACAGGAACCAGGGAGGCTCTGCAATGAGCAGAGCCTCAGAGTGAAAGGCGATTCTAGTTCCCCGGGAGGGGGGAGGGGACCCCGTGCCAGGCACTGGTCTGGGTTCCTTCATGGATACCCCTCACCTCACCCTCTCGGCAACCTTTTCCGATAGGAATAAACTCCATCTGATAGAACAGGGAACAGGCGCCTTCAGAAGTAAAGCTGACACACAGAAAGCTGGGAATTAGTGAAAAGCTTCGTCCACGTGTCCTCCGGGGGTTATTACTATTATCCGGAAATTGCCCTGTTGTATCATCTTGACTCTCAGGTATACAGAGTGAGGACTGCATGGTCCATCCTGAGACCCCTTTGAAAGCGATGACGACAAGGACTCAGCATCTCGGTCACTTACTAGCTTGATGACCCTGGCAAGCAGGCCACAGTCCCTCTGGTATCACGTCACGAAGGGAAAAGCAACAGAATGGGACAACCCACGGCCCAGCCACATGCCCAGGAAGGCAGAGCAGTGGTGGCAGTTAACAGCACCGACCCTAGAGTCAGCCTGACATAGGTTCAAGTCCCAGCACCACCCCCCTGGAGCTGGGTGCCCTTCAGGGACGGCATGTTGCCTCCTCATGCACACCTTGCTACCAGGCTGAGCAGACAGCACAGAACCAGGCGTGTGGTGGGCATGCAGAAGTAGAATGTCTGTTATAATTTCACATACAGCTCCTATTCTGATTCTTCCCACTCCTGCCATTATTTTAGCGTCCCACGTGTGAGGGCCTCAGTCCAGGACCGTGACAGAACCTGCTGGTCCCTCCCTCTGCATTAGAATGAAATCCAACTGCCCTATGGTTCGGAGGTCCTGCGAGCTCCAGCCCATCCCTTCTCTCCGAGCTTGTCTCGTTCACGGTCCTTGCACTCACATGCTCCAACCTTACCAGCTCCCTGCACTCTCATTCCTGCCTCAGGGCCTTTGTACTTGTTCCCTCTGCCTTAAACACTCTTCCTCCAGCTCTCCAGAAGCTGGCTCCTCCCATAGGCAGGCCAACCCCTAGATGCCTGCTGGGGCACCCTGCCTCCAGTCACTCTTACTACACCCCACTTTCCTCTCTGCAGACCCTGCCAACTCTACTGACTGGTTCACAATCACCAGCACATGATCTCCACTACACTTTCCACCATATCCCCAGAGCCTAGAACAGTGCCCTGCACACGTTGGGCACTTAAAATATGAGAGCCCTGGAAGATCACCTAATACCTGAATGAATGAGTGAATCCCACTGACTTGTACTTTGAGATAATTTGGGGAAACTTACGTGAAAACTTCCCACTTGTCTCTTTCTCATCCCCAGGACAGGGCTGGTTAACTGGAAAATGCAGCTATTTCTGACTCATGAATATTTTTACATAAACAGTAAATACATTCATCATGGCATTGCTTATAATGCCAAAAACCGGAGTCAGATCTCAAACAATAGGGGACTGGTTAAAAAATTATGGTACAACTGTCTGACAAAATATTTTACAGTCATTTGAAATACTTTAGAAGACTAACAGCCAGAGCCCATGCCTGTTACTGTAGCATCTAGCAAGAAGAGATACAAAATCCTCATTTTCACACTTGGGAGCTGTGATTGGTTAACCCAGCACCTTGGCTCCTTTCCCACAGCCTAGTCGTCTAAAGGGATTAAAGGAACATGCGATTCATAATGCTGGGTGTTGCCGGCAGAGGAAAGAAAGAAGAAGCCAGGCACTTGGGCAGACCGTGGACCCTAGATGCTCAGCCCTTCTGACGCGCCCAGTCCAGAGGTTTCTAAGAACGAGCAGGTACTCTATGGCTTCCAGCCACACTGAGCAGTCTAAGAGTGTGACGGCTGCTGGGGCCCCGTGGACAACAAGTTTGGCGAGGTCATTTCAATGGGCCCCAAAGTTGTTGATTACTCCGTAAGCAGAGCCCTGTTTTTTAGATTTTAAGAGAGTTCATAAAGATCACCAGCAGGCCAAGAGATAGACCTAAGGACTCAGGAAACCATCTCGACCTAGGGAGGCACCTAGAGATGAAGACTTTCTAGTATCATCCCCAGCAGGCCTCAGACCATTGGAACAAACTGACCATCAGAGGCCAACAATGTCTGCCACTTGACTCAAATGATGGCTTATTATTCCAAAATCTGTCTGGTCACTGGAGAATTCCAGGGAGAAGAGCCCCTAAATCTTAGGGGGAGCTGTACCAAGCTCTCCTCCCCATTCCCTATGCAGGGGACAGCCCAGAGGACACGGGCATGCCCTGCTGAGCGATCACCACCCTCCATAGGAGGGACTGGCTGTTGTGTAACAAATAGGTCAGCATCACACAGGCTGCTGACAACGGCTCTGGCTAAACAGATGCTGAGGGAAATTTCATTTTTTTCCCCCCCAGTCAGTTTTAGGCACCTTATTCAATTAACATGGCCACTAAGCTGCAGACAGCTCCATATAAAAGCCCTTCAGTTATAGAAGACATTTTATTAGGTGACAATAGTTGCCAGTACGATTTATTTCCTTTGATGGGGTTCTGCTTTTTCCTTGTTAATTTAAATCTGTATTTTCTAGTGCTGATTCCAGGTCTGTGTGAATTTTTAAAATGTTACCATTAATCTTCTGGACCCAGTGGCCACATATAATGAAGATGGCTCTGCCCAGGCAGTGGTGATGCCTGATGTCCCCTCAAACTGTCACAGGGCAGCATGGAGGGAATGGGGGCTGGTAAGGCAGAGGCAGACTCATGGTTAGAGATGCACATCACTTTCATCTCTCACCTTTTTTTTTTTTTTAAGATTTTATTTATCTGACGGAGAGAGAGACAGCGAGAGAGGGAACACAAGCAGGGGGAGTGGGAGAGGGAGAAGCAGGCTTCCCGCGGAGCAGGGATCATGGGATCATGACCTGAGCTGAAGGCAGACGCTTAACTGCCTGAGCCACCCAGGCGCCCCTATCTCACCTCTTAAACACACATGTGTGAACACACATGCATGCACATTTGCAGAGGAAGCTTTGTAGTGTGAAACTACAACTCCCATTCTGTTTTTCAGGAGCTGACGGTTGTATTAAAACCACTTTAGGGCAGCAGTTTTCAGTGTGTCCTCCAGGGACCTCAGGGGTGGGTTCCCAAGACACTTTCAGAGAGTCCATTAGGTCATAACTGTTTTCATAATAAAACCTAAGACAACACTCGTGTTTTTCACTCTCTTCTCACAAGCAGAATTTTTTTTAAAGATTTATTTATTTTAGAGAGAGAGAGAGAGAGAGAGAGAGAGAGCATGAGCAGGGGGAGGGGTAGAGGGAGAGAATCTCAAGCAGACTCCCTGCTGAATGGGGAGCCCGATGCCAGGCTTGATCCCACAACCCTGAGACCATGACCTGAGCCAAAACCAAGAGTCAGACCCTTAACTGACTGAACCACCCAGGAGCCCCAGAAAGAATTTTTTAGAAGCTGCGTGACTTATGGGGTCATCGCTCTGAGGTCTCCTTGCATACTTGTATGTTCATGTTTCTCAATTTTAACTTCTAATAAGGTAATTATAGGTAAACACAAGCCATGTAAACAAAAGCTCTCTGGAATCCTCATTTTTTTTTTTAAAGATTTTATTTATTTACTTGAGAGAGAGAATGAGATAGAGAGAGAGAGCATGAGAGGGGGGAGGGTCAGAGGGAGAAGTGGACTCCCCGCTGAGCAGGGAACAGATGCGGGACTCGATCCCAGGACTCCAGGATCATGACCTGAGCCGAAAGCAGTCGCTTAACCAACTGAGCCACCCAGGCGCCCCCTCATTTTTTTTTAATTAAAGATTTTTATTTATTTATTTGAGAGAGAGAGACATAGCGAGAAAGGGAACACTAGCAGGGGGAGTGGGAGAGGGAGAAGCAGGCTTCCTGCCGAGCAGGGACCCCGATGCGGGGCTCGATCCCGGGACCCTGAGATCATGACCTGAGCCAAAGGCAGACGCTTAACGACTGAGCCACCCAGGTGCCCCTGGAATCCTCAACTGCAAAAAGTTTGCAAACCACTATTGTAGGGCAACATGTTGAACCTAACTAACAAAAACTTGAGGTCTGAAGTTGGTGGGGTTGGGCTAAGAAGAGTAGTAAGAACAAGAATGAAGGCTCGGTCTTGATGGTATGCTTCATTAAAGAAAAAGGTGCTCACGGAAAAAGGGTAATAAACTTTCAAAAAGGCAGAATGACAAGGCTTACTTGCTACAGCAAGGCCAGTAACTATTTTCAAGAATTTAGTTCGAGGGCACCTGGGTGGCTCAGTCGTTATGCATCTGCCTTCGGCTCGGGTCATGATCCTGGGGTCCTGGCATCAAGCCCCACATCGGGCTCCCTGCTCAGTGGGGAGCCTGCTTCTCCCTCTGCCCCTCCCCCCACTCGTTCTCTCTCTCAAATAAATAAAATCTTTAAAGAAAAAGAATTTAGTTTGAGAATAAAGTAGTCTAAGGTAATTGAAGATTTTGCTTTCCCCTATTATCCATTTGCCGGAACCCTGCGAGGGCGAATGGCAGAGCGATCAAATGTTTGTCAATACATACAAAGGAAAAAAAAAGCAGAGCAGGAATAAAAATAGGAAACGACCCAGGAGAGTCACAGAACTATCCTAGACAAGATGAAAGGAAGAGACAAAATTATTAAGTCCAGAAGGCCTAGGGTTTGATACTCTCTGCTTAAATGCATCTTGATTTAACAGGCACAGCATGGCGGGAAGGTGACAGTGCCTGGACAGCCAGGCAGAAAGGAGGAGCCAGACGTCTGGCTATCTGAACTGGATGGTGATGCTCCTCACACAAAAGCCACCTCACAGTTCCCCGACAAGCCTGTGAGTCCCTTTTCTGAATTGGCACTGACCAAACCCTTAGAGAACATAAACTTGGGTTTGGGGGACAGAGCAGTCACACGAGGCAGGCCCCTCTAGACAGAAACAGTATATCCCCAAAATAATGAGGAATGACATTTGTTTATTCACTCTCTTTGCTACAAAAAATCAATAGTTGAAAAAAAATCACATCAGGAGGATGATGTGATACATGCCCTAGAAAAACCAAAACTGGATGATTTGTTGGGCCGGTGAAACCAGCATCCCATCACTGAGGCTCTACAAAAACTAATGAGAACAGAGAAAGGTAATGAAGAATCAGAAGATTATGTACCAAATAATGAGCACCTAAATGAGACGAGGGGATAATTCACACATCCCGATGCCTTTTGGCCAACACCCAGGCTAGATATATCCTCATGCAGGTCTATAAAAAAAAAGTCAAACAACAAGATAAGAACATTAGCTTTAAAAAAAGAATTTACTGTAGGATATAGAGAAAGTTATCTGCATTAGAAATAATACAGAAATAAAATTCCAAAAAAACCCTAAATCAGTAATATTGTGGAAAAGCCCCCCAAAATTTCAGAATGTAAAGAACGAACACAGAGATGAGGAGGAAAATTACAATAAACACAGAAAACCAACCTGAATATTCTAGGTGTTGGAAAGAAATCACAACAATTAAAAGAGAAGTAACAATCAAGAAAAAAGTTTAAAGCTTGTCTAATTAAAAAATAATAACAACAACTAAATACAGAAGTCAATAGGGCTTCCAATATTCCAAGCAAAATCAATAAAGAGACTCATGGCTGAATAAATCCTGATTTCCAGACTCCAATTTCAAGACTTAGTGTAAGGCTACAATAATATGGTGTGGCATCAGGGCATAAAGACAGACCATATAGATCAATGCAAGAGAATGGAGAGTCCAGAAATAGACCCACACATATATGATCAATCAATTTTCAACAAAAGGTGCCAAGACGATTCAAGGGAGAAAGGGTAATCTTTTCAACAAATGGTGTTGGAACAACTGGATAGCCACATGCAAATAAATGAACCTAGATGCTTACCTCACACCATATATAAAATGACCCAAGAGATTCACAGAACTATTTTTAGGAAAGAGGAAAGAGAAAGGGTAAATTATTAAGTCTAGAAGTCCTAGGATTTCATATTTTTATTTCAATGCATCTTGACTTCACAGGCATAGCATGGCCTCTTCTAGAAGAAAACAAAGGGGAAAATCTTTGTGACCTTAGGCTTGGCAAAAGTTTCTTAAATAAGACACAAAAAAAGCACAAACTATACCAGAGAAAAAAATTAATCAACTGGACTTCACCACCGCTTAAAACTCTTGTTCTTTAAAAGATTTGTTACATAATTGAAAAGATAACCCACAGACCTGAAGAAGCTATCTGTAAACACATATCCAATTTATAGCCAGCATTTATACAGAACTCTTAGAACTTAAGAGAAGACAAACAGTCCAATTTAAAAAAAATGGCCAAAAGATCAGAACAGCCACTTCACTAAAGAAAATGTATGAATGGTAAATCAGCACATGAAAAGATAGCCAACATCCCTGGTCATTAGGGAGGTGCTCACTGAAGCCACAGTGCAATGCTAACACTTACCTTCTAGAATGGCAAAAATCAGGTTAGGGAGCAGCTGGAACTCTTATGCATTGTTGGTGGGAATGTAAAATGGTACAACCACTGCAGGAAACAATTAGCAGTTTCTTAGAAAGTTCAACACATCCTATCATTCGAGCCAGCCGTTACACCTCTTGGTTTTTACCCAAGAGGAATGAAAGCGTAGGTCTGTAGGAAGATCTGTACACAAATGCACTAAGCAGCTTTATTTGTAATAAAAAAACAACCCAGACGTCCGGTAATAAGTGATTTGATAAATATACTGAGGAACATCCACATGATGGATACTACTCAACAATAAAATGGAAACAAACTATTGAGGCACCCAAGGTGGATAAATTTTACTTGGCACGATACTAAGTGCCAAGTAAAATACACTAGGTAAAAAGTACACGTGGTATTATTCCATTATATTATGGAACATTCTAGGAAATACGAACTAACCCATAGGGAAAGAAAGCAGATCAGTGGTTGGCCTGAGGAGGGAGGGTGGACTATGAAGGAGCCCAAGGAAGTTTTGGGGGTGGTAGATACATACACGACCTTGACTTTGGTGATGGTATCGTAAATGTGCATATACGTCAAAGCTCATCAAATTCTATTTAAATATGTGCAGTTTATCGTATATTGAGTATACTGTAGTAAAGCCTAAAATACTTCCTGATCTAAAAAACAAAACAAAACAAAAGGCCTAAAGAAGGAAGCCAATCAGGCCGACAGGACTCGACAACGGCAATGAAGAGAGAACCACCACTAGATGAATCCTGGCAGAGCCTGACGGTGATTTCAGACTCTTCCTCTACCATACTATGTGCCTGAAGACAATGGAGCCACAGAAGTTTAAGGGAGAGAGAGTGGCTTTTCAGAAACTTCTTATTCCTTCAAGTTGTCTTTTATATGTGAAGACACTGACAATGAAAGATCATTCACATTCCTTTTTCTGAAAGAGATACATTCAAACATGCTCCAGAGGATTTGAAATTAAGACTTAAGAACTGGGAAGGAAGCAGACAAAAGGACCGGCATTTTTGCTTTCCCTCTAGAAATGAGGAAATAACCGGAAATGTGGGAAAGGACTTATTTAAGATAAAAACAGGCAAACAACATTAGCTGCCATTTTCACAGGGCTTCCCCCTCACACTCACCACGTAACCCCCACCCGGATCCTACGACTAGGCACTGAGATCATCTCTATTTGACAGATGGCCTCAGAAAGGCTCCGCAGCTTGCCTGAAGGGATACAGCTTGGGTTTGAACCCTGATGGGGGGAAAAAAAAATCACCAAATGCAGCTCGGAATCATGATGCTCGACTCAAAAACCGGAACACTATAAAATGTTATAAACGTGATATAATTTATAGGACATTATAAAGTGTCGGATTCAGAACACCGTACGGACATAAAATGATGTTTACAGGTTTTTTGGGTGGGACAGGGGAGGGTGTGGACCATGTGGCGCTGGGAGAGAGAACTCAGCTGCAGGAGAGCCGGGAGCCGGGTCCTTCCAGGCAACGTTGGCAAGAGCAGTGAACTGGGAAAATGTTCATATGATACTAAACCAGGACAGAACAAGAAGGAATAAGCCAGACATTTTTTCATATCACCACAGCCAAATCTCCAAGACTCAGCTGTTTGGTCAAAACAAAACAAAACGACATAAAACCTGACTACAGAAACAACCCTACAAACACTGTTACGGATACAGGGACGCACGGAAGAGTCAAAGGGGCCCTGGGGGAGGGTGGGGCTACGCCAGCTCCCAGCAGATGGCCTGGGGCTGGCGGCAGGACTGGGGGCACACTGTGGACCACGGAAGTCTGAGGCCACTGAGAGTGCAGTTTTCCCCTCCCCCTCCCCTTTCATATATATATATATTTTTTAAGATTTTATTTATTTATTGGACAGAGAGAGACACAGCGAGAGAGGGAACACAAGCAGGGGGAGTGGGAGAGGGAGAAGCAGGCTTCCCGCTGAGCAGGGAGCCCGATGCGGGGCTCGATCCCAGGACCCTGGGATCAATGACCTGAGCCGAAGGCAGACGCTTAACGACTGAGCCACCCAGGTGTCCTCCCCTTCCATATATTTTATGTGTTAATTTTTTCCAATGAGAAGTTTTCTTTTTATCAGTAAGAAGAAGATGGCAGAAAACAGGAGAAGTTGCTGGGAGTGTTGGCCTCGCTTTCAAACGCATATGACAGCAAACAGCACAGCACTTGGTGCTAAAGGAACGTCTTGTTTTCTAGAGAACCTGTCTGCTGGTGGACAAGGACCAGAGGTAACGTGCAAAAGAAATTAACAAATGGTGGGGGGGGAGTGGTGGCAGCAGAGGAATATAATATGCAAAAGCCACGATAATTGAGTGAAGGTGGTCAGGTGGGGGAAAGAACACAGCAAACCGCTATGTGAAATTCCACTTTATTCCTGCAAACCACCACTGGGAAGAAGTCATCTGTGACACGCAGCTTCTGTGCCAGGTGTAAGGACGTGCTTAATGAATGCCATTTAATGAAGAAAAAGGCTCTTATAAAACACCTGGCACAAGCAGGGTGAGGGAGTCACAGGGAAGGGGACCCTCGCTGCACCTGCTGGCATTTTAATAAGCACCTTCTAGAGCGTCCGCTCTCCAAGGCTGGTCAACGGTGTCAGAATGAGGTCCCTGACCATTGCCCACACTCGCTGACAGTTTGGGCAAGCTTATTTCTTAAGGACCATATGCTCAGGTATCAGATTGCCCTGGACAGTAATTAAAATGAATCATTTTCAGCTGGAAGGCCTGACCAGCACCAGCATCGTCCTCAAAGACTTCACAGAAATGATTCCAGCTCCAGGTCCCCTGTGCTTCCAAACTGAGTTCTGAGTTAGGATTCAGATCTGTGAAGACCCAGAGATAATGTTAGATAATGCTGGACATTTTTCTTGTCACTTCATTCTACTAAAACTGAGAGTCAGTTATTTTAATGACTCTAGGCCCTCAAATAATTTTCGGTATAGGGATTTTTTTCTCATTGATTTTGGAGCCGACCTCAGAAAGAAATCACCAATGTGCAAACTTTACTACCATTTTCAAGGTCCGATGAGACATCTTTGTTTTGTTATGTGATTGACATCAGCGAAGTCAAGCGAGGTTTTGTAAAATCTAAAACAGACCCATTTCCTTTACAGTGATATCCGCCATCTCATAAACTTTCTATGCCCAGACTTGAAACTTAATTCCAAATATACCCGATGAATTGATGCTATCCAAGGGCAGACAGACTGTGTTATCAGCAGGCACACAAGGCTGCTATAATCTTGTCTTGTGACTGATTCGGTCCACCAGTTTTTAACTGAGCTCCTACTATAGGTCAAGTACAGGACTTGGCACTGAGATCATTTAAAAACCCAAATGATAAATGCATATTACTAAGTGAAAGATGCCAATCTGAAAAGGCTCTATACTGCAGGATTCCGATTCTAGGACATTCTGGAAAAGGCAACACTGTGGAGACAGTAAAAAGACCAGTGGTTGCCAGGGGCTGGGGGAGAGGTGAATGCGCAGGGCACAGGATTTTTAGGGCAGTGAAAATATTCTGTATGATTTTATAATGATGGACAAATGTATGATGACATATGTCCAAACCCACAGAATGTACAACACCAAGAGTGAACCCTGAGGTAAACTATGGACTTGGGGTGATTACAATGTGTCAATGTAGTTTCATCCCTGGTTACGAAAAAAAAGAAAAGAAAGTACCAGTCTAGTGAGTCATGTTGATAACAGGGAGGCTACGCATATGTGAGGACAGGGGATATATGGAAAATCTCTGTACTTTCCTCTCAATTTTATAGGGACCTTAAAACTACTCTAAGAGAATAAAGTTTCTTTAAAAATGAAAAAACAAAAAAAAGAGCCAAATGAGACTTCTATCTTTCCTCTTTAGGAATTTATCTATAAGTAAATTAAAACACATAAATCGCCTAGATCATAAAGTAAAAAGCTCTAAATATAAGATATGCAAATAAGGTTGTATGTTTCCATTTTAAAGCAATGGCAAAAAAAAAGCAAAAGAAAACAACAAACATCTGTTGAGTGCCTACCATGGACCAGGCACTCCACCAAACCCTAGGAAGTGCCCAGTTCAGGGTCGTGGAAGCTGTTGTCTCATCTGCCAAGAGAAAAGACTGCGGGGGGCGGGGCGGCAGAAAAGTCTCAAGCCATGAAATAGTAATTCACGAGTCAAGACAATGAGCTAGGAGAGGTCACAGAGGGAGAAAGAGCAATGGAGGCTCCTGGAGTCAGAGAAGTGGGAGATCATTCCCGAGTGAGATGTCAGGAGGTGGGGGGGGGGGGACAACACTGAAGGTTTCCGTAATCATCTATTACTATGACAGTTACCACTTACTGAGCACCTGAACTATTCTTCACGATTCACACTCATCCCTAAGTGGCCCAGCCCAACAAGGTAAGTATTATTCTACTGACCAGGGGAAAGGAGGTTCAGAGAGGTTAGGGGACTTGCCCAGGAACACAGAGTGAAAGAAACTGGCTGAGCTAGGATTTGAGTTGATGCTTTTTCCACTAGAAACACGTTGCTTTGCTGAGACAATGCAAAGCCCAAGCTAAATGTAAATGCAGACTTGTTCATTTTCCATTCAAGCAACCCATTTGCCATAATCAATACAACCTCAGCCTACCAACTTGACTATATGATGAGTTTTCCTCCTGGGCAACACAGACACCATCCCCTCCCCACCGAATCACTCTGCATGGGACAAGAAAACTGCCACTGGAAGACGAAGGAAATCAAAATTCCAAACCCCCCGAGTTCCTAAACGCACAGCTTTAAAGTATGTGCAGCTCAACAGCATATGGCAAATCAATTACTAGTTTAAATCTTAAAACAAAAACATGGCAAGTGCAGTGCAGAAATAATCAAGAACAACGGTTCAGTTTAGATTACAGTGGGCCACTAGAGTTTTGAATACAATTAATCATCATTCCAGGCAATGGGAAGCCATATTGACACTTATTCCTAATTTGAATATTTAATTAGGGTGAAGTTCTTCATCAAATTATCGCAGGACTGGGAGAAAGCCTGGAAGACTCACACAATTACTATCTTAACCCCTCGCCAGCTGCTCACCTGTGAGCACAGCGATCCCTGCCCCAGCTCTGCGGGGCCCGAGCCCACAGTCTGGCTCTGTGAGAACCGGCGGGAGGGGGGGTGCAGGCGGGACCGAAGCTACAGCAGGGGCAGAAAGGGGCCAAATGGGGGCAACGGAGAGGTCTCGGGCCCAGACTGGACAAAGACAGAAGGCCACGCGCACGAGTGCCTGCTGTGGGCCTGGTGTGGCCCTTCCATGTGTCCCCCGTTTATTTCTCAGAACAATCTGCAAGGGAGATATTCTTATCCCCACTTTACAGAAGAGGAAACTGAGACTTGGAGTAGCGACAGAACGCACTCAAGAGAACACTGCTTGTGAGTCGTATAAAGAAGGCCAAGTTACATACCCCCCTGTATGCACCAGAAATAAGGACAAAGAGATCAAAGGTCAAAAAAACATATTCAAAGCCTGTATTTTGGATATCCTGCATTGTGTATATAAATTGGGGGGGGTGTTTAGGAGTAGCATCCAGAGCCCAGGTGCACTCAACAAGCATTCTAAAATTTAACTCTTGGATTCAAAATGTACCACTGAGCTCTTCCAACCGGGCAGGCACAAGGACATTGTGACTAGCTGCTCAGGAGAATGGCCGTGGTGAGGGGCAGCAAAGCTCAAGGGAACAGCCTTGTACAGTGGACCTGAGACCCCCTATAGCCGTCTACACCCTGTACAGGGGGGCCTCGCAGAGGTGGGCACTGCAGAGCCCTACCGGTGTTCAAGGGGGAGGGAAGTCAGTGACAGCAGAAGAAAATGCGGATTTCTCTTCTTTTGAAATGGCAACAGCTCAACAATAGTTTTTAAAAAGATTTTATTTATTTTAGAGAGAGTGCGAGAGTGCACGTGAGTGGGGGAGAGGAAGAGGGAGGGAGGGAGGGGGAAAGAATCTCAAGCAGACTCCATGCCCAGAGCGGAGCCCAACTGGGGGCTCCATCTCATGACCCCGAGATCACGACCTCAGCCAAAACCAAGAGTTGGATGCCTAATGGCCTGAGCCACCCAGGCGCCCCTCAACAATAGCATTTGTAACTACCTATCAGTTTAGACAAGAGATAACATTTCCTTAAGGTACTCTCTTTTACACTATGACAAGACTTTTGGGGCACCTGGGTGGCTCAGATGGTTAGGCATCTGCCTTCAGCTCAGGTCATGATCTCCAGGTCCTGGGATCGGGCCCCGCATCGGGCTCCCTGCTCAGCAGGCAGCCTGCTTCTCCCTCTCCCTCTCCCCACTGCTTGTGCTCTCTCTCTCTCAAATGAATAAATAAAATCGTTAAAAAAAAAAAAAAACTTTTGACATTTCACAGAGGCCATGTGATCCTGCAGGACTCAAAGTAAGTTTTCCCACGAAATCTCCCCTGAGGCCCCTAGGACAAGACCAAAGGCTGGCTTTACACATCGCACATGGCCATGGTAGGTCTTGAGAGCTTTCCGCTTCCAGACTTCACAGGTGCTGTGGGTGAGTGACATCCCCATAGTTTCAGATTAGCAGTTTTCTGTTAAAGGCTTGAGATGGGTTCATTTACCCTCTTGTGGCAATCCTCAAAACTCCATTTTTGTAATGGCCACTTTAGCAGGAGGGGTGAGCTGCTCCATACAGTACCAGCACGGCCGCCTCTGGCCACAGCTCCCCGGCTCGGCCTCCTCCTCCTCCTCCCCCCCTCCCCCCGCCCCGCCGTCCCCCTCCCCTGCCTCTGCCAGGCCTGGCCGGTGGCCACAGTAGACCCAGGATCCACCAGCCCCGCTCTGAGCCTGCTCGTTGCAGGAGCAAACGGCATCGGGAACTTTGAAACTTTCCTTTGTATATTACATTAATCCGTATAAGAAAATCTCTTTTAATGAGGAGTGATGTAGTTACAAACTCTCCAGAGCCATAATTAGAGCAAACTAATTGAAGTTGTGTTTTGACACACTTTCCGAATTCACGGGTGCCGGATGACATACTCACAACACTGCTGCTGCACCACCATGGCGACGGCAAAATCATTAGGCTAATAACACTTATTTGCATTCTTATCACGCCGGCAGCTCTCCCTTAAATACTGTTTCTACTATTGCTCCTTTACTGTAAGTTTCCACTAAAAGATATTAACAGTAATTATTACTACTTTAGTGGAATTTTAATGTTAAAGAATAACAATGTGCATTAACATACATTGAATGCCAATTCTTTTTAACCACCTTCAGCAGGTTTGGGGGCTTCTTCCCGTGCCCCGACCCCACAGCCTGAGGGTGGTTGAGATGCTATTTCAGTTTCTCTTAGGACAACCCCTCAGCCCACACCCGGTGAGATCTGAAGTTAGGGTTTCTGAACTGTTTTGTTTCAAATGTTTGATGAGAAAAATCTTTCTTCCTTTTTTTTTTTAAAGCACATTAAAATGAAATAGTTAAGGAGAAATTTTTTCCACGCAGTTAAAAAAAATCAACAATTTACAACACGGTCTTTGGTAATAATACTAATGAATTCCAGGAGGACGTGCTTTAACCACTCGGCCGCCACCCTCTCGGTGATTAAAGACAGACTTGGAATAACTAGAAAGGCCAGTGGGGGTGGGGCAGCCTCGGATCTGTCAATACGGAGGCCCCGCTTGCCACCAACAAGGCCAATTTTTTGGATGCTTAACTCAGACACTCACACACTGAGAGGAAGCCTCGACAGTTCTAAATAATGGTTATTAATGACTCCCTGCTCTAAAGTGACAAATTACTCCTGAAATTTAGAATCAAAGAGGTATGAAGAGTGAATGAACATGACAGGAAACGCCAGCGAGCGCACAAGAGTTCCCGCTTACTCTAGGTGGAGAAGGGCGGGGGCCCGGAAAACAAGTAAGGTCCAGGTCCCTCCTGTCTGGGTAGTCTGGTGACCACAGCCCTCCCTCACGCAGGTGTCTCCCAGGACCTGATGTGGGGCAACCAAGGGCAGGAAAATGCTGTCTGTCCCACCTCACGGCAGGAAGTATAAAATGCTAGGTGCGCTGTAACTGGAGGCGAGACCTGGTCCTAGCCCCACCTCTCTCCACGTGTGTGGCATCAAGACCTCCAAGGGCACCTCGTTGGAAACTTGGGTTTGGGCTAGGCCAGTTGCTCAGATTCCCGGCTTCTGCAAATATCTTGGGATCCAGACAAACCAGCACCACATCATATTTACCAATTCTAATCCAAGAGAAAATGAGAGCAAAGGTCGGTGTGGTTTTAACAAAATGCACAACTGTGTGCAATTTCAAAGTACTCGAACAGACACTTCAGGATGGATGCTTAATCTCAACTCGTGAAGATTTAACTGGGTGAAGAAAATGCTTCCGTAGAAAAATGCCGAAGACTGTACTCCTTTAAAGCTTTGGAGTTTTCGGTTAAGTTACGCCATCCTTGTACCAATCGTCTATTTTTCAAGTCCCTGATTACTTTAAACAAAAGAAAGAAAAGAAGGGAGGGAAGGAAGGAAAGGAGGAAAGAAAGAAGGAAGGAAGGAAAAGAAAGAAAGAAAGAAACTAACTTTACAGTTGCAGCAACACTCCAAATCATGGTATTTATTCACTACATTTAAGTTTTATTACACTTGAACCCTGCAATGCCAAAACACCTACCTCCCATATAAAAGAAATGAAGAAAAAAGCAAAGTCTGGGACCCAGGGCACCGCACTTCCATTCCAGATGATCTAGTCTAATCTTATAAACTGAAATATTTAAAGAGTCTCTAAACCTCACTGACCCTACTTTTAAAAACAAGGAACATATGGGCACTTCTAGCTTTTCATCTTCTTCCAGCCTACTAAAATATCCGCTTTTCCAAAATTCAAGAGCAGGGAGACTGCCAAACTCAGATCCATAAAAGGCTATGTGCGTGAGAGTGCAGGGTGGGCAGGGAACAGTCTGAGCCGAAAACAAACCCTAACAAAGAATCAAAGATGCATTCTTCTCCTTCTTGCTCAATCAATCTCGGAAGCTGTGGAAAACAATTTGTTTAGCAAAATAAAGCAATGACTAATAAGGAGGTGCAATGTGGACCATGGTCTGGAATGGCTTGTGGCTAATGTTTGGTCCCCGGTGAGGCCGGAGGAGACAGTGAGGTGAAGTCCTAAAACTCAGGCAAGGATGGTGGGACCAGGCTCCTGTCCTGACTCCTGAGTCCCGATGCCCTGCGCTTGGTTCAGCTGCCAACTCTCCCCGCTGCATCTTGCTTATTTCTTAAAGGCTTTGCTCATTCCCATTATGCACCTCACTGCATGGTTATAAAGATTAAAACGATATCTATAAAGTGTTTGCACAATGCCTGGCACAAGATGTTCAAAAGATTGTAGCTGAAATAATGATGATGATAATTTTATTTATCCTAATAATTATTAACATTATTATTCAACTGGAAACAAAACATCTGCTCAAGAAAAGGTATTCAAGTTGAATGCTACCCTACCCATGGGCAAAAACCTGACCCAAATAAAATTCAAGGGGCCTTTTAAAAGTTACTGCAAGCCCAGGATTTTGTTAAATATCCAAATTAATAATTGAAACCCTGCCTTGAAATAGAACAGCACTGGGGTGGGGGTTGGGGGCTGGGTATAAAATAGTGGGAAATTTCACTTAACGCCCATTTTTACTTTGTTTGGCAGCTAGATTTACACTGAGAGATCCAGATGAAATATTCTGTAGAGCTACCTGCAAATAGACTGTCAGCTTCCACTCTGATAAAAGGTAAAATATCCTTCTCTAAATGGTCTGGTTCACAAAACCGGCCCTAAAGTGAACTGATAAATCTGTTCTGACACACGGAAAACTATTTTCATAATCCTGAAAAAGGCCTTTCTCCAAACCCTGGAGCTTAAACCAAGTGCACAAAGAGCCCGCGCGCACCCGTGAAGCAGGCACGGGAGGAAATCATTTCACATTTACAACCCTGCTTCCGGGACAACGCCAAGCAGCGCGCATAACAGTCATAACCACCAAGAAAAATTAGACACTCACAGAGTCACAAAAATTACAAAGATACCACATTTACAAGCAGCAACTACCTTGTCAAAACCTGATGTGTAAGAGTGAAAGAGAAGAAGTCCAGCTCAGAGATGGAAGCCGTATTGACTAATAGTCAATTCTTCTTTAAATAGAAGCTCTGACTTCCCAAGAAGCCGTATTAAAAATTAATATCAAAAAGTGTATTGCTCGGCCTCAACTCATCATTCACATCCAGCAAAACCAAACTGCACTCTAATGAAATCTCCCCTCAACATCGCTCTGACACCACAGCGAAGTTGGATACTGTCGCAAAAGCAAAAGCCCTGTGACACAAGCCCTTCAAAGATGTTCAGAGAACCCTCCCCTGTAGGTCTCTCTCGCACTGCTCTTCTAATGGCCAGAAGAAATCACACCGCTTGTAACCCTGCCTCATTGCGGGCTCAGAGACCGCTGGAGGGAGCTGCGCCGCCAGGACCCCCTCGTGTATGGCCTCCACACGTTCTCCTTAGCCACCATCTCTGGCTCTGGTGGACTGGACCCCAGAAACATTCACGGGTCTCCTACAAGGGTGTGGATGCAGACCTCGTGGGCAGCTCCCGACCAGAGGAGCCTGAGGAAGACAATGGGCTCCCTGCACCCACACGTGCACACTCTGCCAAGTCCGTGGCTCCCAGCTGCTGGTCAGGAGCCTACAGGGGCCACACGTGGAGACAGCTGGGACAACCTGGGTGGCTGCTTCACAGCCGGCGACCCTGTGGCCGGGAGCCTCGGGGCATAGACAGTCTAAGCCAGAGGCCGCTCCCCTTCTTGGGTTCAAATCCTAGGTCTGACGCTCAGTAGCTGTGTGAACTTGGGAAAGGGATTTCACCTCCTTGGTCTTGGTGTCCTCGTCTTAAAGTGGATGTGATGACAGTACCCTACTCACAGAGCTGTTAGGAGGATTAAAGGAGTTCTTATTTGTAAACCACTTGGAAAGTGCCGGACACGTATCAGATACAAGGTAAGTAAGTCTCTGCTGGCTGGCAGAATAGATGGAAGAGGGATGGACCAGTAGATTAATACCTGGTGCTATGTATCTAAATCAGCTCACTTTATACATTCAACAGATAAGCCAGGAACCTGGCGTTCAAAGGTCCCTGCCATTTTGAGACCACGTGCTTTTCACTGAACGCTTACTGAATTAAGTGAGAGGACACAGTTCAAAGTACTTGCTAAGTTTCCATACACGGGAGTACAATGTTATCATCTGTATTTCTGTGTGACTAGCCTTTTCTAAAGCATTAAAGGACAGAACGGAAACAGAAGAATCCCTGTCATCAATAAGCCAGCAAATCTAGTCATAAGACCAAACATAGATACACGTAGCAATGACAGGAAAAGGCGGAATGCCAAATCGTCTGGTGCGAGCAACTGGAGGAGGGGAAGGGGGAAAATAGACTGGGCCGGGCTTTCTAGAAGGGGCGAAGGCTATCCCAGGCTGGAAGGTGGACAGGACTAAGGCTCTGCATTCTGAAGTCTGGTCTGCCCCTTCCCGGAGGGCAGAGGCCGAGATACACAGCAATGGCCAGAGCAGAGACGGTTCTGGAAGGAGAGTGATGTGCTCAGGAGTCAAGAAGAGACTCATCTGATTAATGCAAGATGATGTGGGAGGTATGTCAGATAATAGGAAGCCAGTGAAGGTTTCAGAAAGTAAGAAGAACATGTGGAAATCTGGAAACCCCACCAGGACAGCAGGCAACGTAGGGCTTTAAAGTTCCAGGCAAAGAATGTCAAGGTGAGCTACTGAAATAATACCTCAGGCCCAGGAAGCTCAACCTTGAATCTAACTTTGATTTAAATCAGTGTTCAGGTCCCACCCCATGGACAGCCCTTCTCGGGAGCACCCCTGGCTGTTGGTACTTTCGAAAGCAGTGGGTGGAAGGTACCGGGGGCAGAGTGAGGGGAGCTCAAGTCTACAGTGTTGGTGTTAGTGCCCTGTGTGAAAAACATCTGCAGTAAGTCTTCATCTTCAAAGGGGTGACGCAGCCAGGAAGGAAATAAAAATGTGTATCCCATCTTCAAAGTTAAATAAACAAAAATGTGTGTGGTTTTTCGTGTGAAGGAAAAGGAAGTCTAATTATCCCAAGTGAAGCCAGACCCACAGTCCTGCCTGGGCACGCCCTGCGGAGGTGCAAGGCTCTGAAGGCCCCCGCTGGAACGGCCAGCCCCAAACCCTCCTTCAGTGGGACCAAGAGAGCTCCCCCGGGGCTCATGTACCCCCAACCTGTCTCTTGTTCCTATGGATGTGAGCTTGGAATCCAGGGCATACAGTGTTTACTGTTAGGGGGAAGAAAAGGATCACTGGAGTTGGCGGCCCTCGGCCTCTAATCTCACCTTGATGCAGGACACAGACAACTCTTCTCGTAAATGAGGGACCTTAAAGAAGAGCTTTCCACTCTGGAATTCCCTCTACTCCCCTAGGCTGAACCTTCTCCATTAAACCTACACAACAGGAAAATCTGCTGGGGCTCCTCTCCTGATAGGCAACGTCTCTGGTGCCAAGCCTTCTGCCCCTTGGGACGGCGGCAAACACCTCGTTGGGGAAACTTGGCCTCCCTGATGGGTGCTGTTCAAGTCCTGCCACAACAGGGCAGGGGACACACGTCCTCTGTAGCACAAAGACCGCCTTGTAACTGAACAGTGACAGGCTTAGACAACAGGACGCCACCCAGTGTGCTGAGGCTCCCTCCGCTTGCTGGCTTACTCTGCAGGTTGACCCCACGTCCCCGGGAAGGTGGGGTCTGGGGGTCCGGGGTGGGGGACAGAGCGCAGCGGCTCACGGGCTTCTGACAACGGCTGTGATGGGGGGTGTGCCTGGGCGTGCACGGCCTGAATTCCAGATCCTCGCAGTGTGATTGTCTCTCTCCTTTAGGAAGAGCCATTAACCTTTCAGATGACAGCCCTGGGATCGGAGTGACGGAACGATTTTTGAGGTCAGCAAGGATCTATGTTCTCAAAACCTGACATCGACATGCAAAAGTTGTGACTGAATCCTAGTGTCCCTGAGAGAAAGACTAAATGCATGTGACAGATCTTCTGCAATCAGAATGCCCCATTTCCCAGAGTATCTGTCACAGATTGATAACATCCACGCAAAAAGTTAAGTACAATTATGTCTGTCACTAAGAAACATACTTTGGAACCTGTGACTGACAACTCGCTGGGAGCTGACAAATCACCGGAAGATTACTGGAACAACTCAGGGCAGCACCATGTGCCGTATAAGGGAAGCTCAGCCCCGCCTGGCACCTGGGAGAAGCTCCCCAGAGGCTGCACCTCGCAGGCTGGGGCTGCACGGCAGGATTCAACAGCTGGTGAAGGAGTGTGTGCTCTGGGGTTCTGGGGTGGGGGGCGGGGAGAAGACACTTTCTCCCAGGGGAGGGCCAATGTCTGTGCAGGATCACACGTGCCCGTGGCCTGAGGGGGCAGCTTCTCCCTCAGAAGCACAATGTGCAATCAGGCCAAGGGAAAGGGCACAGTGGGAGCTACTAGAACCACACGTCCCATCTTTCCTAGGACAGCCCGAGTACAGGGTCCACAGAAGGTAGAAATGCCAGCACTCTGGAGTCCAGACTGCCTATTGCAGATGGACTCTGAAAGGGGCAAAATACAGGCCAAAGCTGGGACACAGACACAGGGGCAGCACCGTCGGGGCCCCTCTGTGCCATCCATCCCAGGGAGGGGGCCCCACGGCCCTCTGCAGCTCAGGGAGACACCCAGACACCAGCACTGGGGAGCAGAAGAGGACAATGGCCGCAAGTCAGATGGCGAGGAAGCACCGAAAGCCACACGGGCAGACCCCGGTGACAAGCACCCCCTGCTCTGCGCCCTCCCTACCCAGTGGAGCTGCCCGGAGGCACCCTCGGTAAGGTGTCTGCAAGGCCTACTGTGCAGGTCTGGGAGTCTGATTTTTTTTTTTTTTCTTTTTAAGTAGGCTCCACACCCAGTGCGGAACCCACTGCGGGGCTTGAACCCACGACCCTGAGATTAATACCTGAGTTGAGATCAAGTGTTGGGCGCTTAACTGACTGAGCCACCCAGGTGCCGTGGGAGTCTGAATTTTTGAGGATGGGGACAAGATACACTTCTTAAATAAGGCTTTTGAAGAACCCCTGCAGGTCTGAAAAATCCAAATGCTGTTTGAACGCTGCCCATGGCTGGGAGCACACAACCTCTTGAGTGGGCTTCTTCAACGCCATGGCAGTTTTGCCTTTGGGGAGTTCTTTAATTTTTTTTGAACATGTTAAGCCTAAATCTACCGCCTTAAAACTTCAGTCCACGTGATCTAATTTTTTGTCTTCTGGGGCTGCCAACAACCCATCCCCACCTGGAAACACTTCTCTCGGCTACATATTGACCATTTAAACACCTGAGGCCAGCTGCCCTGTCTCTACTCAGGGCAAAACAACGGTTCGTCGTACCCAAATTCAGTGCTCAGTTTGGGTAACTTTTACAAGGTGGTGTGTGGCAGTGGATGTGACCCTCCCAAATGAACCTGACAGGTGTAGGACACTACCTCCCCGGACACGCCCCACTGGCACACCAGGCCGCATTCTACACCATCCCAGTTCGTGCCCAGCCTGGTCACTGCACACAAATCACTAAGCCAGGTGTCCTCAGTTTGGTTCTTGTGCAACTGATTTTTTTTTTTTTTTAACCTGGGAGTGGGGTATGCCGTCTGTTTTTACCCAACACCTTTCATCTCCTGGTTCCAGTAGAGTGTTCGAGATGCAGAGTATTGATTCTGTCATTCAGCACATCAGCTCTCCCTAATGACTCTGTGTCATCTGCAAATTTGATAAGCGTGCCTCTGATGTCTTTATCAAGCCCCTGGTTCCACTGCTCAGCAAGCCAGGGGGCAGCAGTCCACCAGGGGCCCTCTCCCGGGACGACATGGAGCCATTCATTTATCCACACTCTGTGGCAACCGGTGCTCCATCAGTTGTGAATCCACCTGCCTCTCAGAGCTCTTTCAAACCTTGGAACTGGCAGCAGCAGAACCATATGTGAGACATGGTGCGAGCGGAGGAGCGGGGCCCACTGTGGATGAAGTGGGAAGGTGCTTCCTCTACCTGCCCTCTGCCCCAAGGCAGCGGCATGGAAGAGCATCAGAAAAGCCTGGATCCACACACCAACTGTCTGCTTCTATGTACCAGGCTGACTTAGAAGCTGAGGCCAGTCTGTCAGACAGATGGGGAGAGGGGACAGTGCCTCAACCCCAAGGCCAGCCTATGCTGAGCAGGGTGCACGGAGCAGACAGGCAGAGGGTGGAGCAGCCTGGACGCCCAGAGAGAAAACGGGGGCTCCCCACTCCTCGAAGAGGTGGCACGCCTTTCTCAATTGGAAATGGTCAGGAAACATGTGCAGAGATGTATGCGTGTGAGAAGAGTCACTGAACAAGGAAGAGGTCTGCAGAGACACATTGTCATCCTGTCTTTTGCCATGAACTTTACCAAACATGGCATCCGATTCACTGGATACAGCCAAGGGGCTCCCTCTTCTCTCCAGGGGCCCAACCATTCTGAAAGGACAACCGAGATCTGGCCTCCCGACTAGCATTCCCTGCAACAACAGGAAGGAAACAGGCAGGAAGCGCTTGTTCCTAGGGCTGGCACCTGCCTCTAGAGCGCGCAGTTCTGCTAGGACCATGAGGTCCTCAGGTAATGACTCATCAACTCCGGAGAAAGTCCACCAACCGCTCCTTTTGCCTGAAATAAGCTGGGGATAACAGCTCTCCAAAAAATGGCACAGAATTCTTTGAAATATGAGTAACAACATAAGAAATGGAGGCAGAGCACACGTTTTTAGTTTTTTTAGCTAACATTGTCTTTTTCTTTTTTTATTATGTTATGTTAGTCACCATACAATACATCATAAAAGCTCGAGCTCAAGCTGGCAACAAGGTCTGCTACTGGCCCTCCTTTGGTCCCTTGCAGTCCCCGCCGGGAATTTGCTGGGAAAAGGGCCTGCTATCCCTTGGAACCAGCTCGCTAGTCCTCCTGGCCACCTCCAAATCTGGTCAGTAGAGGGCGCTGCATCACCGCACACGCTCGCTCGCTCTAGCCCTGCTGTGCCACCTGATCCCTGCGTCCACACAAAAGACCACACTTGGAAGTATTTCTTATGCTTACGCTCTAGTCAGAAAAGGACCCAAGGAGTGCTGAGAGACTCAGGAGTCGTCAGGGGCAGGGGGGAGCTGCAACACAGGGTCCTAGGCTGTTGGAGAAGCATTTGCTGCAAAACTGAGCATGTGCCTGAATCTGGGCAGAGTGCTACGAGGTAACAGGCACTGGACATGGTTCCCGCCCTCAAGGAGTTCACAACCTGACCACAACCCAAGGTGAAGGCACGATGGCTGAAAAGAAGCATTCAGAGAGGAAAGCCCAGCCCAGGCCCAGGCCCAGGCCCAGGCCCAGGGTGTTCAGGGAAGGCTTCCTGGGAGAGGCATCTGAGCCAACATCTAAGACAGGGGATTTGAGACACATCGTTGTATAGCTGTCCGCAGGAGCAAAGGCACAGAAACACGAAAAAGGAAGGGAAGGAGAGACTACCAGTTTAGCTTAAATTCTGAAGCTTAGGGATGGGGGAGAGCAGAGGTCCCAGGAGCTGGATTTGGAAGCCTTCACCCTACAGGCCCACTGCAGACCCCCACACCAGGAAAACAAGTGTCTCCCGCAGCCCACCACCGGAGAGAAAGCTATCGGATTCCTCTGCTGGGGAGATTACAGACCTGAAACCTCAAGGAAATAAGATGCTCTTCATTTCACAAATCTTCAGTGGAAATACTGAGTGAAACATCAGCATTTCATTTTTTTAAAGTCAAAGGTACTGAATAGGAAAACAATAGAAAAAGCAAAGACACCCCCCCCCTCCACGATTCATTAGGAGGCTCACAGAGATGTGCATACCACCTGGAAAGGACTGCCCAGCGAAAGAGAACTGGGGACAGACAAGTGGCATTTACCCGGAAGCATTAATGTAACATTCAGTTATCCTTCGGCGTACCGGTGGGCTTAACCTTACAGCCACATGGGAATACGTTTTTATCTTATTTTATTTTTAAAGATTTATTTGAGGGAGAGAGAGAGAGACAGAGATAGCAACAGAGAACAGGGAGGAGAAGGAGAAGCAGGCTCCCAGCTGAGCAGGGAGCCCAACATGGGGCCCGATCCCAGGACCCCGGGATCATGACCTGAGTCGAAGACAGACGCTTAACCGATTGAACCACCCAGGCGCCCCGGGAATACACTTTATATGGACTATTCTGACATCTATTTCATTTGGCAAGTAAAACAAAACTGATCCAATTTCCTTGTAGCCCTTGTAACCACAAACTGTACAAGAGTTTTACATAAAATACATAAACCTTATAAACCTTTTGTTCTAACGCACTACCTTCAATTCTGCCTGGCTTCCCGTGGCCTGCGTTCTCGGGCCCTCTCGCTTCAGCTGCTAGTGACCGTGTTCTCTCGCTGCCTGGCAAGCTTCTGGGGAGGTCGCTCTTCCTGCTTTAACTGGGAGAAGCAGTGCTCTTGATCCAACAGAAAAGTTATAGCCAGCCCGGAGGTGGGGCCCAAGCCTAGGCCCTTCCAGATCATGTGATGTCAACAGGCAGCAGCTGTAATCATTCCAGAACTATGGGTCTGAGCTGCCCCCGGACACAGGTGATGGGTCTGAGCTGCCCCCGGGCACAGGTGATGGGTCTGAGCTGCCCCCGGGCACAGGCGATGGGTCTGAGCTGCCCCCGGGCACAGGTGATGGGTCTGAGCTGCCCCCGGGCACAGGTGATGGGTCTGAGCTGACCCCGGGCACAGGTGATGGGTTTGAGCTGCCCCCGGGCACAGGTGATGGGTCTGAGCTGCCCCCGGGCACAGGTGATGGGTCTGAGCTGACCCCGGGCACAGGTGATGGGTCTGAGCTGACCCCGGGCACAGGTGATGGGTCTGAGCTGACCCCGGGCACAGGTGATGGGTCTGAGCTGCCCCCGGGCACAGGTGATGGGTCTGAGCTGACCCCGGGCACAGGTGATGGGTCTGAGCTGACCCCGGGCACAGGTGATGGGTTTGAGCTGCCCCCGGGCACAGGCGATGGGTCTGAGCTGCCCCCGGGCACAGGCGATGGGTCTGAGCTGCCCCCGGGCACAGGCAACAGCATGCAGCTGTGCCGATGCTCTGGGTATTGAGAAAGGACCGTGAAAATGCTGACCTGAGCTGTGTTAGCCCAGTACCCCTAAACTGGAGGCACTCCACTGCTCACCCTGCGACTCTGGGAAGCTCACTGGCTCTTCCTGTCTCTTCGTGCCAATTCAAGACTAAAAACTACTTGTCAAGTTTCAGGCCATTCCGAGTAGTCAAGCTGAAGTATCACTCTGGGTTTGTGAAACTGTCACCAAGAAAGACCAGACCCGAAGGACAGAGTCCTCTGCGCTGCTGGCTCACGACAGTGGCGCTCTTCTGAGGGGGGCAGATGCTCAGCCAGAGGAACAGGGCGCAGAGAACCGGCGGCCACACCACCCTCTCGTCTGCACCTCCCGGAGGGCAGGGTGTGGTCTGTGGGCCCCGGAGGAGCCCCACAATCTGTTCCTGACAGACACTGTTCATCTCTATTCACCCATGTGGAAGCTTTTAGACTCATTCTCGTTTATGCTACATCCCTCCCCAAACAGCACTGTCTCACCAATTCTTGTTTTTTACTTTTGTAAAAAAGTATTTTTTTTATTTATTTTTTTTACTTTTGTAATCACTTTCTCAAATTTAATCCCTCCTTGCTGTTTGTTCCTTGCCCTCAAATAATTCACTACTAGTAAGGCACAGGGTGTTTTTTTTTTTTATTATTGAACTATAGCTGACATACATTGTTATATTAGCTTCAGGTGTACAACACAGGAAATCGACAATTCTCAACATTAGGCAATGCTCACCACGATAAGTCAGTGCTGAGAGGTAAGAGTTTTTTTTTTTTATTTGACAGGATTCTTTTTACCACCTGCTTTTTGCAGAGACCATGACTACCTCTATTAAACTGAAATCAGGTGCAGAGTGACCCGTTTGCTCACCTAAGTTTCTTTGTGGAGTTACTGAAACCAGCTCCCCCAAAAACCTTCTCGCTATTCTCTCATACCCAAACTACCCGTTTCTTAGTTTGTAGCTCACTGGGAAAAGAAACAATATGAAAACGAGCAAAATTACTTACCAACCCTCAAATGAGTTGTTGACCAAGGCAGAGAAGGAATTCTGCCTTCTTATGGCCAACCACATGGCTACAAATCATGTGTCTGTGTGCAGCTATGAGCTCTTTAGAATAGCCAGCCAATTTAAAGTCGAATATTCTGCTATCTTAGGAGCCTGCAGAATACGTACAAGATAGAATACAGAATGGCCTTTACATTTGTGTAATGCAAACATTTCTAATTGGATTTTTAAAAATCTCCTCTAGCGGTGTATTGCTTCTGCAGTTTTCAGTAGATACTAAGTGGAGGTGTTCTAAAATGTCACGCAGTGAGACCCAAGACCACATCACTGTAACATGCGTTAACAGCACAGGACACCACTGACGAGGCCTCACCTGGGGAGATTGGGGGCTGGGGTGGAAGCAGCTGATGACTGGGAAGGTGTTGTGGGTTGAGATGAATCATGATTCCTCGGTACTTTGCCCATTCGATACCAGATCCCCATGCTGTTCAGTTCCCTTTAGGAGAAAACAGAAATCTTCATAGTGTGGTTCAGCACAAAGCATTTACCTGAGCAACAAAGCAAACCAACCCATTTAAAAGAATCGCAGTCTCCAACACCAGGGAGTCCACTCTTGCCCACAAAGATCAGTTCCATCACCACCCTTTGTGCTCAGGGTGTCAGAGTTCAGAGCCTGATGTGAAGTCAACTGTCCCAACGAGGCAGGCTCTCTGATTTGCCATCTTCTTTACCTGCGCTGGAGCCTGCCTTCTTACTACACTATTGATGTTTTCGTTGGTTCTCAGTCTTCAAAATTCTTTTTATTTTGCCACTTCATTATAGGTAATTATGTAAAAATCCACTTCAAGTTCTTTGTATGGTTAGGGTGAGACAGACGGGGCAACAGTGGGCGAACGGATGCATGTGCCTGTTTGTTTTTTGTTTTTAAAGACTTTATTTGGGGGGGCAGGAGTGGGGGCAGGGAGGAGCACAGGCAGAGGGAGAAGCAGGCTCCCCACTGAGCAAGGAGCCCGACACAGGGCTCAATCCCAGGACCCCGGGATCATGACCGGAGCTGAAGGCAGACGCTTAACCGACTGAGCCACCCAGGCGCCTGTATGTGCCTGGTTTTTTCCCTATGAGGGGAATTAGCCCCACCCTGTTCAAGGACATGTCCCAACTTCTGGATAAAGCTCCCATTGCCTGGAGATCACCTGCAGTTGGCTTCATTCTCAGGGGCAGCTGGGGAGACCTCTTCAAACCACAAAGCCTGAGGCATGTGCCTCATGGACCACTGCAACCAAGAGTGATCACAAAGGGGCTCGACAGATGCCACATCAGGTCTCCTGTTCCCTGATGTGTGCCCCTACCCCACCCCATTATGAGTGTTTACAAGACAGGTTTGGTCTTAGAAACTGGAACAGGGTTATTTTAGCCACATCCAACTTAAAACTTCTCAACTCCCCCATCGAACTGCATCTCATCAAACAATGAGGACAGATTTATTCAGTGGAGAATCCTGGCAGCTTCTCAGTACACTACAGGAACTACTCTAAACCACAATCACGTCTTACCAGGTGGCTGATTCCCATCGGCCACCCTGATTCCATCACACCTCGGCGATGGCCCCATGGTCCTGGCCTTGGAGGGGCTGTTCTCAGCCTGAGGTTCGTCTCCCCCAGCCGACAAGCCTGAACTCTTGCAGAGTAATGTATGTGCTCATTTTTAAGAGAAAGGTGACTCAGAGTTCTGGACACTGTTCTTTTTCCTTCCTTAAAAATAATACTGGAATTTTCTTCTTCTGAAAAGGAGTTTTTGCTCTAAGATGATACAAAATATGCTTTATTTAGCAATCTTTCCAAAATGATATAAAAGAAAGAAGGCTCTAATTTTGATTATCAAGATATATATGGTAACAATCTATTCTTTAGAATTGTTTAAATTGGTTAACAATTGAGTCTTTTAAAGTACTACAGCTTGTAATTAAAAATATACATAGTAACTGAAATTAGACTTTAAAAATTCATTGTTAAATTGTTGCTTTCTACTATTTATATGTAAATGGCTGCTTCTAGGTACCTGAAGTACAGTCATTTTTTTAAACTATTTCCTCCTCCCGTAATCCTGTTCATATAATTAGTTTAAACCATGTTGCAAAACAGGACTTTGGATTGTGTAGGAAGGGGATGATCACAGAATTCTGAGACAGAGCATTCGGATTCCACAGCCGAAGAGTCTAAACGAACTTTCATGCACCAGGATGAAAATCATCTGCTCCCATGACACCTGTTCTCCAGGTGCTCCACACAAATACCACACCTCCAGGCCATCGCCCACAGGGAAAGGTCCACAGAGAAAGGCCCGGTTTGTAGAGTGAAGACCTGGGTTCAAGCGAACAAGAAGCAAAACAGAACACAACCCAGATCCAGAGGCCACTGCAAAAGCCAAGTAGGAGAGCACACCCATGGGGACCCAGGGGGATGAGCGGGGTACCTGCAGACCTGGCCAGGGAAAGAGGGATGCCGAAAACCATCTCGGGGACTCATTAGTTTGAGAGACCTGAATTCAGTTGACTGAATATAATAAATACTCTTATCTTCTGGGCATCCAGCATCCATTCACCCCTCTTTCTGACTCGTTGCCTGCTTCCTTCCATATTTGGGGGGGCACTCAACCCCTCAGTCTTAGCCTCTGGGTTCCAATGGAGTCAATCCCATTTCCAGCTCAGTTCTGGTTTCTCAGACAATGACACCTGTCCAGGTAGCAGTCATGGGTTCAGGGCACAGGACTTCAGTGAGATCAATTAAGACCAGTTAGACTGAATTCTAGAACCTGTTTGAATTATCAAGAACGTAGATTTGCTCTTTGCCTCAGAAACTGAACCTGAAGGAAAAGTAGGTAGAGCTCCCACACCACCATTAGTCCACTAACTAGGGGAGAAGATGTGGAAGAATGGGATCCACACTTTGGAATCAGAGCAAGGAGGTAAACGGGGGAAACTAGACCCTAGTGATGTCCTCTGAGCACCTACTTCAAGCCACACCTGAAGCCATCCTGCCCCCTGAACTCCGCTGTTATGCCAGACCACAAATTCTTCCTTTTGCTTGAGCCAGCCTGGGTTGGGTTTCCTGTCACTTACAAGCAAGAGTGCGGAATGAAATCCTGAGATTCCCTGTCTTCGTGTTTACAAAATAGCTACAGAGCTGGGTCCATGCCTAGTACTGAGGCTACCAGGTATACAAGACACAGCGGGCCTAGCCCTCAGCTGTCCTCTGCCTATCGGGGAAGATGAACATGAGACCAGAGAAGTACACAGGGAATTATCATGTAGTCATGGGATACTCGTGTTTCTTCCTGACTCAGACCTTCCAGTGGCTCTTCAGCGTGCTTGGGATAAAATCCCAGCTGCCGCTATGCTAACCGCTCACCCCAGAGCCCGACTCACCCTCGCTCACCCACATCGGCTACACCGGGCTACTTCCTGCCCCTGAACATGCCACACCCATTCCCGCCTTTACTCTTGCTCTGCTCCTGAGCCTAGAAGGCTCTGCCTTCAAGTCTCTGCATGGCTGACTTCTTCTTGACATTGACATCTCTGCCACATGTCCCCACCCCACCCCACCTCCGACACCCTCACTGAAGTAGCCTCCATTCATCGCTGTGTTTCATTTTCGCCACTAATGAAATGGTCTCACTCATTTATTACTTGTTTGTTGCTTGTCTCCCCTTTTAGAATACCAACTCCACGACAGCCAGGCTTCGCTTGCTCATTCACCACCATATCCAGGGTCTTTGGCCCCGAGGTACAAATGGGTGCTCCTCAAACTCTAGTGGGGTGAATAAACAATGCAGAGAGTTGAGGCCGAGTGGTCAAAAAGGAGAGGACACCTGGGCTTTCAGCTATGTGGGAAGGTCCCCGAGGAGCCTGAAGGACGAACACACAGAAGGACAAGGGAAGGAAAGGCCCTTAGATGGAGCAAGCAGCATGGACAAGGCACAGAGAGGTCAAGAGCTCGGCACCTGGACTGGCAGCAGCATTAGCAAGAAGGGCAGTGATGAGAGCTCAGGCCGGAGAGGCAGGTGGCCGAGAGCCCCGTGGGTCCCACGGCCTCAGGACTTTTATCCCCAGGAGTGACCTGAGCTCTCTGGGCAGAGAGAAGAGAGGACATCTGTGTTACTAAGACTTACCCAATAAACGTGTACTGAGGAGGGGCCTGCTTGGTCCGGCCCATGATCCGAATGTCACAAATTGCAGCTTCAGTTGAATCCCGTGGGATAAATTTAATGCACAGCCTCTTTTTTCTAAAAGCCAATTCCTCTGAAGAAAAGGACAACAAGAAAAGGCATGAGTCTTCCAGAGATGCCAACATCTCTGTTCTGAGTGCCGTGTCTCCTGTCATGTTCCCTTCCTGGTGGCAGGAGCGACTAGCCATCCAGGTCACTGGGCTGCGCCCCTCCTGCCCTCCACAGGGTGCAGAGGCTGTGACTGCGGCGCGGGCACCAGTCACCCTGCCCTGCATCTGGGACCTGACCCCAGGCACCTCTGCGGGGAAGGGCTCCCAAGGACATGCAGAGCTGGAACAAACCCGTGGGGCTGGCTTCTAAAGGCCACAACCACCATCTGCTCACTGCTCAAGCCATCAGGGACATACACACAGGCACCCTGAATATTAACACTTTTGCCAGGTGGACTTTTCTTCTTTTTTACTCTTTATTATGGGAATTTTCAAACATTTCCCAAAGTGGGGAGAACAACAGACTGAATCCACCCGGTCCCCTCATCCAGTTTCAACATTGCCAACAAGGCACAAGCTGCTTTCGCCTCTCCCCCCTAATCCGTGGCGGTTTTGCTAGAGGATTTAAGATGAATCCCCACACTGTGTCATGTCACCCATCAATATCTCAGTAGGCATCTATGGCAAACAATTTGTTTTATTATGACCAGCAGGCTATTATCATACCTAACAAAATGAACAATGATTCCTTAGTATCACCCAGTAGATAGTCTATATTCAAGTTTTCTCCATTGTCTCAAAAATACCATTTAACTATTGCTTTGCCTGGATCAAGATCCAAACGATGTCGATGCACCGAATATGGTTGTTAGGCCTCTTGGGTTCCTTTTATTCTGTAAGGACCTCTCTACCCTCCCCTTTCCTTCAGGCCACTGGTAAGTTGGGGAAATTGGGTCATTCTCCGGTATTTCCTGTGAACTGGCAGTTAGAGCAAAAGGCTTGATTAGATGCTGGTTAGATTATTTTTTTTAGGTAGGAACGATTCACAAGTGGTGCAGAGATGTCTGATAGTGTCCTGTTGCAAGGCACGGAGTCCAGCTCTGCCACCCTGCGTGGGGTTCTGGTGGGGTCGGCCTGCGACCTGGGTCATAACAAGTCCCCAGCAACTGTTCTTTGGGCAGCGTTTTCATCCCCTGATGACTGCTGCTTAGATTCATAATTTCACTAAAGTTTTCAAAATGGTGATTTTCTAATTCTGTGATTCCTTCTGTATTTATTAGCTGGAATTCTTCTACATAAAAAGCAACTTTTCTTCTTCAACTACTTGCTCTCCCTGAAAAAGCTTTGGTACAGGAAAGGAAAAATAAATACGTGTGATTCTTTGCTCTTATTTATTAAATCTTAAAGCAATGAGCTGGCGATCTAGCAACCGCCAATGGTGACTAACCAGGTGTTTTTTGTTTGTTCATTTGTGGTTTTTAAATATGAATTCCAATCAGTTGCAGACACCGGATACAGGAGTCAGGTGTACCTGGGTTGAAATCCCAACTCGGCCATCAGCTCTATGATCTTAGGCAAGTGACTTAATTTCTCTGAGCCTAGGTTTCATTATCTGTAAAACGGAGTTAATGAAACCCCACCCCAAAGGGACGTTGGGTGGATGAAATGTGATAACACTTCCTATGCTTCACCTAGCCCAGCGCCTGGCACACAGTAAGTGCTCAATAAAGCATAGCCATGAAAGTTCTTATCATCATTACTACCGGTAAGCCTCCAGGGCACAACTTATGTCAGCGTTTGGCATTGACTTTCAAGACCTTTCACTTCTGGGGCAGGAAGTAAGCACACTCAAATCAGACACCGAGTGGGGAGGGAAGGACAGTCACGCCACTGGTCCTGGCTTGACCAAGGGGAGATTACCGTCAGTCGTGTTGTCTTATTGTTGACTGGGGGGAGGGTGTCTTTTAAAGAGCCAGGTAGAAACTCAGAAACTCGGTGGGTTCTTTTCCCAGGCAAGGAAACTGAGGGCTAGATCAGATATATGAGCTATGAGTAATAATGTCCTGAATCCAGACCCCAGACATTACACCCTACAAGACAGGGATGGTATCCTGGAGGAAAACACCCATACCAACACCGCACCTTCGAAAACTATTAGCTGGTAAGATCAGACCTGGTAAAGCGTGAAGAAGGTGAGATGAAAATGCAGGTCTATTACTTGCTTTTGCCACGCTGCTCTTTGCTCTATTCCTCCGTCTACAGCAACTCGGGGTAAGAGATGAAGCCACTAATTACACATGCTTAAACAGGCCTAATTTTAAGTAAACATATTATACAGAGTCAATAGAAATGTGTTCAGTCACGCTAATGAACACAGGGAAAGGATACAGCACTTTACTAAAACAAACAGTCTTCCAGTTTCTAAGTACTGTGTGGATAGCAACAAACTATTTTAAATTCATTACAGGAGTCTCATCTTTTTGGCTGACTTTATAAAATCGGGGCCTTAAATGCACTGAGACTTCACAGAGCTGACCACAGGTTCATCCGGTCAGCCTGGGCTCACCGTGCCCCCCTGGGGACAGGCTCTAGGAAATGACCACACAACCCAAAATGAACAGGCTGCCCTAAACCCACCCTTCTTGTGTGATAAGACGCTTGTTGGTGATGCCAAGACCTGCCCTCAGAATGCCCACGGGCAGCAACTGTCAGGGGGAAGAGGCCTCCCACCCAGGACCACCGGGGTCCCACCACAGCTGGACCACAGGCCCAGGCAGGACGCAGCCCTGGGCCTCCTCACTTAACTGGTTCAACAAATTAAGAGGAAAATGCAGAATGGGAAATCCCCTTGTGGCTCCAGAGTCTATCAATATAAAGACATTATAAGTCAATTAGTTGTCAAAACTGAACACCAATGCAAATTTTGAAACTAAGAAAAGCACGAGGGAGAAGTAGGAAATTAATACAAGTCTACAAGGCAATTTTAGCTCCTAGGCAGACAAGTCATATAAGAGTAAGCAAAAGCAGCAAGCAAACACTTGTGAAAATGTTCAGCCTTGCTAATAAATGATGACATGAAAATTAAATAAAATTAGAACAGTAAAACTGAATAAAAATTTAAAACCTATGCTGGCAGGACTGTGGAAAACAGGCACAAGCCTGTATCATTAGTGGCACCGTGAACTGGTATTTCTGGAAGTTAATTTGGCAACAGAGAATAATAAAGCTTATCTGTATGAAGCCCATCCTCTGAGCAAGGCACCGTGTATGGTAGGTGTCTCAGGTGATTCACAAGTGAATTAAACATGGATCTTGCCCTCAAAGAAAGAGGTAAGTAGTGCAGATGTGCATAAAACATGTAAGCAGCTAAAATGCAAGCTTTACATTATGAGGTAGATACTAATCCCCCCGTTTTACAGATAAGGAAACCGAGGCCTAGAAAGGTGAAGTCATTTGCTTGGGGCACTAAAGCTGTAAGCGGCAAAGCCAGGCAGTCTCAGGTGGGTCTGACTCCAGAGTCCACGTGCTGCCTGCCCTAGGCCAAGCCGCAGTGCGTCCTGACAGAGTTGAGGTGGGAAGTGAGAGACAGAATCTATTCTTCCTTTGGCTTCTGGCCACTGTAACCTGTGGTGCTTCCCTCCCTCCCTCCGTCCACTGAATGTGTGCTGAGCCGGGTGTGATGAAAAGCAGCAGAGAAGGCAGATGGTCCCTGATCTCTCTGACGAGAGAGAGCTCTCTCTGATTATGCTGTGATGCAACTCCGTGCTTTCAGGGCCAGGTCACCCACCAGACTAAGCTCCCAGAGGGAAAGGCCAGCATCTCAGTCAGTTGCCTTCTCTCACAAAGCCTGCGGTGCCTACACAAGGCATTCATCAATCTCCACTTACTGTGGAAGAGAGAGAGCTTGCTTGAAACTGGTATCTGGGGGTCAGAGACGGTTTCATGCAGGGGGCAGAATTAAAGCTCACCCTTGAAAGATACAGGGTGTGGACACTCAGAGTTGAGGGAAAGGGCTTTTCAGACAGGGAAAAAAACAACGAAGCAAATAAGTAGAGCCAGGAAAGAAACAAGGGTGAAGAGCGCACAGTGAGTGCCTCAGTTTGGGTAAAGTATAGGGTGCTTGAAGATGAGGAAGACGTTTCTAGAAGAAGGCTGGAGCAGACCGTAGAGGACCTAAGACCCAGTAGCCTCCAGTACTTGGAAACGCATCACAAGAAAATCCTTCAAAATCAATGCATACCCAAACTGGTTTATAGATTCAACACCACTCCTACCAAAATATCAGCTAGCTTCTTCGCAGAAATGGACTAAGCCTAAGATTCATATGGAAATTCAAAGGACCCAGACTAGCCTAAATAATCTTGAAAAAGAAGAATGAGGGTGGAAGACTCATACTTCCTGGTTTCAAAACTTGCCACAAAGCTACCGTCATTAAGACTGCGTGGTATTGGCATGAGGAAAGACATACAGATCAATGGAAGAGAACTCAGGGTCCAGAAAACTCACATTTATGGTCAACTGATTTTCAACAAGGATGCTGAGACAATTCCATGGGGGAAAGACTAGTCTTTTCAAGACATGATGCTGGAACAACATGACATTCACATGCGAAAGAATAAAGGAGGACCCCTATCTCACACCATACACGGAAGTTAACTCAGAATGGATCAAAGACATAAGTGTAAGAGCAAACACTACAAAACGCTCAGAAAAAAAGAAAAACAGGCAGTGACCTTGAATTAAGCAATGCTTTCTTAGGTATGACACCAAAAACATAAGCAACAAAGGAAAAAAATAAACAAACGAAACTCCATCAAAATAAAAAGCTTGTGTATTTCAAAGGACATCAAGAAAGTGAAAAGAAAACTCAAAGAAAGAACATTTTGCAAACCATATAATTAATAAAGGGCTCATATCTAGAATATGTTCAAATATTTATAACTCAATAATAAAACAGACAACCCAATTTAAAATGCCAGAGGATCAGAATAGACATTTCTCCAGAGAAGATATACAAATGGCCAGCAAGCACACAAAACTATGCTCAACACCATTAACCATCAGGAAATGCAAATCGAAACCACGAGAGACCACTTCGTGCCCAGTAAGATGGCCAGAATAATAAGAACAAGTGTTGGCGGAGATGCGGTGACACCGGAGCCCGCATGTGCCGTTGGTGGGGATGTAAAATGGCACTGCTCCTTTGAAAAACAGTCTGGCAGCTCTGCGAGAAGTTAAATATAGAGTTACCATATGACTCTGGCAGTTCCACTCCTAGGTACGGCCCCACGAGCAATGAAAACACGTGTCTCCACAAAAACCTGTACGTGAATGTCCACAGCAGCACCAGTCTTAACAGTCCAAAGAGGAAACAACCCGAATATCCACCAACTGAATGGGTAAGCAAAATGCCAAAGTCCACAAAACGGAATATGATTTGGCAATAGAAAGGCATAAAGTACTAACACATGCTACAACATGGACCTACCTTAAAAACGTTATGCTTGGTGAAAGAAGCCCATCACAAAAGACCACATGTTGTAGGATTCCACTTACATGAAATGTACAGAACAGGTAGGTCTGTATAGAAAGTAGATCAGTGGTTGCCCAGGGCTGGAAAGGGGTGAGAAGGGGCAGGTTGGAGAGGAATGGGGAGTGACTGCTAATGGGTACAGGGTTTTGGGGGAGGGTGTGATGAAATGTTCTAAAATTAATTGTGGTAAGAGTCACACAACTCTGTGAATACCCTAAAGACCACTGAATTGTATATTCCAAATGGGTAAATTAATGGTATGTGAATTATATCTCGATAGAACTGTTACCAACAACACCTGATGCATAAATGTATTAAATCTATCTGTAAAAGGCACTTAACCACATGCTGCGACAGGGTCGCGCGGTGGTTAACAGTAGGGCTGGAGTCAGACTCCCGTGTGTCTTCTCGTGACTCCCTTACTTCCAGACATGTGATCGTGGATAAGTTCTGCAAACCCTCAGGAGTTACTGTGCCCCACTGTCCTCACGTGGGATGCGTATAACAATACCCATCTCCGAACAGGGGTCTTCTGGAGATCCAGTGACGTCAGGTACATAAAGCATTTACCACGGGGATGAGCATCTGGTAAGTCACATACCACATATCAGCTAGCATGATTATTAGCTAATACATCTAATAAGAAAAGCAAAATGTCCAAAAGTGAGAGGACTATTAAGAAAACAAAAATGTGCGATACAACGGACTTGACTTGTTTTGAGAAAATGACGGCTGAGTGGCAGCTGAGCAGATAAACAAAGTCTGGTCAGTACAAAACGCTAGCAAGAAAACAGCGAAAGATTATGGGTCCAAAATGGGGCTAACTATGGAAAGATAAAGTATGCGTGACAAAGAATGAGATAAAGGATTTCATAAATGAATCAGGGGTAATAAAGAAAGGACTCTTTGTTTTTCATTTACTGCTTCACCGCTGGAGACTTCCTAAAGTTAGTGACAGTAATTAAAAATAAAACAAGTTAAGTTAAATCAAAATGAGGAGGCTCAAATATCCAGAGGTTTTCCAGCATTATTTAATAACCGACAGGCATGACAAGAACGGCAAAGCCCTTCCAGATCCTGAAGAAGCTTTGGTTGGTCGGTGATTCGCTTTTGCTCACTGTGGCTCAGGGGTCAGCGTATTCATTCGGATTCGATCCTGTGTCCACTAACGTGCAGTCTTTCTGGTTCTGGCTTTTCTTGTGTGCTCCAAGAGCCAAAAATAAGGACATTATTGCACTTATATTCCTTGGGCGTCTCTGATTTTTTTTTTCCTTTTGCTTCTGGGTCTTGTGCCAAGCTTGGCTTCCACGACACCAGAGGATGTGGACTAAGTAGGGACTATAACCAGTTTCACCGTTCCATTCCTGAGTGAGCCGATTCAGCAGGGAGCCCATTCTAAGAGAAAAGGACATTCTGCTCATTTACATGCTGCTACCCAGAACACCACAAACTCCTCGGAGAACCAAGTCAGACACGCGGCAAAAGCAGCAGGGTTTATTCACGGGCATGAAGCAAGGCCTCCTAAAATGTTCCCAAAGAAAAATGCACACACAAAACATCTAAAAATATACCTGGTGGAAGAAAAGTCCCATTGTGATGAGTGGTACTAAAGGGAGACTCACGTGTGTCCACTGTCTCCTGAATTGGGATGAAGCCTACAGGCAGAGTGTCCTTGATGTCAATGAGCTTCATATCCACTAACACGTTCCCTAAATGACTCTTGGGAAGAGAGAAAAGAGATACAGATTATTAATCTGAACACCCCTGTGGTGGGTTTGCCATTTTGGCTTCGAGATGCATATTTAACACAATGACTCATGCAGCTTTACTACAGCAGGTTAATTAGAGTAGGTGCCACTTAATGTTCCCCAGCGGCTATGCGGGGACTCGGGTGGCCCCTGGGAAGGAGCTTCATCTGTAGCACCTCAAAGCCACTCACTCAGACATGGCTTTGGTTAGCTAGACAGCAACCCAGGAGAAGCGTGAGACATAACCCAGCAGAGGGCAGCTGTGCACGCATGTCCTGGGACCAGGCTGCCACTCAGCCTGGAGCATGGGCTCTCGGGGGCCAGCAGGTTTTAGAAAAGAGCACATTCCTAGGGCAGTCACTGCAGCAGGGGAGCGCTGCATCAAAGCCTACCAGATCGCCAGTCTGCATACTGACACACATTTCAGTTGCTGGATATGTTCTGGAAAATGCCAGGAATCACAAACTAATACAGACTGAAAAGCCCTGCTGCCTCAATATTACACATCTACTAAAATGACATGTACAAGGGCCTCTTATAGTTTCTACTTAGTGGTAGCATAAGGGGTCCACAGTGCGCGGTTTCTGTAACCAGTGCAAAAATACAATCTGAAGGCAGCACACGCCATTCTGTAACCGCAGGAGAGCATCCTCTGCAAACACACCGGCATTTGCTGCCCACATTTCTGGCTGAAATGCTCCATGCCAACACTAGCTCGGAGAGCCAATCAAGGAATTCTTACCATCTGAACGCTGCACTATCGTCTCTCTTGGCCCCTCTCTATTTTCCTTCCTACCAATTTAAAATGGCACATCTGTGAGGTTCTTTCTTCAGTATCTGTCTCACCACAAGAGTTCAAGGGCCATGAGGACCAAAACTGTCTGTTACTACTATACATCCAAGCGTAGCACGCTTCTTGGCACATGGTAGGTGCGCAATTATTGTCTACTGAATGACGTAATGTTTTGGGGCACATTTTCAACTGGGTGGGCCAGAGTTGGAAATCAAATTGGATCTGCTTAGATGACAAATCTAAACTGTATCAATAAAAACAAAAGTATACTTAATAAATACATTATAAACCGAAAGCTCACAAGTGAAATAAATTCTTCAAACTTCACTATGACAGTCAATGTGTCAAGTGTCAACTGTGACCAGGGCTTTTATGGCACTGTTGTCACAAAACTGTTTCTTTCTCTCACAATTACTGCGTTTGGCGACTATTTTCTATTATTACATTTCAGGTAGCTGCGTCTTGGGGAAACAATGCACAGTGCAGTGCAGCCCATGGAATGTGCAACCTTACTAATGCAGAATAAATCTCTGACCGTGTAGAAAAGGTTTGAAACGTTAACCTAACTCGAAAACATCAGCTGCTTTCAGAATTGCCTGATCTAATCTATCATAATTTTTTCTTTTCCTGGCAGTTGCCTTTCCGTGTCATCACTGCTTTCTGCATTGAGAAATTAACAACTGGGTATGTTTTCCTGGCCCGCAGATGGATGGGCATTCATCAATATCCTTCTCCAATGTCTTCGGCTTGACAAGTTGGGTTTTACACAAGTCAACTGCAAACCACTTAGCGACCTCACCCTCCACACTCTACAAATGTCCCTGATCATAAAACCAGAACGTCAGTGGTGTGGCCATTAAAAAAAAAAAAAAAAAAAAAAAGCATCAGGAACCCTCCCATGCATACAAAATGGGAGGCTGCACTGTCAAGGCTTCCCACAGCCCAAGTGTGGTCCCTCCGTGCATGGGGCTGCTGCTGTACTGGGTTTAATACAGTAGGTCTGCGACACCTCTCCCCTCCCCCATCCCATGCTCTCTTTCATTTCCTCCTCATAAATATGAAGAACGTATTCCCAATCCTTGTTGAGCAAATGATTCATGCCAAAAGCCCAATATGCACTGACTCAGGGTATTTATACTGTCTCTGGTAGCCAGTATTTGCTAGTATACTGTAATTATTTTTGACAACCTTGCATTTAAGGTAGCCACAGATAACCAACTTAATATTCAAATGTTCATAAATCCTTCTGTTTAATATCCTCCCTACCTAATCTATGTACATTATTATTACAGGTAATGCAGAAAGTACAGGGCATGAAAAGTGCAATTAATCTCGATCCTTCCCCAGGAAGCAATGTCACTCCAAAGCCAGGTTTCTGTATTAAGAGCATTATTGGGGAAAAGGAACTTAGGTTCCAAAGGAGTGTCCCCAAACTCCTACACTGGGAGTCTCGAGCTGCCTAATTAAGAATCTGTCCAGTCTTGAGAGCCCACATCCCTCCTCTACAGTTGTAAAAATACACACTGTACAATGTCCTGGTTGTGAACAGCAGGGCCAGGACAGACCGGCTGTAGTGGATTAAAACACACCCATTCCTACTGTGCTCCTGGGCTGGCAAGTGGGTACCTGCAACCCCCCTGAGTGGATCCCCCTGGATCTCACTAAAGGACTCAGTCATTCTTCTTCTGAAAACAAAATGCACCGACTTCCCACCCTCCTTCAGAGGGGAGGCAGGGACTCCTCCCACCACCCTCACCCTCCTCCCCCAGCCCTTCCTCACACCCTGCCCCACCACACCCAGCCCGCGAGGGGTTAAGGCTTACAAAGGGAGCAGTCAATAACATCTGTTTCACGTTCAACAAATGCTGACGAACTCGATACATTTTCCATCATACATTTACGCAGGACACTCCAAATTAGCAAGTACTGGTGACTTCTCTCTGTCATTTTTAGACTTGTCACTGTCCCCAACTCCAAGGGATCCAGGACTCTTTTGGCCTAGACTACCAATACCCCACAGCCTTCAGGGGAAATGCAAAACAAACCCCCAAAAGACAAAAAACCAAAACACAACCAGAACTCAAAAACAATCGAGGTGATCGTGGCTGTCCTCTGAGGCCACAGTTGGGAACTGCAGCCTCAGTCAGGGAAGGTGGGGGCTGAGCAGAGATCAGTGAAGAACATCGTGAGACCACTGGGCACGGTGAGTTGTGCAAATCCTCAGGAGTCTGTCCTTGCTGCCTGAGCAGCAGTGAGTGCACTGACCTGCACAAAGCGGCAGCCAGCAGACAGAACAGAGGTGACAAAAGCTAAAAATATAAACAGTTTCAAAAACAGGCTTAGGTCAAACTCCAGGGACAAAGGGGCATGAGAGTCCACTGCATGTGGATATGGATGCAGGGGTGGAGGAATGGAGCAATGGGGGGAGGGTAACTACCCCTATCTGCTCGAGCCCACAGCCGGAAAGGCAACCTGGCCTCCAGACTGTTCCTCAGTGTCTCCTCGGGCTGCACGACGAACCCCAGGGACCTGCTCAGACTCATTATAGGCTCAGCTGCCACCTTCTCACCTGTATGTGAAGGATTTCTAGTGTTTAGCACCAGGACCGTCTCTGCCCCATTAGAAACTCTGGACTTTACAGCAAGCATATATTACTCTCATAATTAGGGGGAAAAAATTAAAGCGATGTCTTCTCTCCCAGTCCTGAATACATTAGGAATACTGTTCCTAACAAAGACTTATCAATAAACAACAGGAACGGCTGATGGAAGAGAGTGCAAGCCAGAGGACCACGTGACTGTCTACATGCAGACAACACTGAAGGGGCACACAAGGACCCTGGGGTAGGACCACAGCTGTGTCGTATGTGATGCGGAGAAGACTCATTGTTCCCCGTCCACACTTCTGGATGAGGATGTTTGAAATATTTTTTTCTTTTTAAATCATGAGCATATATTACTGTCATAACAAAATTTATAAAAATAAATTAATAAAAACATTCCTCCCCTTTTCTGTTTCTTTTTTTGCATTAGAAAGAGACAATAACATTTAGGCCAAAAATAAAATGTCACTCCTGAAAATGAAAATCTCGACTGCACCCTGTTTGGGGCTAGGGAACACAGGTGAACCTTGGGCAAGCACAAAAACTCTCTGATCTCAGGAAAGGAGCTAATACTTCAAGAGATTGTCTGAGGATGGAAGAGGTTTATTTGCAGAGTGCCTAGGACAGGCCTCCCTCAGAGCTGATCTGTGTAGATCCTCACAAAAGCTACTTCCCTTTTTTTCTAAGCCACTCATTAAAACATTCTGTTGGAAAGGGCTTAAGAGATAGCTTTAAAACATCCTAATTTATGGGCCCAAGAGTTCAGAACAGCATACTGAAAGAAACCTGCACACGTGGTAGGTACCTACCTGCAGAAACAATGAAATGTCAAATGTCACAGAGACTCAGGGAGAAAGTCAGTCATTTTGGAAACAAGGCCGTGTCTGGGGAAAGAAGTGGTCGCGGAGCTCTGCCTCTGCATGCTGGCCAGGTTTAAATCCCGCTGCACAGGCAAATACTCACGTCCACACCCCCCTGTGATTTGTGACTTACAGGAAAGCTAGGCAAATGAGGGCTGGGAGAGAAATTTCCTGGTTCCCTTTTGAGAACACACTTTAATGGAATTCACTGTACACTTGGGTACATGGTTAATACTACTGTTAATAAATGAAACAGCGCTAGCTCCTGATTCTACCCAGTTCACTAAAACCACAGATTAATATGGCAATGAAAATAAACCACAACCACAACAACAAAAACAACAACAACAAAAAAAAAAAAAAAAGAAAGAAAAGAGGAAATTTCAACCAGGCACGTAAATGCCTTGTGCTCACTCAGCAAATGGACACCACGACTAGACTTACATTTTCTTTGGAAAATGATCTCGTGAAACACAGGTATCTGGTAACCTTGGATTTAAATAAGCCGTCTTTCCAGAGGTCAGCATCCACACCATCTGCTGTCTGTGCAACCTGCACCAAAGAGACAGAAGAGGAGCGCAGGTGAGGCAGGCTGGAACCGAAGGTGTACCTGAGCAGCTTCTTCATACCTGCACCAATTAACACCGGCCCGGACTTTCATAGCATCTCATTAGTTCATTTTACCAGGCGCTGGGAAGAGACTTTCCAAAAGGGGGAAAGGGAGAGTGTGAAAAATACAACTTCTAAAAATATTGTCCCCAGGGAAGCCATTGATTAAAGACACCCTGACAAAAATGGTTCTAACGAGAAAAAGAGCAACTTTTGTTGCAATGGACCAAAGAAGGACTGGAGAAGTCAGCACATTAAGTTGCTCATTACCCCTTACTCAGGGGACAGCAGAGGGTGCAGAAAAAAGTCCAATAGGGTGTGACATGCCACCTGAGACGGGCACCGCCTGCAAGGAGACGGCCGTAGCTGCTTGCTCCAGGACCCTGGGGCCAGCCGGGGTGCTTTGTCATTGGGACCCTAGTGGGGACTGGGGGCGGGGTGCCAGGGAAACTCGCTCCTTGCTGTGTCTTCTCCCTACGAGCTCTGCAAGGGGTACTCAAGGTCGGAAACTGTCTCATGATAGAAAAATAGAAAAGATTCAGCTCCTTGTTTATAGTCTAAGAAGCCATTCTCCCGTGCGCGGCTATAGACGTGTTCCTCTCAGAAGCATCCAGGCATGAAGCCAGCCTTGAGTTGAGTCTTAAAGGACCTGTGTACTGGGCTGGGGTTTGGAGGGCCTCGTGTGAAGATTCCTGCTTGGGGGCAAAGAGTGGACAAGGAGATTGGAGAGCGCGAGAGAAATGGCTGGATGAGGGCAACACAGCCCCCATCTCCTTCCATCTCCTTCTATTCCTGGCCTGGCAGGGCGTGCTCTGCTTTCTCGCCTAGCAGCCCGGCAGGACGGCACTTCCGGCCCAGGGTCTGTGGCTGGCACCCCCAGGGGGCACAGCCGGGAAGACAGAGGGAGCGGCAACCCATTTGGGGATGGGCTCCAAAGCCGTCTGCTCTCTGTCGTCCCCCTGGCTGTCCTGTTGAGGTTTAGGCTTTGGGATGCGGTCCTTGATCTGACAAACTGCTGAAAGCACCTCCATGCTTTGCACAAAAACTGCCCTGATTCAGCCCCATCCCGAGTACACGCTACACAGCACGCCAGTGGCCTGGGGCTGTCACACGCACAGGGCGGGGGCGTGTTGGGCTGTGCTGCCAGGACATCCCCAGGGCCCCCCACAGCCATGTTCTCTGAGGCTGCCTCAGAGAGGCCCAAATGCCAACGGGCAAAAGAAAAGTGCCTTTTTCCCCCCTCCAAATGGACCAATTGTAAATTAGCAAATGCAACACAGGAAGAGAAAGGTCCTTATGCTATGTTTGCAAATATGTTTGGCCTGAGACCTGGAGGAGGAATGGTAGGGGGATAACTTCAGGAACCGCGGCTCCAAGTATGGCCCCCCCGTAGAGAGACGTGAAATAGAACAGCATCAGGCCGCGGCTCCAAGTATGGCCCCCCCGTAGAGAGACGTGAAATAGAACAGCATCAGGCCGCGGCTCCAAGTATGGCCCCCCGTAGAAAGACGTGAAATAGAACAGCATCAGGCCGCGGCTCCAAGTATGGCCCCCCGTAGAAAGACGTGAAATAGAACAGCATCAGGCTGCGGCTCCAAGTATGGCCCCCCCATAGAAAGACGTGAAATAGAACAGCATCAGGCCGCGGCTCCAAGTATGGCCCCCCGTAGAAAGACGTGAAAGAGAACAGCATCAGGCCGCGGCTCCAAGTATGGCCCCCCCCATAGAAAGACGTGAAATAGAACAGCATCAGGCCGCGGCTCCAAGTATGGCACCCTCGTAGAAAGACGTGAAAGAGAACAGCATCAGGCCGCGGCTCCAAGTATGGCCCCCCCGTAGAAAGACGTGAAATAGAACAGCATCAGGCCTCCTCAGCACTTTTCCCCATAATGGTCTTCCATCAAGTTTCTTGGAAAACATGAGATTTCAGGCAGTGGCACTAACTCTCTGCCACCAAGGATCCCCTTGGTCGATTTTCTCCTGTGGGTTCCAAGTTTTGAAAGACTTTTGTTTCCCCAACTGTCCTTTTTCTGTACTCCCTCAATTCTAGGACGTAGTCATTTAAACCCACGGATTTAAAGACTAAACCTTCAGGAAATAAAGAACAGGATGTCCAAAGGTACAGATCTATTTTAAGATGCATTCCAATTTCAGAACCATTAAGATGTGAAAAAAAAGATGCTATAGGAATAAGGAAATAAGGGAACCTATATGGTTTCTCTATAATAAATACATTGTCTTTAACAAATTAAAAAAAAAAAGAGTCTGCAGAGCACTGGAAGGCTGTGGAACCCCAAACCAGGACTTCAGAAGACAGAGCTGTCTTTAACCTTCCACTAGAAAAGGAATGGAGTTCAGAAGGGCTCTGCTGGGTATCTGGGAATTGCACTGGGGGGGTGGGCATACCCTAAATCAAGACTACTGTTTCCAGGGCTTGGAAATGATGGTTCCCTCCACTTGCCGCACTGCCTGAGTTTTCCTTTTTCTGGGTGAAAAGCCACCTCACTGTGATAAAGAGGCCGGGGCAAGTGTGTAGAGAGAAAAAGCTCGCAGCAGGCCTGCCCCTTCCTCAGAGGCCCAGACAGTGGTGGTCCTCCAACCCGCACTGGAGAAGCATTAAAAATGGACCACCAAAGGCCTGGCTTTGCCCTGAGGCCACAACTCATTTGCAATGAAGTAAAAATGTACAATGCCCTCCAACCTCAACCAAGGGGAGGTGAGGAGGGTGGTGAGAAAGCGCGTGAGCAAGCATAAGCGTGTGTGTGTGTGTGTGTGTGTCTGGGCAAAATGCAGAGCTGCCCAAAGCCTGGACCTAGGCAGGGGATGGACTGAAGTGAGCAGTGAGAAGACCCGGGGTCCCAGCTCATCAGGAGCACTAGGGAAGTGGGCCTGGTGTAACAAAGCCGGGCATTCCCAGCCTTGCCTTCCCCGTAACAATAACATGTACCCAGAAGCTGCTTTCCAACCCAGTCACATAAAGATGTTTACTAATCTTAATTCTTCCCATCCCAAATTAGATGAGCTAACGACCTACAAGATACATTATGTATGAGGCAGGTAGCTGCATGGGCGCCCCTGCAGAAATTCACACCTCAACTCTGACCATGAGACCCCAGCAGCCAGCCTCTGAATCCTGGGACAGGAAAGGCGAGGTGGGCTGAGGGCTGCAGGAAGACGTGCTCTAGGTGCAGCACAGCCCATGAAATTAAGAGGCCGACTTGAACTTGACACAGGATGACTGAAGCAAGCCCCCCCCTCCTGGGGGCACTGTGGTTAGAGATGATGTATGTGCAAAGCATCTGCCTTAGTGCACGCCAGGGAGCACCCACAAGGCCAGCGCTAACATGTCTAAACCCAAAATGGAGACATCTAGTCTCACATTGAACCAAACCTTTAAAGTGATGTCATGCTACATCAAGATGCAAAAAGTCCTAAACTGTCACGCTGGGGTTCAGCTGGTCCTCTGGGATTCCTTCCCCATCTCTGGGACTCAATTTAGTTTTCAAACACAAGTTATACACATGTGCAATTAACGTTTACCTGCCCCCTGCTATCCTGCCGCTGGACTATAAGCTTCACAAGGAAAACGGCGACCCTCACCTCTTGCTTGTAGTAAGCATAGGGCCTGATACGTATGAGCTCAATCAAAACTTGTTGAAGGAATGAAAGAATCAGCCATTCAATCAGGAGCAAAATGTGAAAAGCTATACACCTTGTTAGCTCCCCAAGTAAGGTAATCTCAAAAAAAATTTTTTAAGATTTTATTTATTTATTTATTTGAGAGAGAGGGGCAGGGAGGGAAGGAGCAGAGGGTGAGGGACAAGCAGATGCCACACTGAGCATAGAGCCCAACACGGGGCTCGATCCCACGACCCTGAGATCATGACCTGAGCCCAAATCAAGAGTCAGACGCTTAACTGACTGAGCCACCCAGGCGCCCTGGTAATCAAACATTTTAAAATGAAGTTTCCAGGATATAATCCCTTCAGCTGAGTGTATCCCCTTGAGGATCCCCACTCTGTGAGGCCATATACCCATTTCAACGATGAGGTCCCTTATTCTTCTGGTCATCTTGTTGGTATCCGGCCCTGTTCCCCAAATCACTGGAGTATGTCCCATGCTGTCACTATGCCTTGAGTATCTGTTACGGGGCTTCACACGCGCACACCCACACACACACACTCTCACACACTCTTTTATTACACACACACGCACGCACACACACCCACACAATACACTCTCTCACACATACACTCTTTTATTACACACTCACACACTCATTCTGCTCTCTTATACACACTCGCTCTTACATGCCCTCCCTGTCTTTCCAGAGTCTCCCTGGGTACAGGGGCGGCCTCTTGGGAGGAGTACGTGGGCAGTGACAGCCTGAACACATGGTTATGTCTCCCTTCGCTGCCAATATTCTTCTCAAATGACAACCATGTGAAGAAGGTATGAACCCACTAAAATAAAGAGCAAGAGCAGAGTATGATGCAAGAGAGATGCCAACAACTGTTTGGAGATGTGGAGTGAAAGGCTGGGCTTTGGCAAAGTGGAGTGGGGGTGACATCTAAGGACCCGCAGGGACTAATGATCTGTCCCCAGACCCTGGGCCCCAGAGCTACCAGATTCCACTGGGGTGAGGGTGGGGGCTTTGGGGGTGGGTGCGTGTAAGTTTCCAGCTGAAATAGGAAGATCCGAACAAGGTCTATAAACATGGCAGTTATACTCCCAGATCCCTGCCTCCATTTCAGATGTATTTTCTGCAGAAATGGAATCAGCAAGGCTCAGGACTCCAGAACACCAAGAGGAAGTAGACTCCAGACTGAAAACAGGGGGGTAACTACGCACACTGAATGGTGGGCCCTCCCCTGTCTGCCACCCCGCCCTGCTCCCACCAGGCTTATCCTCCTTCCTGCTGCCGGCACCTCAGCAGCCAGGGGTATCCCCTAAATGCTGGATATCGAAGGATTCATCTCTGGAGCCACTAAAGAATGCCAGAGAGCGCATCGGCACACCCAGACTCTGGGGTCTCCTGCTCCAAAAGCTACTTCCCGGCTACATCACCTTGTGAGCTGCCCACCAGCCGACAGGCCCCACGCCCAGCCCCGGCGCTCCAACCTCATTCTTAAAAATAAACTGACAACCGAGGATCACCAGGTGCTGGGGGTTAAGTCTCAAATATGAAAGACAGGGTCCAAACTAGAAAAACGGGCATCTGAAGGTAGCACAAATAGTATGAGGAAACAAAGTTAAGGAACAAACAACCAAACCTATAATTCATGTAATTGCAACCACCAAACAATAAGGGAATATTGTGAAAAAAAATTCTAAAGGATCAATTTAAGAATAATATAAAGGGCCTAGAAATAAAAATGTTATAGATAAAATGAAAAATTTAAAAAAATACTGGAAGAGAAAATTGAGGAACTCGTTCAGAAAGTAAAATACAAGGATGAGGTAAGCTATAGGAAAGAAAAAACGAAGAAGGCTGAAGGACCAGGACAACACTCAACTAATGAAATCTCCAGAAAGAGAAAGAAAAAATGGAAGAGAAGGTGAATGTAAATATTAAAGAGGTCTTGAGTATTCTAGCACAGGGAATGAAAAAGTCCCAAAGCAAAACAGGAGAGAATCCCACCAAATTTCAGAGAAATAAACTATCTTTAAAAACTTCCAGAGAGGGGCGCCTGGGCGGCTCAGTTGGTTGGGCGACTGCCTTCGGCTCAGGTCAGGATCCTGGAGTCCCGGGATCGAGTCCCGCATCGGGCTCCCTGCTCAGCGGGGAGTCTGCTTCTCCCTCTGACCTTCCCCCCTCTCCTGCTCTCTCTCTCTCATTCTCTCTCACAAATAAATAATAAAATCTTTAAAAAATAAAATAAAATAAAACTTCCAGAGAGAAGTAACAGGTCACATACAAAAGAATGCAGATCAGAATGCATCAGACTTCTCGACAGCAACACTGAATGCGATATAAGACAAAAGAAAAACATTTTTAAAATTCTGGGGAAGGGGCGCCTGGGCGGCTCAGTCGGTTGAGCATCCGCCTTTGGCTCTGGTTCTGATCCTGGAGTCCTGGGATTGAGCCCCGCATCGGGCTCCCTGCTCAGTGTGGGGTCTGCTTCTGCCCCTCCCCCGGGGCAGAAGCAAGCTTGTACTTGCTAGCTTGCTCGCTCTCTTTCTCTCTCTCTGGAATAAATAAATAAAATCTTTAAAAAAATAAAATTCTGGGGAATTCTGGAATTCTCTACCTAAACCAATTAATTGTGAGGGCAGAATAAAGACCTTTGCAGATGCACAAGGAGTTAAGAAGTTAATCTCCCATCGGGCCTCTCTTGGGAACCTACTGGAAGATGCATCAGCAAAATTGGGGATGAAATCAATGAAGAGGGAACCACGAACCCCAGGAAACAGATCCTGCACAGGGGTGATGAGAGGGGCAGCAATGTGCCTGGGACTAGACACAACACGAGGAAGAGAAGAGGTGGCCGTGGCGGGCCGTCTGCAGGACGAAGGGGTATGACCGTTTTTAGAATTGTACTTAAGCCCTGGGAAGAAATATCGATGGGTGTGTGATAGATGTACTGGAGTGTTTAGAAAACTAAAAACACAGGCATAAAGTTGTTTGAAACATAACTTATTAACTTAAAATTTAAAAAAAAATTTAAAAATGTGAATGTAAAAATCAATAGGCACTTAGTATGGAGGTTCCTCAAAAAGTTAGAACTAGAACTACCCTATGATCCAGTAATCACGCTACTGGGTATTTACCCCCAAAATACAAAAACACTAATTCAAAAGGATACATGCACCCCAATGTCTATAGCAGCGGTATCTACAATGTCTACAACAGCCAAGATATGGAAGCAGCCCGAGTGTCCATTGACTGATGAATGGATAAAGAAGATGTATGAATATTATTCAGCCATAAAAAAGAATGAAATCTTGCCATTTGCAATGACATGGATGAAGCTAGAGAGTATTATGCTAAGCAAAATATGTCAGTCAGAGGAAGACAAATACCATATGATTTCACTCATATGTGGAATTTAAGAAACAAAACAAATGAGCAAAGGAAAAAAAGAGAGAGAGGCAAACCAAGGAACAGATTCTTAAGTATAGAGAACAAACTGATGGTTCCCGGGGGGGGGTGGGGGAGGGGGTGAAACAGGTGATGGGGATTAAGGAGGGCACTTGTGGTGATATATGGAAGTGTTGAATCACATATACGTTATACACCTGAAGCTACTATAACACTGTTAACTACACTGGAAATGAAATGAAATAAAAGATAGCTGGGAAAAAATTAAAAAGAAAATTTAAAAATTCAAATATAAAAATCAACAGACACCTAGACAATTAAACAAATGAAAGAAACAAGTCAATGACTAATTCCAAGAAAATGAAAAGGTTGTACGAGAAAGAAAAGCTACCCCCAGTACGTGACCTGATGGAGCGGTACTCCGTGTTTGCCTTGTCATATGTAAACACTGACAACCAATTTACCAAAAATTGTGATGCTGCCTGATAGGGGAGATTATAAGAAAACTGAATGTGTAGGATAGGTAAATCAAGAAATAAGCAGTATACTCAAATTATTTACAAACATTGGAGATAAAGTACCAGAAGTGAAGAAATCTAAGAGTTGAAAGTGACTACCTCTGGGGAATGAGAAAGGAAGAGATGGGCTGGGGGCTGCTACGTGGTCTTACAAGCCTTTTGGTACTCGATTTTTTTTTTTTTTAAGTAGGCGCCACACCCAGCATGGAGCCCAACACAGGGCTTGAACTCGCCACCCTGAGATCAAGACCTGAGCTGAGATCAAGAGTTGGACGCTTAACCAACCTAGCCACCCAGGTGCCCCAGTACTCTTTGATTTTTTTTTAAACTATAAATGTCTTACTTTGTTAAAAGAAAAGTGAATTTATTTTTTTAAGATTTTATTTATTTATTAGAGAGAGACACAGCCAGAGAGGGACCACAAGCAGGGGGAGTGGGGGAGGGAGAAGCAGGCTTCCCACTGAGCAGGGAGCCCGATGCGGGCCTCGATACCAGGACCCTGGGATCACGACCTGAGCCGAAGGCAGACGCTTAATGACTGAGCCACCCAGGCGCCCCAAGAAAAATGAATTAAAAGAAAAGTGGAGAGTTGGGAAAATATATCATGGAATGGGAATGTACTATTCCTTTTAGGGAAACCCCCACCATCAGGGACATTCCTACAGGTGCAACATGACCCAATGCCAGTTACCTCCTCAGTGTGTTCCCAAGAACACACTGTGACATGTGTGACATGTGACAATGTCCACAGCCGTGTGCACGGTGGATTCCAGCTTTCTCTACTGCTAGAGTCCACGAAGAGTTACTCCCCGGGGGAGTCCTGTGAGTGGTAGCCCCGAGCCCTGCAGAACCAACCACAGGACCTTATACCACTTTATACTCCTCTGTATTCAGGCAAGGCCCCGTGTTTTCACCGCATTCCTCTGCTTGCGAGACACAGAAGTACGAGGGCTCACCCACGTGAGAGGGAGGGTGGGGAAATGGAGCAAGAACCAGGACACAAGCCCACAGAAACCAAGAAAAGTCAGAGCAAGCAGACCTCAGCGAGAAACAGAGCTTCTGGTTCACTGGAGGGCCAGCACCAGGCTCAGGCTCCCCAGGGGGTTGGGGGAAGTGCTGGAACCCGATGCCACAGCCCCCTCGCAGACAACCCTCCCATGCAGTCTGCTCCACTGCGGCACGTACTGTGGCCAATAGCAGCTAACACTCACTGTGCACATCCTGCATGCCAGGAGCCTCTCTAAGTCAGTAGTGTAAGTAATGCATTTACACAACACTAGGCTTTACGGTGAAGCATAATCAGTTACTCTCTGATTTTACAGGTGAGGAAACTGAGGAACAGAAGGGTCTTGGCTCAATCAATTATGGTATGCCTATGCAACAGAATATTTATTCAGTTCTTAAAAAGGATGAAGTATATTTACAATTATGTCCATGATATATTAAGTGGGAGGGGAAATCTTCCTACCAAGAAGCATATAAGAGCACATATATATGCAGCTCTTCTAAAGCAGCAGGGGAAAGATGAACACTCCAGTCAAGGAATGGACTATCGTCGTGAACCAGCAGTTCACAGAAGCAAAACACGGCCAGTGAACATGAAAATATGTTCCACCTGGGTAATTATTAAATTCCAGTGCCAACAACAAGATGCCACGTTCTTTGTCAAACTAACAAAGACACACTTTAAAGGGGAAAGAGGCTATGGGGGAAACAGGTGCCCTGGCTGCGGCTAGAGTATCAAGGGGTAAACTTTAGATTAGATTCACTTGGTGCTGCATACCACATGCCTTAAAAACAGACATGCCTCGGGCGCCTGGGTGGCTCAGCTGGTTAAGCATCTGCCTTCGGCTCAGGTCCTGATCTCAGGGTCCTAGGGTCGAGCCCCGCGACGGGCTCCGTGCTCATCGAGGAGCCTGCTTCAGATTCTTTCTCTCCCCCTACCCTCCCCCTCCCTGCTCATTCTCTCTCTCTCTCTCTCTTTCTTAAATAAATAAATCTTAAAAAAATAGACATGGCTGTGACCCAGGAATTCCACTCCTGGACCGAGAGCCTAAGGTGGTGATGAGATGTGGGCACAAGAGGACGGCCACCATGTGGTCATTCGTATGAAGCTTCCGGGCGCCCGGCTCTGATCACAGTGCAGAGGACAGACAGTCGAACAAGACAGACCCAGGCACCAACCCCACAGGGTCACAGTCTCGGTGGCAGAAGACACACAGTAAACACAAACAAACAAAGATGTGAGATAACTTTAGAGAGAAGCAAGTGCCTTGTATAAAATAAAATAGGGTAACGGGAACAGACTGAAGGAAGAGGCTGCTTCAGGTGGGGTGACCGGGGAGGTCCCCTCTGAGGAGGTGCCTCAAGCGCTGATACCCGGGGGACAAGAAGAAACCATCTCATGAGATCTGGAGACACAGCCTTGCAAGGCGAGGGAACAGCTACTGTGAGGACAGGTGGAAACCAGGCCAATGGGTAAGGGGACAGAAAGGGGGGCTCCGTCACCAAAGCCTGGTCACATGGGAGGAGTGTAATCTATACGTCCCTTGGGGCACAGTGTTTACAGAAGTGCGGAATGATAAATTTCTTTTTTTTTTTAAGATTTTATTTATTTGACAGAGAGACACACAGCGAGAGAGGGGACACAAGCAGGGGGAGTGGGAGAGGGAGAAGCAGGCTTCCCGCTGAGCAGGGAGCCCGACGCAGGGCTCAATCCCAGGACCCTGGGATCATGACCTGAGCCGAAGGCAGACGCTGAACCACTGAGCCACCCAGGCGCCCCGGGAATGATAAATTTCTAATCATTAGGGAACATCTTTACAGTGGAAGACTCAGCAGCAGGAAACAATTTTGAGGACACGTATCTAGGAACATGGAAAGTTCCGGGGGAAAGACTAAGTCACAAAATGGTTTACATAGTACAATCTCCTATTTTGTTTCTTAAAAATAATCTACATAGAAATAGATCTAGACAAATGTAAAGCAAAGCATTAACCACTGTTTGGTTCTGACCAGTTGAGATTATGGGTATTTTTTGGTGTTCTCTTTCTTAATTGAGGTATAATGGACATACGTTGTATTAGTTTCAGGTATGTAAATAGGGATTCGGTATTTGTCTATACTGTGAAATGATCACCACGGTAAGTGCAGTTAACATCCGTCATCACACGGAGTTACAGAAATTGTTTTCTTTTGAGGCTTAGACTCTCAAATGTGCAACACAGTATTATTAACTCTCGTTGCCACTCCCCATGACTGCTGTATTTTATAACTGCAAGTCTGTTCCTTTCGACTCTATATAGCTTTTATAATAAGAAAAACAACAATCTAGAAGACTTCATTTGCTGGGGTGAGAAATAATGATCTATGGGATTTAAACTTGAGAAACACTTTGTAAATCAGCTCCCCATCTGAGCTGTCCGGAGAGGGACTGTGTGTTAAGTCCTTAAAACTGTCAGCAGTTCTTCCATGTCAGCATTAAGTACTCCTTGCCCAAGGAGAGGTTCTCGAAAGACACCACAGCTAACCACCAGGCTGATTACCAGACGGGTTACCCCGTTCACACCCTGGTGTTTTAAGGGAGCCCACCCACAATTCAAAGATGTATCTGGCAGACACAAAGTGATCAAAGGGGCGAGGAAACTCTGCAGACATTCCAAAGGAAATATCTGGCTGACGCTGTGAATAAGAATGAAGTTCAAAGGGCTCCTGATGTGTTAGATCATCCACTGTGGAAACACAGACACTTGGCCCAGGTCAGACAGTGGCCAACCATGAAGCCATTTCAACTCTTAATCGGAGCAGTTTGGGCACCGCATGGAGACAAGGAGCCTCAGTAGCCTCTCTTCTGAATCCGTAACAGGAGGTGTGCCCAAAATGCTTTCTTAAACCCTAAAGTGAAAAGAGCCACCTGACTGACAATGAGTCCAGAAATCCTTGGTTGTTGTTTGATTTATGATTTCATTTGCATTATTTTATCATTTTGTATCCTGAACGAACAGCTCAAGTCTACCCCAGATTTTCACCTGAAATGTCAAAGGTTTCTTAACAAAAGAAATGGGTGCATGCCCCTGTCCCTGAGACTGCTCCATCTCCCTCAGTCTCTGCGATTTCCTGCCTCCCTGGCTTTGCTCTTGGGGTTCCCTCTGGAACTTTGTTGTGTGGAACATTCTCATCACTTTGGGCCTAGCTGAAGGAACCCTAACCCCGCAAAGCCTCTCTGATGATATCAGCCAGAAGCACACCCTCTTCTTCCAGGATCTTCCCTTTCCTCTGGCTTCTTGCATGAAATCTCTAAGACAGAGAAAACCATAGACAAAGGAAAGAACTCGGATTTTTGGAGTCAGGTAGATTGGAGTTCAAGTCCCAGCTTTGCCACTTATATACCGGAGTTTCCCAGAAGTCGTATTTTTCCTTTCTGAACCTCATCAGAAAATGAAAATCATACTACCTAACTCATGGGATCCTTTGTGATGACTAAAGGAGAGAAGCCACAGAAAGTACTCAGCCATAATGAGATACCATTTCATAGCTGCTGGGATGACTATACTCAAAAAGAAAGACAACAGCACACGTGGACAAGGATGTGGAATCTGAGCCCTTGTCTGCTGCTGGCGGGACGGTAACGGGGGGCAACCGTTTCAGAAACAGCCCGGCAATTCCTCAAAATGATAACACAGAGTTATCAGAGGACCCCACAATTCCAATCCTAGGTATAACCCTAAGAGAACAGAAAACAGACATCCACACAAAAACTTGTTCACATCAGGGCTAGCAGCATTCATCATAATCGCCCCAAAGTGGCAACAACAGAAACATCCACCCACTGACATATAAACAGAAGGTGGTACATCCATACAGTAGGATCTTTCTCAGCTGTGAGAAGGGGATGAAGTTTGAACAGCTGCCGTAACATGGAGGTACCCTGACCAGCGCTGTGCTAAGTGAAAGAAGACAGTCACAAGAGGCACAGACTGTGTCACACCCTTTTACGTGAAATGTCCAGAAAAGGCAAATCCCCAGAGTCAGAAAGCACACTGGTGGTTGCCAGGGGCTGGTGGGAGGGGGGGGAAATGGGGAGTGACTGCTAATGGGTTTAAGGTTTTTTGGGGGGGTGATGAAAATATTCTGGAACTAGACAGTGGGGAAGGCTGCACAACTCTGTGAATACACTGAAAACCACTGAATTGTTCACTTGTAAAGGGTGAGTTTTATGGTATGGGAACGATATTTCCATAAAGCTATTCTCTTTTGGTGTACACTCAGCTCCTTATTATTATTTCTGCACCTTGAAAAAGGATCCTATTTTATTCAGTAGGGTCTTTTTCAGAGTACCCAGCCCAAGGCCCTGCTGGTAGTACACAATCAGGTATTTTCCAACTGGCTGAATGAATAAGGAAAAGAGGGTATGGTAAGAAAATGCACAAAGACTAAAGCGGGCACACGCGTGGCTATGTAGACACCCTTCTTCATTCTACCTGCCGCACAGCTGCGGCCCAGGGGCTCCAGCAGGCATGGAGAGGACTGGTTCCGGAGGCTGGGCAGGGTGGAAGAAAGCAAAGGCCCCTGGTGATACCCCCAGAAATCAGGAGGCCTGCTTCTGCACCTGCTGATGGGGAAAGGCAGACACAAAGGGAAATCAGTTCCTGGAGACTTGTGAGGCCAGGAGCTGGAAAATGGGATGTAAACGGGGGTGGGGCACTTGGCTACATCAAATTGGGAATGTCCTGTCCATCCCTGGTCATCAGGAAGGATGGCTCGGGGACACAGCCCTGCATCTCCGCAGACCCCATGGGGAACTGCGGTAGGGTTCCTCGGGGCTGGCTGGCACCCATGCAGAGGCGGGCTCCTCTCCACCACAGACAATCTGGAACAGAGCTGCGGATGACACAGCAGTGGTCAAGCATGAACTGTTCAATCAATACTCAGACATCTGCATGTCACTGTGAAACAAAAAACTGAATTAGAGCTCCAGCTCCCACAAAAAACAAACTCTGGGTGGATTAAAGACTAAAAGTGAAAAGCAAAACTTTAAAACTTTTTAGAAAAATATGTAAAAAATCTTTATGATGTTAATACAGGAAATTATTAAAGAAATAGACATGTGTAGAAAAAAGTCCATAAAAGAAGACGGATGAATTTTACTACTCTAAAATTTAAAACTTCAGTTCTACAAAGGACACTGAAAACAGTAAAAAGACAAGCCTCAGACTATAAGCAATGCATAACTGGCAGTGGATTAATTTCCCAAATAAATAAAGAACTCCTACAAATCAATGAGAAAAAGAAATAATCCAAAAGAAAAAATGACATACAATACGTAGAAGCCATGGAAGAAAATGTTCAACCTCTCTAGGAAATGCCAATTAAAAATGACAATGTTCTATCATTCAGGGCAATCACTGACTAAACTGTAAATATCTGACAAAAATGAGTGGGGCACAAATTGGCACAGCCACTTTGGAGAACACATTCACTAAATTTAGTAAGGTGAAAATGACCCAGCAATTCTACTCTGAAACTGTTCCCTAGAGAAATTCTTAGCATAAATATATGAAGGTACTATTTGCAATGCTGTTTATAATAGTAAATTATTAGAAACAACCCAAATCCTTATCAACAGAAGGATGAATAAATACGTCATAGTCTATTCATGCAACAGATTTTGATACAGCCTTGGAAATACATGAACTAGAGCTGTATCAACAAGGATAAATCTCAAAAATAATGCTTAGCAAAAAAGCAAGTTGAAAAATATGTAGAGTATGATAATAGATTCCATATGAATATCATCTATATAAAGTTTGAAAATAGGAAGAATGTACAGGAGTGATAAACACCAAACTCAGTAGTTACTCTGGGCAAAGGAAGATGCATGGCCTGGAGGGGGTAAAGGCACCAATAATGTTTTATCTCTCTTATTGAAAAGAAATTTCACATAAACTTAGTGAAACACTAATATTTGAAAAAGCCACATGGCAGTTACATGGATATTTGTTACATTATTCTCTATACTTTTCTTATATACCTTTGACCCTTGAACAAGACGGGTTTGTGTCGGTCCACTTCCTTGCCAATTTTTTTTTGCAATAAATATGGTATGGTACTGTAAATGTATTTTCTTTTTCTTATGCTTTCCTAATAACATTTTCTTTTCTCTAGCTTATTGCAAGAATACAGTATGTAATACATATAATAAAAATAGGTGTTAATCGACTATGTTATCTATAACAATAGGCTATTAGTAGTTAAATTTTTGTGGAGTCAACAGTTTTATATGGATTTTCAATTGTGCCAGTGGGGGGAGCTGGCACCCCTATCCCCTTTGTTCAAGGAAAACTATATATGAAATGCTTGATAATATAATTTTTATTTATTTTATTTTTTTTTAAATATTTTATTTGTTTAGTGAGAGAGAGAGAGCAGGGCAAGGGGCAGAGGGAGAAGGAAAGAGAGAGACTCAAGTAGACTCCATGTTGAGCGTGGAGCCCGATGTAGGGCTCGATCTCACGACTCTGAGATCATGACCTGTGCTGAAATCGAGTTGGGACGCTTAACCAACTGAGCCACCCAGGTGCCCCTAGTAATACAATTTTTAAATCAAAAAATTAGGTCGTAGACCCCTTAAGAAACAAATGAGTAGGGCCTCCAAATACTTGCAGATGTTCACAAGGAGGAAGAGTTGCCAGAGAAAACACACTCAGTTAAAATTGAATTTCAGATGAACAGTGAATAATTTTTTCAAATTTAAAAAATTTTCAAGATTTTCAGATTTAATTGGGCATCCTATTATTTTTATTTGCTAAATCTGGCAACCCAAACAAGGGGGGTTGTGCTCTACGGTTCTGTCCAGTGAAAAACTGGAAGAAAACCATACGCTGAGCATCAGGAGAATGCCAGTGTAGCATGTTCAGCCTGCCATGGAACATCACACACCAGGGAGTGAGAACATGTTAGTCCTATACACACGAGTCTAGAAAGATCTAGCCGGCATGTGCTTCATTTGGAAAAAATAAAGCGAGAGCTTACTGCATGATCTAATTTGTATTAAAAAGCTGGGTTACAATGAATAGTTCTGTAAGTCATTTAAACACGGAGGTGCTGAGGGAAAAGGAAGAAAAAGAGCAAACTGATGATAGTGGCTAATATGTATTAGGGGTGTGATAGTTACCTGAGCCTCAGCTGTATTATTTGATTTTTTAAAATAAGAAGATTTTCATATCTCTTATTTAATTAAAAATAAATACAGTTTTTTGCAAAAAGAAAAAAACAAGTCTAGAAGGATACTTCCAAACTGTTAATAATATGCATAGGATTAGAAGAAAGGAAAGGTAGTAATATTTTCACTCTTCAGTTCATATAATTCTATATGATTTGGATTTTCTGAAATGGGCTTTTATAATTTTTTAAATGTCATGAAGGTATTTTTAATTAAAAAAAAAAAAAGGGCAGGGTTCACTAATCCTCTCTACCACAGGATCCGAAGAGTAAGAGAGAATTATTATGGACGATGCACCTGCTGAGCAAAGGTTAGAAGAGAGAAGAGAGGAACTGCTCACAAGGCTATTCCTGAAGACCACCCTCTCTGTCTCTGCTAACCATGGCACAGTATTTCCAAGTCCTTTTCTCTCGGGACTCTGGGATAACAACCTGTGCCTCACACCACCCAGCCCCTACTCTCCTGGGCCAGGAAAGCAAGAGTAGGCTGCAATGTAGAACATGGGCTTGGGTACTGGACAGAGAGAGATGTGAGCTCAAATCATGGCTTCACCACTTGGTAGCTGTGTGACCTTGGCTGAATTCCTCAACCTCTCTGAGCCTCAGCTTGGGCCTCTGTAAATGGAAATGGTAGATCCGCTCTCATACAGTTGTAGTAATAATTAAAAGAGACAGTGCAAACAAAGTGCTTTGCCCGTCACTGGAACGTAGTAATCCCTTAATCAGTGGTAAATATTGGTGTTGATGTAGCAGAAACACTCCTTCCCATGCCCAGGTATGCAGGCTGACCTGGCTTGAAACAGAGACCTCTACCTGCATGTGCAACTCATCTCTTCAGGCTGCAGGTCTTTACTCTCTTTCAGCAGATATTTAACAAGCACTTAGATACACAACGCACTGCAGCACGCTCTTCAGCATTATACAAATATGAGTAAGATACGGTCCCTTCCTCGGAGGAGGACCAGCAGACAAGCTGAATCAGCAGTGAGGGCACTGTGTGTGCTTGCAGGAGACCTGGGTTTGATCTCTGCTCATCCACACCTGTTGTGTGATCTCAAGAAGGGCCCTTGAGCTCTCTGAGGCTTTGTTTTCTTATTATAAGATAAGATTATAACAGTAACTTCCCAGAGTCATTGTGTGAAGGAAACACGGTCTATGGAAACCGCTAGCACAGGGACAGGCCTAGCAGGGATATTCAGAGTTACTGGAAGGGCAAGGAGAGTTACCTTAGTACTATAATGGAGGTAAATGTTCAGAGGGTATTTATTTATTTATTTATTTTTTATTTTTTATTTTTTTTTTAAAGATTTTATTTATTTATTTGAGAGAGAGAGAATGAGAGTGAGCACGAGAGGGAAGAGGGTCAGAGGGAGAAGCAGACACCCTGCTGAGCAGGGAGCCCGATGCGGGACTCGATCCCGGGACTCCAGGATCATGACCTGAGCCGAAGGCAGTCACTTAACCAACTGAGCCACCCAGGCGCCCCGGAGGTAAATGTTCAGAAGAACAAGAAAGTACAGCAGGGCGCAGGGAGGGAGTGGGGTGGAAAAAGGAAGAAGCAAAGCCACGGCAGCTTCAGGTGGGATGCCCCAAGGAGCAGAGGGAGGAGAAGCCAGAACCTGGGGGAGCACAGCAGATGCAGGAGGTAGGACTCTGCCTGATGCTTCAAGGAGAAATGCCGGAGCTGAGAAGAGTGGGACCAGAGTCCCTTTAGAGACCACCCAGGACATGAAGAGTGAGGGCTCACTTTGGCGACAGAACAAACAGAAAAGGATGGTGTGAAAGAAGAGGCGGGGTCTCATCCAAGAACCTGCTTGCGGAGGCCGGGTGTTGTCCAGGAAGAGTCTGGCCTCTCCCCGGTAGGAAATGTTGGGAGCAGGGACGGTTGTGGGTTGGGGGGCTGGGTGGGCAGTGGTAAGGGGACAGAAGACCGTCCAGTTTGGGAGTACTCAGGATGAGCGGCAGGGCCGTCGTACTAGTGGACTAGTCTGGCAGGCAGATGGAAACGGGGGTCTGGCTAAGGACAACGGCCGGAGCACAGGGTGTCGGCGTGAGGATGCGGCTTAGCTCTGGGTGGCTGAGACACAGGCCTGAGGAGAACACACCGTGAAGGAGGCTGGGACAGAAGCTGGGGGTGTCGTGATGTAGCAGAGACTACACAGGGAGGGCAAATCAAAGAACAAGGTAGAAAACAGGTGAAATCACATTTCAGGGATAAGAGTGCTTCAAGAAAGAAGGGCTCTGGGCGCCTGGGTGGCTCAGTCGTTAAGCATCTGCCTTTGGCTCAGGTCATGATCCCAGAGTCCTGGGATCGAGCCCCGCATCGGGCTCCCTGCTCAGCGGGAAGCCTGCTTCTCCCTCTCCCACTCCCCCTGCTTCTGTTCCTGCTCTCGCTATGTCTCTCTCTGTCAAATAAATAAATAAAATCTTAAAAAAAGAAAGAAAGAAAGAAAGAAGGGCTCTGGAAGAATATTTGATGACCTAAGAAAATAGTGCAATAAAATAAAAATATACAATGCAATAATAAGAATATTATATAGTATAGACAACAGAAAAAGAATACACAACAGAATGCCATTATTGCTGAAACACCCACCACCCACACACATGCACAAACTAAAGGATACAGGTCAAAATGTTACTGAGTGGTAGAATTACGAGCCACTTTTTTCTTCCCTGCATTTTCTGTCTTCCAAATTGTCTGCAGGGAGCTTGTGTTAGTTCTGCATGCAGAAAATGGATGTGTTCAGGAAGGAAGGAACTGGCCAACAGTGTCCAAATTTGAGATGAGATCAAAAAGAATAGAAATTAGGAAGAAGCCATCAAGTCAGATGATTCGGAAGCAAGCCGTGAGTGGAGATACTGAAGAAGAGAGGCAGGCAGAGGGGGGTGGGAAAGTACTGTGAAGGCAGCAGACGGAGGGGCTGGTAAGGCGAAGGGAGGCAATGTGGGGGGGCTGCCTCTGTTTCTAGGACGTGAGAACTCCCCTGGGAGGATTACTCTCGGGAAGGAAGGTGGCTCCCCAAGGATGTGCACCTCTTCCCTTCTGCCCGGGTCCGTAAATTGCCTGCAGGCAGGGACCACATCTGACACTCACGATTGCCAGTGCCCAGCACAGGACCTACGGTGCGTGGGGGCTCAATAAATATCTACCAGTCAATAAACGCTTCCCCTCCTCTTCTGCTCCATCTCTAAAGTTTCAGGAAACCTCCTCTGAATGCAGGAGGGTGGCCCTATATAAAGGAGCATATCAGTCGATTTAGGGAGGCCACACAAATGCTCATTAACAAGCAACTGCACAGGACTGAAAGATTCTGGAGATTCCCACCTTGAGACTCCAAGATATCCAAGTACCTTCTTAAGAACAAGAAGGAAGTTTTTCTATCCACCCAACTGAACTGACCTTAAGGGAGGTCCAATGACAAGACACAATGTCTGAATACAATTCAATAAAGCCACAAAAACCAAAATGGCTCTAAGATAAGGAGGCAATGTCCTTGATAAATAGCACTGTTTTTGCCTTAGCTAGGGCTCTAGCAGGATATGGTAGAGAAAACAGCAAAAGCTAGCAATCCTGGGATCAGCAGAAAATCCAGTGACTCCGCATGGCTTCCCCAGACCTTGAGGAAGGAGGCTGGCCTGCACGCCGGCCCAGGCTCCCCAGCCCCATGCCGCTGGCTCCACATCGGCCCCGGCTCTCGGCAGAGACCACCCGCTGTGGACAGGACAGCCTCCTGTTGGAGCCAACCCCCTCGGACTGCAAGGCCTGGCCCTGGGCTTCTGGCCTGTTTTAACAAAGGGGCCCCGGGAAGAGACCCAGCAAGACCAGGAGGACAGGAAGAGTTAAAGTGATGGGGTAGGAGGGAGGACACTTGAACCCGTGCTGCTCATGCATCACACTCAGTGACAGGAGGCAGGAAAGCAGAGGAGATGAACTGGCCCTCGCGACTAAGTCACCCTTCTTATTTACTCTGTTACTCAGCTCTCAAACCACACTGTCAGCTGTAACTGCATTTCAGTTCATGTTTAACACAAACATAACTTAGCTGGATGTTGGCATCCAATATCCCAGGCACAGAAAGGCAGAATAAAGAAGCCAGCTAATTCAATTCAATAAATGTTCTTTATGCCTGCTGGGGTAGGTATACACCCAGGCATTCTATGGAAGTCCTGGAGGTAGAGCCACATGAAAGACACGGTTCCACAGCCTCCAGGGGCCTCAGGACCCAGGGAGAGTGCACACTGGCTGCCCTCTGCAATTAGAGAGGTAGGAGCTGCAAGAGAGGAAAGTAAAGGTGCTACCAAAATACAAAAAGCTGGAACATAATTCCCCAGGGAGTGGCATGGCGTGCAGGCACAAGGGTGTGCAGGCAAGAACAGGAACAGCCCATGTGAAGGACTACACAGAGCTGAAGGGCAGGATGGGGGCTGGGAAGGTAGTGAATGAGCAAATCAAAAAAAAGTCTTAGATTCCAGTGAAGTCCATCCATTGGATGAACACCGACTCAGCGCTAGTTGCTGGGTATTTAAGTAAAACAATGAGTTTGCCTCTGAATCTAGAAACAGAAGGCTGGAGAACAATTCTGAGCCGGAGTGTAATCTGATCTTTTAGAAGGTTTCCACCGGCAATCACAAAGGGAAGGCTGGAAGTCAGAATCAGAGCTAGGGAGACTTGTGGGAGACAATTCATAGGCCTTAGCAAAGGTGACTGGAGACACACTTAGTGGATATCTGCTCAGTCAGAAGGCCCATCCCTTCTTAAACTCTGCCCCTGTCACCTGCCCCTCTCCACAAACACGGTGGAATTTGCAATCACATAACTTCCCACTACATAAGCCTTACAAACTTGTCATCCGTTTGAACCATGGTCCAAAGGGTCATGGAACGGCCAAGGGCAGAAGGGGAAATCAGAAACAATAAAAGAATTCAAAGAGGTTGTTGGACATAAGATAAATGTATTTTTTTAAAGTTAGTTTCCCTTCACACAAAATATACAAACCAAAACTAATAATCATTTAAATAAAACAATGGGGATAAAACAGCACCTTGCACAATAGCAATATCGATTATCAATTAAATTAGCTCTATAAAACAAACTGAGAAATTTCCCTCCTTTTTTAAAGCTTTAAGATAGTTTTCAGGATGTGGGAATTGTTCCTTGACAATTTTAGGGAATGCTACCTTAAAACAATTTGGGCCTGGTGTTTCTGTTAGAACTAATTCTCTAATGACTTCTCCTATTTCTTCCTTCAAAACATGTTTGTTATAGGATTTCTTCTTAAATAGCAGTGTAAATGATCTAACTCATCAAGATTTTCAATTTTAGTCACGTAAGCCTTCACACAACAGCTATGCATATTATATCCTCTTATAATTTTAAAATCTCTTTATACTCTTACTTTCCTTTTCTCAATCTAAATTCTGCTTATCTTTATCTTATTTCTGTTTACTATTATATTTGCTAGAAGTTTATCTATTATGCTTTTTTCAAAGAATCAATTCTCAATTAACAATTCTCTCCCTCTTTTTACTTCTAATTTCTGATCTTATTTTTATTATTTCCTTCCATGTGTTTATCCAGATACTTGAGTTTTGGGACAACATCAAGTAGTCTAATATACATGTAACTAGAATGCCTAGAAAAGGGAGAGGTGAAGAAGAACTATTTTAATAATTACCCAAAATTTTCCAACTGCAACAAGAGCAGAATATACATTCTTCTTAGGTATACATGGAGCATTTACTAAGAAAGATTATAGTCTAGGCCGGGGTTGATGAACTATAGCCCACAGGCCAAATCCAGCCAGTAGCCTGTTTGTGTACAGTCTATGAATTACAAATGGTTCTACATTTTTTAAGGGTTAAAAAAAATCAATATACAATAGAGACCACATTTGGTCCATGAAGCTTAAAATATTTACTATCTGGACCTTTACAGAAAACGTTTGCTGATGCCTGTTCTAGGCCAAAAAACTGAGTTTGTTCTCTGATGACCTAGAATTAAGTAAGATATCAATAACAGAAATATACCTAGAAAATTCACAAATACACAGAAGTGAGACAAGACATATCTAAATAATCCATGGTTCAAAAAAGAAATCGAAAGGTAAATTAGACAGTATCATGAATGGAATTAAAATTTAATACAACACATCAAAATTTGAGGGATGCAGCTAATGCAGACTTTAGAGGGAAATTCATAGCACTAAAAATGCTTATAGTAGAAATGATGAAAGGTCTCAAATCAATGACTATAACTTTCACCTTAAAAAAATAGAACACTAAATCCAAAGTCAGCAGAAGAAAATAATAAAGAGAAAACAATAAAATAGAAAAGAAGAAAAGAGAAAATCAATAAAACCAAAAGCTGGATCTTTAAGAACATTAATAAAACTGATAAAACTCTAGACAGCCTGAGCAAGAAAAAAGAGAAATGATACCAATTGTCATTATAGGGAATGAAAGAGAAGACATCCTATGGATCCTAAGGCTATTAAGAAGACAATAAGGAAATATTCCTTCACACAAATTACCAAAGCTCATTCAAGAATAGATAACTTAAATAGCAGTATATCTATTTAAAAACTTGAGCTTATAAAACCTTCCCATGACCAAGCCCAGATAGCTTCACTGGTAGATTCTATAAACATTTAAAGAAAAAATAATACCAATCCTACATTAAATATTCCAGAAAATACATGAGGAAGGAACATTTCCCAACTCATTATATAAGACCAACATTACCCTAATACCAAAACCAGACAACGACATTATAAGAAAAGAAAACGACAGACCAACCAATATTTCTCATGCATATATACATAAAATGTTCTAACACAATTCAGGAAATTGAATCTAACAATGTATTAAAAGGACAACATATTATAGGCATGTGGGGTTTATCCCCAAAAAATGTAAGTTTGGTTTAACATCCAAAAATCAATCAGTATATTTCATCATATTAAAAGATTAATAAGGAAATACTACATGATCATCTCAATAGCTGTAGATAAAGCATTTGGCAAAATTCAACAGCCATGTATGATAAAAACCTTCTGGAGGGCTATTTCCGAAGCCTAGGAAACAGTATCTACAAAAAGTCTACAGCTAATACTATATTTAAGTGGTGAGACACTGAACGCTGTTCCCCTAAGATCTGGAAAGAGAAGAGCATGTCTGCCTTCACCATGTCAACTCAGTTGTATACTGGAAGTTCTAGCCAGTTCAGTAAAGCAGAAATAAATACACAAATCTGTCCATATAGACTGGACAGGAAGAAGTAAAATTGTTTTTCTTCATAGACAACATGACTGTTTATGTAGAAAGGTTGTGAGGAATATTCAAAAAAGTTACCAGAACTAATCAAAGCTGCAGAATACCAGGTCAATATACAAAAATCAATTGTATTTCTATAAACTAAAATGGAATTAAAGTGAAAATAAATGCCATTTACAATAGCATCAAAGTATGAAATTCTTAAGGATAAATTTTTCAAAAGACCTGCATGACTTATCCACTGAAAACTAAAAATGACGGATGAGAGAAACTAAAGAAGGCTTAAATAAATGATGGGATATACCATGTTAATAAATCTGAAGGTTTAATATTGTTAAGATGTTCATTCTATGCAAATGGGTCCATACATCTAATACGAACCCAATCAAAAATCCCACCAGGCCTTTTCTACAGAAACTGACATGCTGATTCTAAAATTTATATTAAAATTCAAAGGAGCCAGAATAACTAAAATAGCTGGAAAAGAAAAAGTTAGAGGACTGCCTGATTTTAACAATTATTATAAAGCTATGGTAATCAAAGGGTGCAGTTTTAGTACACAGACAGATATATGTCAATGGAATAGAATACAGAGTCCAGCAAAATACCTATGCATATATGATGATTTGATATTTGACAAAGGTGCCAAATCAATTCAATGAAGAAAGGAAAATATTTTAAAGAAAGGATGTTAGAATAATTTGACAGCTATATGTAAAGATGACCCTTGATCTTTGCATCATACAATAAAAATTAACTTCAAATAAGTTTAACCTAAACATAAGAGCTAAAAATATAAAATTTCTAGAAGGGATTATAGAGAAAAATCTTGACCTTTAGTTTGGCAAAGATTTCTTAAATGTTACACAAAAAGCCCTAGCTATAAAAGAAAAAAATTAATAAGCTTGACTTCATCAGACATTAGCTTCTAAAATATACTGTTAAGATAATGAAAGGCAACCTACAATCTGGGCGAAAATATTTGTAAAACATACACCCAACAAAGGACTTGTATTTAAAATATACAAAGACCTCACTTGGGTGGCACAGTCTGTAAAGTATCTGACTCTTGGTTTCAGGTTGTGATCTCAGGGTCGTGAGATCAAGCTCTGAGTTGGGCTCCATGCTCAGCACAGTCTGCTTCAGACTCTCCCTCTTCCCCAACTCTCCCCCTACTCTCTCTTTCTAAAATAAATAAATAAATAAATCTTTTAAAAAACCAAGGAACTCTTCAAACTGAGCAGTAAGACAAACAACCCAATAAAAATGGGCAAAAAACTTGAACAGGCCCTTCACCAATGAGGATATATACTAATGGCAAAAAAAAGAAAAAAAAGCACAAGATAAGATACTCAAAATCATTAGTTACCAGAGAAATGCAAGCTAAAACCATAATCAAATGCCATTACACACCCACTAGAATGGCTAAAATTCAAAAGAGTGAGCAAATCAAGTGTTCACAAGGGAACAACTAGAACTCTAAGGTCCTGCTGGCAGGAATGTACAATGATATAAGCAATTAAAATGTTAAATGTACATCTACCATTCAATCCAGCATCCACTCCTACATTTTTACCCAAGAGAAATTAAAGCACATGACCACATAAACACTTATATCTGAATGTTCATAGCAGCTTTATTTTTATTTTTTTAAGATTTTATTTCTTTATTTGACAGAGAGAGACACAGCGAGAGAGGGAACACAAGCAGGGGGAGTGGGAGAGGGAGAAGAGACTCCCCACAGTGCAGGGAGCCTGATGCAGGGCTTGATCCCAGGACCCCGGGATCATGACCCAAGTCGAAGGCAGAGGCTTAACTGACTGAGCCACCGGGGCACCCCTATTATTAATACTCCAAACTGGAAACCCAAATAATCATCAAGTAAACTATCATATAAATGTTCAACAAGGTTGAATATATTACAACTCATTAAACAATCACACAAAAACTCTTGATACAGTCAATAGTATGAATGAATCTTGAAATAATTATTCTGAGAGAAGAAAGCCAGACAAGAAATTCTGAGAAAAAAAGCCAGACCAAAAAAATAATTTATATAAAATTGCAAAAAATGCAACCTAGTCTACAGTGACAGACAGTTGACCAGTGGTGGGGCACCTGGATGGCTTAGCCTGTTAAACATCTGACTCCTGGGTTGGGCTCAGGTCATGATCTCAGGGTCCTGGGATCAAGCCCCGCATCAGGCTCTGCACTCAGCATGGAGTCTGTTTGAGATTCTTTCCCCTCCCTCTCCCTCTGCTCCTCCCCCTGCTCATGCTCTCTCTCTCTCTCTCTCTCTCTCTCTCAAACAAACAAATAAATAAATAAAATGTTGGAAGGAAGGAAGGAAGGAAAGAACTAGACCAGTGGTTTTCTAAGGGATGGGGCTGGGATAGTGAGGGATGTGTTAGAAAGGGCATGAGGAAACTACTGAGGGTGATGGATACACTCATCATGTTGACTGTGGTGGTTTCACAGGTGTGAACATTTACATGTCAAGACTCATGAAACTGAATACATATACGCTGTATATTGTAGGCCAAGTATGCCTCAATAAAGCTATATAAAAAAGTAACCTATGCACAACAAATATAAAAGCACATATGGAAATAACAAGACATATGAAGAACATTATAAAACTTCACTGAAGGACATAAAACAAGACCTTAATACATAGAAGTACATACCATGTCCCTAGATGGGAAAACTCAATATTGTAAATATGCTGACTCCCCCCAAATCAACTTATGGACTCAGTGCAATTGTACTGAGAATCAAAACATAGTATTCTGTGGAATTTAACAAGGTGATTCTCAAGTTCTTTTAGAAAAGATAAGATGCAGTAATAAGCGAAACATTTTCAAAAAAAAAGAACATGAAGGAAGGAAATGGCTCTATCAGACATCAAAGCATGCTGTGAAAATCTTGAAACCATCATGCTGAGTGAAAGAAGCCAAACAAAAAAGGTCCTAGTGGAGATGATTCTATTTATACAAAATATCCAGAACAGACAAATCCCATGGAAACAGAACCCAGACTGGTGGTTGCCAGGGACTTGGGCTGGGGAGAGCAGCCAGCAACTTTTTGATGAGTGCTGGGTCTCCTTTCGGGGTGATGAAATGTTCTGGAACTAGAGAGAGGTGATGGCTGCACGACTTTGTGAGTGTACTAAATGCCACTTAATTGTTCACTTTAAACTGGGTGATTTTAGGTCATGGCAACCTCACCTCAATTTTCAGAAAATCAAAGAATTAGTGACTTCAAAAAAACCCACATACTATAAAGTTTCAAAAACAGAAACAGCGTGTTGTTGTGGAAAAATAGGTTACATAGATAAATGGTAAGGAACAGAACCTAGAAATGGCCTGGAAAATTCTTGTCCTTGGGGTTCAAACAAATGCCACCCTGGAACAAGATTTCCCTCCGTGGTCACCAGACTGCTTCCTAAATCAGCTGATGCTTGCAGGCCTTAGGTTAACAATAGGAGGTTGCAACATGGTCATAATGCAGTTTTAGATTTACTCACAGAAGCTAAGGTTGAATGTTAAGGGCATGATTTGCTGTTAGTGGTATAATCTGACCTAATTGGAGGGTTTTTAACACCGCTGGGCCTGGGCCTGCTGTAGTGTAGCTGCCGTTGTATCTACTGGCAACACACAGGGGCCCTGCATCCCAGCCCTGAAGGCAAGGCCTACCCAGCATTCCTTGCAGACCCGGAGGATCAGCTCTCCTCCACCTCCCACTCCCCCATGCCTCCAATCCCAGGGGGCTGGCTTGGTGGGGGTCAGCAGGAGTCAGAAGGCAGCTGTAACATGGCTTATGTTTGCTTCATGTCCTGCACTCCCTGCATCAGGGTCCTATCCCTAAGGGAAAAGAAGATGCTGAATTCCATCTTTGGGACAGGAAATGAGTTTTCGGCCAGTCTAAAGCACAAACCTGTATATAGGCAGGGGTCTGCTTTATGACAACAGCTGTGCATCAAACCAATAGGTAGAAGACAATGCTCAGAAAGTGGCTACACATGTTTATGCTCTACATTATACTATAATCCAAAACAAAAATCTGGATGTTTAAAAAGCCCAATGAACAAAACAACATGAAGTATTAGCTAAAAATATAGGATAATATTTTTATAATCCTGGGGGGGCAGGCTTTTTTGTGGCTCTTTAATTCTTTTTATTTTTGTTTTGAAATAATTTAAGATTTAGGGGTGTTACAAAAATAATACAAATAATTCCTGTATACTCTTCACCCAGATTCCCTAAAATGTTAACATTTCACATTTGCTTTTTTCTCTCTTTCTCTCTCTCTTATATACATGTGTGTAATACACATATATTCACATATTTATTTATATGCTATATCCTTCACAGTGTATCATATACAGAGGCACATGAGATCCATTTTTCTTATTACTGGTAATGTTAACTTGGATCACCTGCTTGAGATGATATCTGCTTGGTTTCCCTTTTATTCTTTTGTACTTAAAAAATATTTTGTGAACCATACTTTGAGACAATTTAAATGTACTATTTCTCATAAAACTTATCTGAGTTTTAGCATCCAGACAAATCTTTTAAAGCATTAAGACAAGAAAACCTGACATGTGTTGACTACACAAAAACCAAAAATGGACCACATGAACAAACAACAAAGTTTGGTACTGTGAACAAACTGAAAGACAATGATGGTCTGAGAGAAAAATATCTGTAAGATAAGTAATAGGAAAAGAATTGATAAATAGAATCTATGAGGGAATCCTACAAAGCAAGAAGAAGGCAACCACATGAGCCAACTATAAAAACAGGATATAAATAGAAAAAATAGAAATGGCCAATCAACAGGAAAGATACTCAACCTAAATATAAATAACATCACTACAAATTCACAGGGTGAGCTCCTAGTTTGGGAAAATAAAAATAAGAAGACCTACAGAGTGATGGAAAGGATGAGAACAAACAGAAACTTCTGCATGTAATTCACCAGGAGTATTCAGAAATTGGTAAAGCACTTTTGAAAAGCTATTGGCAGTTAACTACTAAAATTTAAAATGTACATATCCAGGGCGCCTGGGTGGCTCAGTCGGTTAAGTGTCTGCCTTCGGCTCAGGTCATGATCCCAGGGTCAGGGGATCAAGACCTGAGTCGGGCTCCCTGCTCAGCAGGGAGTCTGCTTCTGCCCCTCCCTCCGCTCATGCACTCACACACACTCTCTCTCTCAAATAAATAAATTAAAAATAATAAAATAAAAATAAAATGTACATATCCTTGGATACATCAGCACACATCTAGACATGCGTGTACAGTATTGCTTTTCAAAGACCAAAAAACAAAACAAAAAAATTAAATTAAATTTTTTTCTGCAGGGCAGTGGCTAACAAGTTACTATACAGTGGAAAAACAGTGATTAAAAAGAATGAGCTTGATATATAATATGGGTCATGACACGGAAAGATTTCCTACAACTACTGTTAAGGAAAAGAAAAAAGCTAAGGAACATTATGTATATATCGATATGTATAAATATTAATAATAATATACGAACAGCTACATAGCTTAGGATAATGCAAGTTACCATTTTAATCACTTTATGAACATTAGCTCACTTAATCCTCACACAATTCTATGAGGAAAGTTGTTATCCCTCTCCACTTTAGAGACAAGGAAAATGAGGCACTAAGAGGTAAAGTACCTTGACCAAGGTCACACAGCTAATAAATGGCAGAACCAAGATTTTTTTTAAAAAAGATTTTATTTATTTATTTGAGAGAGAGAGAAAGAGAGAGAACGAGTGGGGGCGGGGAGAGGCAGAGGGAGAAGCAGACTCCCCGCTGAGCTGGGAGCCTGACATGGGGCTCCATTCCAGGACCCTGGGATCATGACCTGAGCTGAAGGCAGATGCTTAACTGACTGAGCCACCCAGGTGCCCCCAGAACCAAGATTTGAATCCAGGTGGGAAGGTTCCAGAGTCTATGCTTTTGACTACTGAACTCTACACCCTCTCTTTATATACAGTTGACCCTTGAACAATGTGGGGGTTAGGGGCACCAACATACCACTCTGTGCAGTGGAGAATCCATGTATAACTTTTGACCCCCCCCCAAAAAAACTTAACTATCAATAGTCTACTATTGACTGGAAGCCTTACTGATAACATCAATAGTTGATTAACACATATTCTGTATGTTATATGTATCATATACTATAGTCTTACAATAAAGTAAGCCAGAGAAAAGAAAATGTTAAGAAAATCATAAGGAAGAGAAAATACATTTACAGTACTGCACTGTATTTGTTGAAAAAAGTCCACATATATATGGAACTGCATAGTTCAAAACCCATGTTGTTCAAAGATCAACTGTATTTGCAAATTCACAGAAAAGGGATTGGAAGGATAGAGACCAAACTATTAACAACTGACCTGCTATTAAAACAAAGCAACACCTTACAAATAACTAATTAACTAATTAATAGAACTGGTTGCTGGAATCCCTGGATGTCTGCCCATTTTAAGAATCCTAACAGATACTGCCTTCTATTCTCACCTCCTCTCTTTGGAGACATTTCATGGACTCTTCCTCCCCTCCGGTGATCCTCGATCTTTCAATAAGATAGTTCGCCACCCACAACTGTCAACTCCAGCTACATCTTCTCTTCCAAATATGCACCATCCCTCATGCAAACAGTCTCTTAATACTCCAAGTGTGGACCACAAAAATTGAGAAAGGTGGCCCTGAAGCATTTTGAGTCTTGAAGACATTAAGGAGTACCTGGCAAGTATTTTACAAGCATGTAGTAGCATATCTCTTGCTTATAAATATAATAAGGCTGAAACATAAATGTTTCAGAAAGATTTCTGACAGGCGTAGAAACAAACAGATTCTCTGGTTAACCCTGAATTAACAAAAAATTAAAGCAAGCCAGGGCTTCTACTTCCAGGAATATGGGGTGGATATACTTTTCCCTATTCCTCCTGCTAAGTACAACTAAAAACCCTGGACATTATATGAAACAAACATAAGTGAACCCTGAAAGGTGACAGAAGAAGGCAGGCAGCTATGGACCTCAGGACCCAAGAAATGACGTGGTAGTGAGTTCTGTGGGATTTCTTTTTGCCCGACATCCCAGTCTTGGAGCTAAAGAAGCCAGCAACCAGAAACAGCAACAGACACAGACCAAAAAAAGCCCCAACAAAAGACTGCTTTCTTCAGCCAAAGGGGCATCCTAGCACGACAGAAACTTTTAGACATTAACAAATCTACTCCAGACAAACACCATGTAAAATACTGCACCCCACCCCACCCGCCCATGTAAGCAAAGCCAAAGTAGGGAGCCTAGACTTCCACCCTCACCAGGCTGTAATGGGGCATCCTAACACTTCTGCCAAGATGGTGTCAGGGAAGGCCAAGTAGGGATCCAGGACTCTCATCCCCACCAGGTGGTAATGAGGCACCCCACCCCACATCCTTCCCTCTTCCCAGCGGGGTGGCATTGATGGAGGGCCTGATGGAGAGATAGGACTTTCACCATGGTATCTAACAAGGACCTCCCCAAACCTATGACGTCAGTAGAAGCCACAAGAGGAGTTGTAATTAGACACTTCTATCAGGGAGGTATAAGTGGGAGTCAAGTAGGGGGTTAGAACTCCCACCACTGTCCAGCAATAACAAGGAGTCCCACGTCCTTGAGTGTCAACAGAGGCCAAGTGAGAAAATTGGACTTCTACATCTTTCTGGCAGTAAAGACGTAGTTCTCCCTGCTCTTCCTACCAGAACAGTGTCAAGAGAAGCCAGCTAAAACAGAAGATTTAAATAAGATCCAGAGTCTTACAACATATACCCCAAATTTCCAAGTTTTAATCAAAATTCACTCATCAAAGAAAATCACCAAGAAACAGAAAGATCTCAAACTAAATAAAAGAGAATAATCAATAGATGCCAAAATCAGGATAATGGACATGTTAGAACTACCTGAAGAAAAAAAAATTTTATAACAGCCATCATGAAAATGCTTCACTGAGCAATTATGAACATGCTTAAAGCAAATGAAAAAATAGAAAGTCTCAGCAAAGAAACAGAAAGTCTCAGCAAAGAAGGAGAAAACACAAAGAACCAGACTGAAATTTTAGAACTGAAAAATATAGTAACTGAAATAAACTTAATGGATGGGCTCAATAGCATCATGGAAGAGAGAGAAGAAAGAATCAGTGAACTGGGAGACAGACCAGAAATTACCCAATATGAACCACAGAGAGAAAACAGCCTGCATAAAACAGGAACAGAGCCTCAGGGACCTGTGGGACTATAACAAAAGATCTAACATTCCTGTCATTAGAGTTCTAGGACAGGAGAAAGAGGATGAACTTGAAAACGTACCTGAAGAAATAACGGCTAAAAACTATCTATATTTAGCAACAGGCACAAAACTAGAGTCAAGAAGGTAAGCAAAGTCCAAACAGGATATATCCCACCAAGACACATCATAGTCAAACTTCTGAAAAATGAGGACAAAGAACATTTTTTGAAGAAGTGAGAAAGAAACTATTCTTTACTTAGAAGGGAAGAACAATTTGAATGACGGCAGATTTCTCATTAGAAATCACAGGAGCCAGGAGGAAATGGCAGGTCATTTTTCAAGTGCTAAAAGAACTGTCAACCCAGATTCCTATATCCAGTGAAATATCCTTCATGAAAGAACAAGAAATAAAGACATTCTCAGATAAAGGAAAACTAAGAGAATTTTTCACAAGCAGACATACTCTAAAGGAAGTTCTATAAACAGAAAAGAAATGATAAAAGCAGGAACTCTGAAACATCAGGAAGGGAGAAAAAAACATGGTAAGCAAAAATACAGGTAAATTGACTTTCCTTCTCCTCTTGAACTTTCTAGTTATGTTTGATAGGAGAAGCTAAAATCAACACTGATAAGGTTCTAAATGTATGCAAAGGAGGAAAGGAACATACAAGAGAGTGAGGGTTCTATACTTCACTTGAACTGGTAAAATGAGGTTACCATTAGATTGTTATAAGACACACACATACACAATGTAATGCCCAGAGAAACCACTAAAAAAGTCATTAAAAATACACTCAAAAACACATAAGCCAAAATGAAATTCTAACAAATGTTCAACTAACCCACAGGAAGGTGGGAGAAAAAAAACACAGAAACAAGCAAACAAACAATAGCCAGAAAACAAAAAATAAAACAGCACATTTAAGCCCCAACATATCAATAATTACATTAAATATAAGTGGTCTAAATATACTAATTAAAAGACAGAGAATGGCAGAGTAGATTTAAAATCATGATCTAAATATATGCTGTCTACAAGAAACTTATTTCTAATATAATGCTACAGGCAGATGCAAAGTAAAAGTATAGAAAAAGTTATATCATAAAAACACTAATTAAAAGGAAGAAGTAGCTATATTAATATCAGATAAAACAGACTTCAGAGCTAAATAAGACAGAAAGGGACATTATATAATGATAATAGGTCAGTACACAAAAAAGACACAACAATCCTGAATGTGTATGCACCAGACAACAGTGCTGTAAAGTACATGTAAAGCTAAAACTGATAGAACTGAAAGGAAAAAAAGACAATTCCAAAATTAGAGTTGTAGACTTCATCACCCCTCTCTGAAAAATTGATAACAATAACTACACAGAAAATCAGCAAGCGTACAGAAGAACACAACAACACTATCAGCCAAGAGGATCTAATGATATTTAAAGAGAATTCCTCTCAGTAACAGCAGAATACACAGTTTTTTCAAGCGACCATAGAATATATTCCCGAATAGACCAATTCATGGGCTATAAAACAAGCCTCAACAAATCTAAAATAATTGAAATCATACAGATTGTGTTCTCCAATGTAGTCAAATCAAACTAGAAATCAAAAACAGAAAAATTACAGGAAAAATCACTAAATGCTTGTACACTAAATAACAAAATTCTAAATAGTCCATGGGTAAAAGAAGAAGTTTAAAGGGAAATTAAAAAATACACTGAACAGAATGAAAATTTTTAAAAATATGAAAATTTGTGATACATAGCTAAAGCCTCATTGAGGGGGGAAATTCATAGCCCTAAATGCATACATCAGGAATGAGGAAAAGTCTCAAATTAATAATCTAAGTTCTTTCCACCAGAATCTAGAAAAAGAGCAAAATAAACCCAAAGTAAGGAAAGGAAGGAAATAATGAAGATAAATTAAAAAGAGAAAAATAGAGAAAAATCAATGAAAGAGCTGGGTTTTTAAAAAGATTCATAAAATTGCAAACTTCTAGGAAGACAAACAAAGGCAAAAAGTGAGAAGACACAAATTACCAATATCAGAAATGGGGAATATTATTACAGACTCTGCAGACATCAAAAGGGTAATAATGGAATGCTATGAACAATTCTACATACACAAATTTGACAACTTAGGTGAAGTGGATCAATCCCTCAAAAAACACAAACTACCACAACTTACCCAGTATGAAATAAATTATTTGAATAGCCCTATAGCTAGAAAGGACATTGAAGTCATCATTTTAAAACTTCCAAAAAGTAAATGTTCAGGTCCAGCCTATCTCATCAGAGACTAGAGAATTCTACCTAACATTAAAATCCTACCTAACGTTTTATTAACACCAATCCTACACAATCCCTTCCAGAAAATGAAAGAGGAGCAAACACGTTCCAATTCATTTTATGAATCTAGTATTACCAAGCCAGGTAAAAATGGTATCAAAAAGAAAACTACAGATCAATATCTCGCATGGATACAGATATATAAATTCTTAACAAAATGTTAACAAAGAGAATTCAGCAATAAATCAAAGGAATTATACACCACAACCAAGTGGAATCTATTCAAGGTTTGCAAGGCTGGTTCATTACTCAAAAATCAATGTAGTATACACATTAACAGACTAAAGAAAAAAAAAAACCACATGATCACATCAATCAATGTAGATAAGGCATTTGACAATATTCGACACGCATTCACTATAAAAGTTCTCAGAAAAAAAACAGGAATAGAAAGGAACTTCTTCAACTTGATAAAGAGCAACTACAATGAAACCTACAGCTAATATTATACTTAATGGTGAAAGACTGAATGCTTTCCCCCATGATCAGGAATAAGACAAGGATGTCCGCTCTCACCACTGCTATGCAACATAGCACTAGAAATTCTAGCCATTGCAATAAGGCAAGAAAAGGAAATGAAAGGCATACAAGTCAGAAAGAAAGAATGATGTAACAGTCCACACAGAAAATCCCAAGGAACATACACTAAGTGAGTTCAGCAAGGTCTCAAAGTTCAGCAAAGATAAACACACAAAAGTGAGTTCAGGAAAAATAAACATACAAAAATCAATTGCATTTCTATACAATAGCAATGAACACATGGACATCAAAATTAAAAATACAATTCCATTTATAATTACTCAAAATAAAAAATGAAGCACTTAGGTTTAATTATACCAAAACACGTATAGAGCTTGTCTGCTGAAACCTACAAAATGCTGGTGAAAGGGGCGCCTGGGTGGCTTAGTCGTTAAGCGTCTGCCTTCGGCTCAGGTCATGATTCCAGCGTCCTGGGATCGAGCCCCACATTGGGCTCCCAGCTAAGCGGGGAGCCTGCTTCTCCCTCTCCAGCCTGCTTTTCCCTCTCCAGCTCCCCCATGTTTGTGTTCCCTCTCTCGCTCTCTCTCTCTGTCAAACAAATAAATAAAATCTTTTTTAAAAATGCTGGTGAAAGTAATCAAAATACTAAACAAATGGAGAGAATATTATGCTCATGAATTGGGAAACTCCACATAGTAAATATGTGAATTCTTAAATTGATATACACAGATTTAATACTATGACATTGTGATTTATAATAGAAATACATATTTGGTCTTCACCCATGGTTCCTGGCTTATAGCTCCCAAAACCCTTGGAATTTCCTGAGCAATAAGGGCAATGGAAACATCTTCTGTTATAATATTTGGTCTCTTGCCCTCAGTTCCTGAAACTGTTTCAGAGCTATAAAGGTCAAAGAGGTGTCCTATTGTCCATAGCAAGCCCCTTTCCACCACAACTGGGTTTATGTTAATGAGGTGATTTTTGTAAAGCTCCTAAGGATGGGGGCTGCCAGGGGAACCAACCATGAATAAAGGGTTGGAACTTTCAGTCCCACCTCTTGATTTCTGGGAAGGGAAGAGGAGGTAGAATTTGAATCAATCAACAATGGCCAATGATTTAATCAATTGTGCCTCTGTAATAAAGCCTCCACAATCCCAAAAGGATGTGGTTTGGAGAGCTTCCAAGTTGGCAAGCACATGGAGATGTGGGGAGAATGGTGTACTGGAAGAAAGAGCATAAAAGCTCCATGCCCTTTCCCTACACCCTGGCTTACACATCTCTTCCATCTGGCTGTTCCTGTGTTATATTCTTTTATAATAAACCAGTGATCTAGGAAGTAAAATGTTTCTCTGAGCTCTGTGAGCCACTCTAGCAAATTAATGGAACTCAAGGAAGGGGTAGTTGGAACCTCTGATCTAATAACTGGTAGGTCAGAAGCACACGTAACAACCCAGCCTTGTGACTGTCATCTGAAGCAGGGAGAGGGCAGTCTTATGGGACTGAGCCTTTACTCTGTGGAATCCGATGCTATCTCCAGGTGAACAGTGTCAGAATTGGTGAACTAAAGCATCCCTAGAGCTGGTGTCTGAGAATTGTTGGTTGTCAGTGTGAGGAACCACCCCCCATAGTGGAGTTGGGTCAGAACCCCTTTGAAATGTTAGTTCCCATCTAAAGTCCAGCATGAGATTTTTTATAGATATGGACAAGATTATTCTAAAATTTCTATGGAAAGACAAAGGACTTGAATAACTGAAACAATTTTTAAAAAGAATAAAGTGGATGGAGGGGTGCCTGGGTGGCTTAGTCGGTTAAGTGGCTGCCTTCGGCTCAGGTCCTGATCCCTGAGATTGAGCCGCACATCGGGCTCCTTCCTCAGGGGGGAGCCTGCTTCTTCCTTTCACACTCCCCCTTCTTGTGTTCCCTCTCTCACTGTCTCTCTCTCTCTCTCTGTCAAATAAATAAATAAAATCTTAAAAAAAAAAGAATAAAGTGGATGGAATCATTCTTGCCAATTTCAAGACCTATTACAGAGCTGCAGTAATCAATACGGTGTGGTATTGGCAGAAGGCTAGACACACAGAATGGAACCTAAGAGAGAGCCACACAAATATGCCCAATTGATTTTTTTTTCTAAAGGCTCAAAAGCAATTCAAAAGGAAAGGTTGCCTTTCAAACAAATGGTACTGGAGCAGTTGTTCATCCATAGCAGAAAAAAGAGAGAACTCAGACCTAAGTCCACACCTTGTGCAAAAGTCAAAACGTATCACAGACTTAAATGTTAAATGTAAAACAGTAAATCTTGTAGAAAAAAAAATAGGAGAAAATCTTCAGGATCTAGGGCTAAGCTACAAGTTCTTAGACTTGACACCAAAAAAATGGAAAAATTGGTAAGTTGGACTTTGTCAAAATTTAAAACTTTTGCTCATACGAGACCCTGTTACAATAAAAAGAGAAGTACAGACCAGAAGAAAGTATTTCCAAACCACATAACCAACAAAAAGACGCACACCTACAGTACACAAGGACACTTCAGACAGTAAAAAAACCAAACAATCAAATTAGAAAATGAGTAAGAGTTGAAGTGACATTTCAGTGAAGACACAGAGATGGCAAATACACACGGGAAAGGGTGTTCGACGTCATTAGCCACTAGAGTAATACGAATTAAAACCAAACGACTTGTCACTACACAACTATCAGACTGGCTAAAACAAACAAACAAACAAAACTAGTGACAATAATATATGCTGGAAAGAATGTAGAGAAACCGGATCATTTCTACATTACCAGTGGAAATGTAAAATGTTAACAGCCACATGGGAAAAGGATTTGGCATTTTCTTAAAAAACGAAACATGCAGCTACCACAGGACCAAGAGCCTCACTCCTGGACATTTATCCCAGAGGGATGAAAACACGTTCACACGAAAACGTGTTCACAAGAATTTACAGCAGCTTTATTCATAATAGTTCCAAACTTGGAACAACCAGGATGTCCTTCAATAGGTAAACAGTTAAGCTAACTGCGGTGCAGCCATACCAATTAATACCATTCAGCAATAAGAAGCGCAATAGATGACTCTCCAGAGAATTATGTGAGTTTTTGAAAAAAAGAACAGCAAAAAAGCCAATCCCAAAAGGTTACATGCTGTATGATTCCATTTACATAACATTCCTAAAATGACAAAATTACAGAAATGGAGAACAAATTAGTGCTTGTCCGCGGTTAAGGAGAAGGGTAGTTAACTCCTAGAGAGAGGACACAACCTGCCTATAAGCACAGTGTTTATATGCAAACCAACCAATCCTGAGTCTATATCCCCATCCACCTCCTTTTATCAGCTCCTTCCACTGTCGCCCTACCCTAAATCACCCCAGGGCCAGGTTATCTGACAACTAGAGACCATCCCTTATAGCCCAGTCCCTTATAGCTGAAATTATTTCAACTAGACAGTCCTAAGTGTGCTTACCTGACCTGCCTTGCCTTTCCCACAGAAACCACAAGAAAGGCTCCGGCTCATGCTTCCCCCTTACTCCCCCTGCCTCCTGCCCAATGCTGGTGCCTCCCCGTGTGGCCCTGTACGGCACGGTGGCGTGTCCCCTCCTCCTGGGCGCTGGGAGTAGAACAAACTACCTTTTCAAAGGCACCTGTCCCCTGATCTGTTGGCCTCATCATACCTGAATAAAACTAAAATCCCAGGTACGTTTTAAGACGGAAGTGTTCTGTATCTTGACTGTATCAGCGTCAATATCCTGATTGTGATGTTGTACTAGAATTTGCAAGATGTTACTATCGGGAGAACATGAGTAAACACAAGATCTTTCCATGTTAATCTTACCACTGCATATGAATCTACAGTCATCTCCAAATAAAAAGCTGAACTGAAAGTAAAAAGAAAAGAAAAATTAAAGCAAACCCCTCCCTCATCTTTTCCATTAACCCAACTCACTGAGGCTTGTCAGAAGCCTTTCTAAGCAGTGAAGAGGAAGTTTGGCAGGGGCGCCTGGGTGGCTCAGTCATTAAGCGTCTGCCTTCGGCTCAGGTCATGATCCCGGGGTCCTGGGATCGAGTCCTGCATTGGGCTCCTTGCTCCACGGGGAGCCTGCTTCTCCCTCTCCCACTCCCTCTGCTTGTGTTCCCTCTCTCGCTGTGTCTCTGTCTAATAAATAAATAAAATCTTAAAAAAAAACCAAACAAACAGGAGGAAGCACTGGACACTGCCTGCACTATTTCTCAAGTCCTCCCCACTTTCCAGATGAAGGGAGCGAGTCATTACGGAGAGACAGTCTCTGGGTCAGAACCAAGATGCAGAGCTGGTGGGACAGGAGCCTGGAAGGAGGGATGGAGGCCACTTGTCCTAAGAGCAGGCCAGGCACGCCTCTCAGCCCCTGGCCGTCTGAGACCCGGGCCCTGCGGGGCACGGGCTGGTGTGCGGGGACAGGCTGGCGTGGCCCGAGGTCCGCTAACCCAGGTTGCAGGAAACAAGGGCCCGAGGGCTGGTCACAAGACCGCTGTCTGTGTTTTCAGTAATTCTCAGTTTCATGTATTTTCTAACAAAACAAAAGGGAGGAACACCTGGTGCTTTTTCTCAAAACAAGCTCTGGTTCTGAAAATAAACCAGCATGTGGGCTGGGTCCTCGCCTGTGGAGGTTTCCGCTCTGGCCAGTGGAGTGGTGGGGAGGCAACCCGAGGCAGCAGGAAGACGCCGCTGCCCCTTGCTTCTGCTTTTGCTCCGCGGAGGCAGAGCCTCGGGACGGCAGCTCCTCGAGGCCATGGGCTCTGGCTGTCCTCTGGCCACGAGGAGCACTGGAGCTGTCCAGGGGGCCGCGTGACAGCTGGGACCAGGCGGGACAGAGGATTACATCCCACATTTCCCACTTGAGGCCCGCCATATGTTTTTAGTGATACCGTCACCATCTTCACAGGCTTTCCATGTGACTTTTTTACGAATTTCTTGAGCGCTGTTTAAAAACCCCAGCTTGCTGGAACCTGTTTCAGCATTTAGCAGATCATTCTTTTCTTTCACCGCTTTGCTAAGTAGGACCTCATTTGCAGGCTTAGGACTTTAAACTTACCCCTCTGTGTGCCCCCTAGACACAGCCCCACTGGCCCAGAGGGGAGCTGGTCTTCCCGAGTCCCCCCCCCCCCCGCAGTGCCCCTCACGTTTGACAGTTCAAGCGTTTGAAACTTCTCATTATTTGGAAATCCCAAATATGTTTAGGGCATATATAAATTATTCAGGTCCAACCGTTTTTAAGAAAGGTTTTGTTGTCTAATTAGTTTCAGAAATAAGCAGCGTTGAGAGAAAGGAGACAGGGGAAGTGCAGACTTAAGGCATGACTGGCCAGTGTCTGCCCAGGAGGCCCACTCGCTGGTCATAGCCCATGACCAGGGCCGGCTCCCCAGCACGCGGTGCCAGCAGGGAGGCGGGACCATGCAAGCATCACTTCCCGGCTCTTCTCCAGCAGGTCCTGGACACCAAGTCTTCGGCCCCTCGTGGGCCTTGCTTCCTCACACAGCCCTCCCTCCCATATATCCTCAGCCCTCCGTCACCCTGGTTCCTTCCCACTGGCAGCTAAGCGTGCTCAACACTCTCCCACCTTTACACAAAGGAAGAAAGACTGCTGACCCCATATCACCCTCCAGCTGCCGCCTCCCTCTCCCTTCCTTCCTTCGAGGTCCCCTCCCACTTCAGGTGGGCTCTTCAGGTCCACTCCAGCCTTGCACTACCGAGTCCATAACCACCTCCTTGGTATTAACTCAACAGAAACCTTTCAGCTTCATTTCACTTAACCTTCAGGCAACTGGGAAAGTTAACAACCACCCCTTCTTCTAGAAAGACTCATTTTCCTTCAGTTTCTTACTAATTTTCACCTACGTCTCTGGATGCTCAGCCCCGGTCCCCTCTTTGCGGCCCCCTTCGCACCCAGTACTCAGTGACACTCCAGGCACCACCTCCCAGGAGCATCTCAGTTACACCGTGGTCTCTTGGGACCTTCAGCCCGGGGGCCCCTCAACATCTCCGCCTGGATGTCACACAAGCAACTCAATGTGCCCCAAACTGAGCCAATCACCCTTCTCCACCTGCAACCCACCTGGCTTCGCATGTTTCCCTTTCAGGTAGAGAGCATCAGCATCCACCGGCTGCCCAGCAAGACACCCCGTATCATCGGGGCCCTTCCTTTCCTCACCTCTGTGCCTGCCTCCCAACACTTAATCCATTTTTTCCTGTGAAAGAATATGTATTTGGATGCCCATGTCCCTCAGATCCATGTACTTCCTGTTTCCAGGGTGACTGGTCAGGCCACTATTCTCACACCCCGCGCTAGCATGGAGCCTCCAAACCCACGCCCCTGCCCCAGTATTCCTATCTTCTAATCATTCTCCTTGTTGCACACACCGAGTGAAATTCTGAAAACACACACCTAAGAATCTCTTCTTCTTGAAGTCCTTTGACCACCCCTACCGCCCTCAGGATAACAGCCAACTCCTTTGTGCTGTGATCCAGCCTCATCCGCTCCCCCAGCCTCACCTCTGACCTTCCACTTGGTGGAACCCAACCTTCCCAGGCCTTGGATTCCCAGGGCCTCACGCAATAGCAGCTGGTTGACAAATATTTATGAAACCAGTGCATGAATAAATAAATGAATGAGTAATGTCAGAAAAAAATTTCACTAAGGAGCTACTCAAATGCGGTTTTGAAGGAGAGGTAAAATTTTACCCAAAAAGTGGGGAGGGAGGTACAGAAATTCCGGATTTCTGGAAAAAGTAGACTCAGAAGCCTGATGGTACAAAGTTTTCTGCTTATTCTGACCATGAGAAAGTGAGAAGTTCAGTGAGGCCAGAGAAGAAGCTAGTAGAAGGAAGTGAGACTAGAAGATACACTGAAATCATGTGTGCCAAATGAGGCTGGATTTTTGTCCTACACGGTCTCTGCTTCTCAGGGATGACAGACCTCTTGTTGGCTAGCATCGCAACAAGTGTGCATACTATCATTAGGCCCTCACTCCTGGAGGTATGCCTACTGGGAAAAGTCCTAGGACAACAGGAAGTTGGGCACAAAGCCTAGGGGAGGGGGAGACTGTCAGTTCATCCCCTGCCCTCCCCCCCAAAATTCATTTTACTCACTTTCACTTTAGTGAGAATGGAGACTGACAGAATGTCACAACCTTTCTGGAAGGCAATCAGTAATGTTTGTCAAATTAAAATGTGAATACCCTGACCCAGTAATTCCAACCTATGGAATTGTTTTTTGGATCTAGTAGGCCAACCATGCCAGGATACATGTGCAAGGACCTTGTTTATCGTATTAAAAACAAAAATTGGAAACAAACTAAGTGTCCTTCAGTGTGGGATTATTAGCCAAATTTTGGCACAGCCAGATAATACAATATTCATTATTAAAAGGATGAGATATATCTATATGGATTGATATAGAGCTATCTATGCCCACAATATATTTTAAAAGGTAGGAGAGTATGAATAGCACCATTCCATTTATATTTTTAAAACATATTTAAAAAAGAAAAACCCACAGACATACGCACACATCCCCAGAGACTTCCTAACGTCTAAATCAGGAGAGGCTGAAAGCAACAGAAAAAGCTCTAGCATAGCCCTCCCTGAGGTAGACCTGTGGTGGCCACATGTAGAGATTATTTAAGAATGACTTGATTTAGACCAGTGGTTCTCAAAGTGTGGCCCCAGGACCAGCAGCCTCAACATCACCTGGGAACTGGTTAGAATGAAATTCTCAGGCCCCGCCCCAGAGCTACTGCAGCAGGAATTTGGTGTGTGGGGTCCACCGGAAGACTGAGACCCACAAAAGCTTGAGAATCCCCCACCTGGACATCTGAAAGTAGTCATTGAGTTAAAGGATAATCTGTCACTTTGGGGTGACTGTGCCATAAAGATTCCGTGTACAGGGTGAGGTTTCTCTTGAAGAGAATGAAGGAGGTCTTAGATTGGAGAGAGGAAAAAGAAAAAAAATCTCCTCTCTCCGAGGCTGGGATTCAACTCTAAACATCGTCTGGGGTAGGCAGAATGAAGGCAGAGTCTGGGCAAGTAGGGGGTCAAAGAACACTGAGCCTCAGTAGCATAATCTCATATTCTCTGAGTTTTACTCTCTCATTCCTCTCATCCTCAGAGCTCCAGAAAAGTCTCCTGAAAAGTGACTCTGGTCTCAGCTGTTCTGTGGTAGGGAAAGCAGCGTCCATCCCCACTCAGGCCAGAAAGGTGGGAGCAGCCATTGCTAGGTTAGCAGGGAGCTGTACCCAGCCAAGGGCAGCCTCACAGATGTCACCAACAGGAATGGTGCAGTGCAGTGGCCGGGGAGAGAGCCAGAGCCAAAGAACCCTGAGCATGCTTGAGGCGGTGCCCTGGGAGAGGCTCAGAAAATGCTGGAGGACACACACTTGGCAGGTATCAGGGTAGAGAAGAAAGGGAGGGATTTATAGAAGTAAATTGGAGTGAGTCCTTGCTGTCGTAATCTGGAATTTAGCAAGAAGGGTGGACAGGTCTGGAAAGCGGGATCTGACAGAAACAACAGTGTGTCAGGACTTCCCTTCCAAGCACTCACCACAGTTTTATTTTACATTTATCTGCGTGATCATTTAATTCTCTTCCTCTTCCTCTGGGCTGTAAGCTTCATGAAGGCAGGACACTGTATGTTTTCACTCACCACTATGTTCCCCGTTCCTAGCTGGTACATAGTATTTGCTCACAAAACAGGTGGGATAAATAGACAATTTAAGTTAAAATGCTCTAGAGCATTTGATTATTCTTTCTCTGTGTTGTTGACTTTTTGTTTTGTTAGTTTTTGCCCAAACAGCATATTATCATATGAAAGTATACTACCAAAAAGCATATTACCAAAGGAAGCTATTTCCGTTTTGGAGAGAGTCATCTCATAAATACGGTGTTGGAGGCTTTAGTCTCTGAGTTGTAAGCACTTGTTTAGAAAGGCAAAAGGATGTAAAAGTTAGGATGTATTAGGATGTATTTTGCCAGAAATACATAGAAACAGACCCACATTGGCCGTCAGCCTTTATGGCCAGCCTGATGCCCTCAGATGTTGCTATATCCCAGAGTGACTCGGGAATCAAAGATTAATTCTGCACAGAATTAATGAAGAGAGCTTCTAGGCATTACGGTTTGCTGAAAACTGACCATCCACATATGATAAAACAGCATGTACTACCCTCAGCAAATGCCAGGCATCTCCAACACAGAGTCAGCGCGCAGCTGCAATGATGTCACAAGGACACAGGCGACCCACCGGCCCTCTGATGACAGGAAGGATCATCACCAGTCACGCTAAGATCTGAGAATGTGGCAGTGGAACAGAAAGGACAGACATTTCAGAGAGGACTGCAGAAATAGGGACAATAAATTGAGAAGTTTAGCAAATAATCCCACCCCTTAGCCTAAGAAGTTTCCCCTGACCTAGAGAGAAGGGAAGTTATAAAATTAAATTTTTATAAACACACATGTGGCATCTTTGGCTTCAAACAAGCAGCAAGGCGTGTGGCCGTGCTGCCCAGGGTCAGCGGTCCATCCCTGCCAAACTCTTGGGGCTCTGTGGTCACAGTACTGACCATACTCTGTGCACAGGAGGGATTAATCCTGCCACAGATGTGACAGGCAGAGAGGGGTCTTGCCACAATCCACAGCAAGCTCCCTCAGCCACTGCAGTTCAGTCTAAGCATCTCGGAAGTCCACCACCATAAAATGCCTTACACTTCGGTTTGGAGGTTGACGTTCTATGAAACTCCGGATAAAAGGAATGGGAAGTGCCTCTCTTCCCCCTGGCCTCCCTACCCGCCCCGCCCCCCGCCCCCATTCCCCTTGAACTCAGGGTCAGACTTCTAGGGAACCAGATCCTATCTGGGAACAACCCAGCGGTCAGTACAAAGAGACATCTCCCACCCGTCTCCCCGAAAGGGCTTTCAGAGGGAGCTCGGACACTCTCCATCTCCGCGTGCAGAGGCTGGGTAATTGCCGGGCTGACCCTCGGGAGCCTCTTGCCCTGCTCACCTTTCACTGTAATGCGTGGTACAGCATAATCATGAAATGTGCTTATTAATTTTACTCATTTGACACTGCGCTCTTCTGCCCTGAGCTAGATGTTAGGAGAAAATGATAGGGATAGATTCTGCTCCTGTCAGACTTACCAAGACTTTCAGAAAACCAGACTATCAAAGGCCATCTGCCACCCACTAGCCGAGCTTTCAAGATGACCCCAAAGGTACAAACAGGATGTTAAAGACACAGATCAACAAAGGGGAACAGCAAGAAGATGTGGAGACCCATGCCCTGGGTGTGAGCCCCCCGCATGAGCCCTCCCAGGAGAGCAACCCCTGAGCCAGTCCTCCCAGAGATCGCGAGCACTGAGCCCCTGCCCTGAGTCATGACTTGCTGCTTCATGTCTAATTCATCAAACGACACTTTGGCTTCTCAAATCAGGAACATTTTTATTAGCTTCCCCAAGAGTTTTATGGCACAAAGCCATATCTAATGATTCTATTTTATGGCAAGTTATACATTCAAACAGTGCTTTGAAGTCAGACAGCAGGTAAGACTCAAATCTTTGTCAAAAAAGATTCCCTTGTCCTTTCACTTTTAAAATGTTTATAAGCTTTCAAACAGTTGCGGAAGTGATGTGGAACATTTTAACAGGCTTCTCCTCCCCTGGACGGGACCCGGCGCTGGCTGAGCCAATGTCTACTACAGCCTTCCCAATGGAGGCTGCTTTTGCCCCTCTGACCCCTCCACCTAGGGACATCTGGCAATGTCTGCACACATTTTTGGTTGTCACAACTGGGGGGGGGGGCGGAGGGAGGTTAATGTTACTGGTATCTAGTAGGTGGAGGCCAGGGATGCTGCTAAGCGTCCTATATATGTAGCACAGGACAGCCCCCCAACCCAGAATTTTCTGATTATCTGGCCCAAAATGTCACTAGTGTCAAGGTTGAGAAACCATGTTTTAGGGCTTCCTCTGGACCAGGCGCTGTAACCCTCCCACCCCTGGGACATCAGATGCCAATCTAATCATGGTGGCAGGTTTTCAGTGCTGGCTAATGAGCCTTGTATTCTTTTTATTCTTATACATTCTTGGCGCACACTTTCAGTAAACAAGAACAAAATGCTGTCTTAAACAAAATGAGGAAAGTGAAAATAAGATCACCTTAGAATCTCAGGACACATGACCACAGTCACTGCTAACTAAACCCTCCTAATGTTACTCTGCACCTTTTAAGCAATTTATCTACTGAAACAACAAAATAACCAACTCCAGCCATCAGTACTACTGAACACCACCACAGACGCCGGCCCGGCTGAAAAGCAAAGCAAGTTCTCTGCTAAATTGTAGTGGTGTGATCAGTCAGAGCAGTGGACTCGGAAGGGGGTCTGGTCCTGATTCACCACTCCCAAGGACTGGGACTCGGGCCTCTGTCACCTCACTTGTCGGACCTTGGGTTCTCTTAATCAGCAAAGTGGAGAAAAAGCTACTTGCCCTCCTAGCCTTCCAGGGAACTGTGAGAGCCAAATGACTTCACAGGGAGGAAACTGCTCTGCAAACTGTAAAGAGCTATGAGAATGTGTGGCAATACACTGATGACACTTAACGCATGCATGACAACCTATGACAAAGATCTTTCAGACTCTTGGATCCTGTTCCTGAAATTTCACAATTGGAAGTGAGTTTAGAAATCAACAGAGCCAACCCTTTAGTTTTACCCAAGGTGAAAATGACCATCACAGAGGTCAAGTGACTCGGCCAAGGCCAGGAAACAGCCCAGGTGGACTCAGGTCCTCTGACTCCCAAACCAGGACACTCCCACACCTTCCCACTGGTGAGGCTTTCCCTCCCTGTTTAAGTTCCCAGAGGGAAGGAGCACATTTGCACACAAGGTTCGGGCGGTCTTGAACACAGGAGATAAATATTGGTTGAATTAGTGGATCTTGACTTACTACATCATAGCCTGTTGGGGCTCGGTTCCGAGAAGCCACCACCCCCACTCCCGTGATGGGATCCATCGACGTCTCTGGCAAAGCTTCTGAAAGGTCTTTGACTTCAGGCATTGTGGATTGGTCCTGGTTCCGAAAAGGAAAGAAAGCACAAAATTCAAACTGACCATTTAAAGCGAATGATACAAAGTCTCAAACAGAACCAGAAACTTGGTGCAAACATCCTGAGCTAAGCTCCATATACCTGAACTAGCTAGAGGAGCCCTGGCCTTACCCGACCCTTTCCTCAGATCAAGAACTCAAGTCATCTCTAACCCCTGCCCTTCTCACGTTGCCTCTGAACACTGAGCCAACAAGAGTTAATGAGGGCCTGTCCCTGCTCGGGGAGGTAACTTTGACTCAAACCCAGAAGCAAACCATTCTTAACACTCTCAACAAGCTGCCTGACTTCTGAACAGATACCAGTAGCTCCTCTGAGAAAGCAGACACAGCTGAATCTAACACCACTGTTCACTTCTCTCCCTTACAGTATCTCCTTGTGCAGGTGCAGACTTCCAAATCCACAGCCTCTCGCACAACCAAGCGTGGACTGTTCAGTAGGCAGAGCTTTGCAAAAACATGGAAGAAAGTGTTCTGGGAATGCAGGCAAAGGAATGGCGTTCAAGTCCAGGCTCCATGGTTTACCGGCTGGTGACTTTGAGCAAGCAAGAGGTCACGATACGGACACTCACAGAGCTGCTGTGAGATCTAAGGGAGTCACAGAAATGAAGGGCCTGGAGGAGTCCCTGGCACACAGTAGGCACTCAACAAAAAGCAGATGAGACTGGCAGGTTTGGGGCCCACAGGTCCAGCGTAAGTGGCCGGAAATATGGTAGGTGCCATTCCTGGGAGGACTGGCAGGTGCCTTTGTTGTGTTTAATCCCGCAGGTCATGTGGGCACTTACTCAAAGCTAAACACTAACAATGACCATAATTCTTGCTGGGCACTTCGGGAGAAAGGAAGGGGAAATGGAATTATTCTGCTGCTGACTGCCTCTTGATGTGACCAGAGGAGACAAGGAGAATATAGCGAGCACTGGGTCTGGGCAGCTGGAGTGGCAGTGCACCAGAAAGCAAGTAAAAGAGGTAACACCCTATGTAAATGACTTCTAGTACTTTTAAAAGGACAAGCAGTGAAAAAGAGCAAGTTAAATTCCACCTCCTTCCGCAGCAATTAAATTCCACTGGCTGTAGGTCTACCAGATCGCTCAAAGCTGGTTACTGCTTCTAAAGCAAACCAAACACCCTGCCTAACTAGGCAGGGAGAAGAAATATTCTTAGTTCTCAGCCTAGAATCAGAAAAGGCAGAGGCTATTAAAAATGACTGCAGCCTTCTAAATGGGAACAATCAGAATGCTATATGCAAGTCACCCATGTAATCAGTGTCCCCTGAAGCCCACAAAAGGCTCCGGAAACTGACTTGTCAATGAAATTGAGCCAAGTCTCCAATCAAGGCTAGGAAGTGCCTGGCAGAAACCACACTCTCAACTTCGGTTCATGACAAAAGCCAAACTAAGTTATGCTTTACTTAATTCTACTGAAAATGAGCTTCTAGAAGCCCAGGGCAGGGGGTAGGATACCATGCCACACCACTGCATCATTTTCTACTTTCAAATTTCATTTACCAGGCAGGTTTATATAAAGCACCGGGCTTGGTGCTTCCTGCACAAAGTAGGCAGGAAGTAAGTATTTATTGAATGAATAGGCATGCATGCCCCCAGTAAAGAAGGTTTAGCGTTAAATATCTGCATCAGCCCAGTCCGAAGCAAACACTACTCAAAAAGTATCATCACTTGGAAAATCCCATAGTATTGGTAGCATGAATATAACACCGCTGCAGTTTGAAAAATATGGGTACCTGCTGTTGGTTACCAAAACGCTTTGCAATTAACAACTCATTAACGGGAATGTACAAATTCTGCCAGTGCTAAAATATCATGCTGTGAATTTAATAAAACATCCGAGGTAAGTTTTTTTTATCATTATTAAGATAGTACTGCCTCTACTTTGTGAGAGAGAGAGGAGGCAAGCATGGGAATAAGTAAATATTTTATTTGCTGACGGGTTCCCGTCCCCGGGTCACGACGTCCTCGCGAAGCGCGGGTGACAACGGCTCTCCCCGCCCGAAGCCGGCGGTCAAGGGCAGTGGGGAAACTCGCCCCCTGGAGCCCCGCCGCTCCCACAATGCACCGGGGAGGCAGCCCGGCCGCAGGTTCCAAGATGGCTGCGAGCTGCCTCCAGCTGAGGCAGACAAAGGAGCCGGCGGCCTGTGCCCATGCGTGCACGGTCCCAGCCCAGCCTGCAGACGGGAGGTTGCGACAGCAGAGCATGAGCACAGAGCATCTCGGATGCACGCCTCTTTCTTCCCTTTCCCCCCAGTTGCTGTACCCTGGGGATCAAGGCAGCCTTTGTGAAATACAGACAAATGACTCCTCGCGGCGCGGGGCCGTGGCCGGCTCCGCGGTGGAGGAAGCCCCACCACCAGCAAAGGAAGCTTTTAATGAGAAACGCCCAAGATATCCATGGCAGAGGCAATCACTCAAAGCAGCTTGCCCTGAATTACATATTTTCTGACTGCAAATTACTTTTAACAGCGTCTCTACCGTCACTTCAATTGACCTTCCTAACAAAAGGCCATTTATTAACTAGCACTCCACGTTTCCCGGGCTGTGTGGAGCCTCGAGCCAGAAGGGATGGCACCGCCGAGTACTCAGCCGCCCAGGGTCACAGGCCAGGCCTCTGAGAGGGGAGAAGGGGCCATTAATGCAAGCCTGCAGAGCAGATCTGCCGGGGAGGGAAGAGTGGGGAGCGGGCTGTTTAAGACCAACATTAACCTGTGTGGCAAGAGGCAACGCTGGTCTAAAACATAAAATACCAAGGCCTACTTGCAGCAACCCCTGATTTCATCCTCAGCAGCTCCGCAGCAGATAGAGAGAGACCCACTGCTGTCTCAAAATCCTAATTGCACACAAAACACACTGACACACCCAGCTGCATTTGTACAGCGCTTTGCAATTCGCAAAAAGCTTTCTTAGGCTCCTTCTTGACTGATGATCATACCAAACCTGGAAGGTGGCTGGGTCTAATTACCTTTATTTTAGAGAAGACAAAAAATTTAGAGAAGAAGGCCCAAAGTTGTCAGCTGCCATGCAACTGGCAGCTGGCCCACCTGAACAGGACCTACCTCTAGTCCTCCTTCCCAGATCTGATCTGCTTTCCATGACACTGTGCAGAGAGACCAACATCCCATCTGATACCCACCTGAGAAAGCAGTTTCAACACTAATTATATTTAAAAATGCCAAAGCTCTTGTTTCTCCAGCTATAGCCCAATAAGTGAAGCAAGGGGGAGAAAAGTACAGAAAGATAAAAGTAACATGGGATTAATTTTCCTCACACCTCAGTTTCAAGATTCAACATTTCCCTCATAAATAATTTACAACAATAAAAATGAGCTAAGGCCATGTTTGTGTAGGACGGAGGTAAATTTAGGCCTAATGAGGGAGATCCGAGCACTGCACAGGAGGGAATAGGTTGATGTATAGCACTGTGCGCGTGCAATCGACAGCACACAGGGGCTCCATTACCAACTGGAAGTCTCGAGGCCCACCAGGAGGAGGGGGGAGCAATTGAGGGAAACTTCTACCATCCAAGCTGTGGCTGCAAGGGGAGTCTCTGCAGGGAGAGCCAAAAGTTGACCAGTATTTTAGATGACAAGACAACGGAGGCTGAGATTTCTCAGGACTAAAAGATTGAACCAGCCTGAAATTAAGTCAGTTCTCAGTAAATGCCAGGTGAGGAATCAAGCTGGTGATGGCACCTGGGAGTCATGTCTGCTGGTGGACAAAGGGAGAGTGCAGTGGCAACACTGGCCTTGAGCTGGTCCTCCTCACTTAACCTTGTGGGTCATCTGGCCCCAATCCCCATCCCAATCTCTACCCCAGGTGCATGGCCAGCCTCCACTATATCATTTCCAAGGCTGGGGGCTGCTATTCCTATGTCTGCCCCAAGAGGATTTCTCCGCCAGGCAGGAGAGTACATATGAATGTGTTGGTGTGTGTGTGTGTGTGTGTGTGTGTGTGTGTGTGTGTGTGTGTGTGTGTGTGTGTTGCATGTACATACAGGGGCTACAAAGGATCAGTTAGGGTGAGGGGTGTGTGTGTGTTTGTGTGTGTGTGTGTGTGTGTTGCATGTACATACTGGGGCTACAGAGGATCAGTTAGGGTGAGGTGTGTTTTCCAGGCCAGGAGGATTTTTTCCACGTCATACCTGATGAATACTATGCAACAAGGCCGGTAGGAGAAAACCCGCCTCCCACTCTGCCTGCAGTGTTGCAAACAGTACCTGGGGAAGGCCCCGGCGCCCAGGCCTGCAGCACCTTGGTAATGCTGTCATCCCAGGTTCACAGAGAAATGAACTTTAACTATAAAGCCTCTCATATAGACAGCACACTGCTCCCTTGTAGCTGATCAAAGAATTACTACAACAGTGCACTTAATCCCTAAAAGTCAGCAGTGCTGGGCTTAACTGATGCTGAATATTGTTTCAGAATCAAAGGCGTGCCTCCCGGCCCCAAGTCTGGGAGAAAACTAAGCTACTGTATCACAGTTGAAAACTCAGGGGAACTTTGATATCATCTCTGTTTAATTTCCCCGGCCCTGTGAGCCTGGGGTTTATCTCGTTTTATCAACTCCTGTACTGAAATCAAAACCCAACTAACAGAGCTCAGACCTCTCTCCACGGAGGCCCTTCCAGCAGCGGGGTGGGGTGGGGGGCAAAAACTGCAGGGGGGAAGGGGGCGCTCCATCAAAGGAGGCGCAGCAGGAACCCAGACTCGGGTTCTGCCAGCTCTGCCCACCCAGGGCTGAAGGCATGACTCGCACACAACTTTGGAGGAGAGTAATTTCAAAGTATTGGGGGGGGGCAGGTTAAATTGGGCTACTGTAATTGAAATGACAAAACCAGTGGATTAATTAAGTCCCTACAGAAAGATGAACTTGCAATCAGCTTGTTTGAAATCCAAAGTCAAGGGCACAAAAGACATAAACTGTCTGCCCACATCCACCAGCTTGCGGGGCTGGGGAAGAGCAGTGGATAAATATTTCACTCGCCACGGGAACCTGACCAACAGCGGGGTGGAGACCGAGAACGGGCTGTCCCCCAGTGAAGGCTGCCGCTGTGCCCATCGTGGGGCAGCTACTTTGCCTCCTTCCCATGGCAGCTGCAGTCTGCAAGAACCCAGGCCCCCTTCTGCCCCATGATTACTGGCATCTTTTTGCCCACAAATCTTTAGCAGGTACAGAAGGACACGGCCCCATTCCCACCGGAGGGAGCCCACGACCAGGCTTTACCAATGCACACCACCCCACACACAAACTGGGCCGCCGGCATGCAGCGAAGGTGCAGAGACCTACCTCCTCGGGAGATGGCAGGCTGTGGCCTGAGCCCATGCAGCACCCAAGCAAGTGGCCAGCCAGCTCTTGGAGCTACTCATGGAGGACAGTGCACAGGCTGGGAGGCGTTCACTGTGGAACCCCAGAATGCCATCCTGATGCCTCCTGCACTTGGTCTGGACCACTTTCCCCATCAGAAGCCAAATCACACTGTTGAGTATGGTCAGGGGGCAACGGACCACAGGCTGCTGGGAAGGCTGCTAAGATATTAGGAAACTAAAGCAAATATTTTTCTAAGCTCTCCTAGATCGCAAAGAATTTTCCCGCTAGGGAACTAACAATGGTGAGCACTTCCTTTTCCCCAGAAAAGGCCTGTTACTTCTAATAAAAGAAACTGGTGTATACATGCATCCATTCTATCTGACCGACGCTTAGATTTTTATTAACCATTTGTATAACAAATGGATTTTCCACAAATCATGTGATACGGGCCTAGGGTTCACGTTGCTGCAGCTCATACAGTACAAGGCTAGATCCCAGAATTCACTCTCCAAAAATAAATCCAGGATCAAGTTCTACAGCCCTGCCCTAGCCAAAGCCCTGCCTCTTACAGGCCTGATTCTGCACAGCCAGGGAACCTAGTGCTGGGGGTAGGGGGGCAATCTCCCGTATACTGTGTGCCCCACCCCCACCTGCCCACAAACACTGCAAACGAGGGTCAGCCCTGCCCCCTCCCATCAAGTCGTGGTGCCATATTGTCCCGTGGAGAGAAGGAAGAAGGAGAACCCCAACAGAAGGCAGGTGCTCTACAAATGGACACCATCCCAGGAGGACCCAAGAGACACGTTCTCTTGATGTTCAGGGACATAAGGTAAGTCACACCCTTACTCTGGTTTACAGAGTGAAAATGCCAATATTACCTCAACACCAAGCAAATGGGCTGCCAGGTGGGAATTCATCAGAACACCTGGCTTCAGGTCAGCCAGGCACGTCCCATCACCACCACCCTCCCCTCTGACTTTCACAGGGGTCTTGAGAGTTTCTTCTCATATGTTTTGTCCTCTAATCTTTCTACCTGTATGCTGATGGCTTCCAAAATAACCTCCACCGCCCCGACTTTTCTCCTGAGACTCAAAGGTATGCATCTAGTGCCCTGCTGGCTATTGCCACCCGCAGGTCCTGGCTGAACGTGTCATCCTCCCCCTGAAGCACCTCCCATATTCCCAGTCCCTGGCAGGACCTGGCACACAGCAGTAAGCCCATGAACATTTACGGAGCGCCTTTGTGTAAGCAGTGAGGGAGAGTTCGCAATGACAATGGACAATCCAACATTCTGGAGCAGAGATTCAAACACTAGCAAGCGTGAGTCACCTGGAGAGTCTGTTAAAAGAGACTCTTGAACCCACTCCCAGCAACAACAACAACAAAGTGTAGGATGAGGCCTGAGAAGGCATTTCTAACAAGCTCCAGGTGACGGCCAAACAGCAGATCCAGTCTGAACTCTGAGTACTAGACAGCAGGTACTCATTAGATGTTTGATGAATGAATGAACAGAAACAAAAACCTGAATGTAATTATCCATGGGGAATAGCCTCAGAAAGAATCCTTCAGTCTCTCCCTCCCCAAACAGGTCAGCCAAGAGCACTTAGTTCCTCCCCTAGGATACCTGCCCCACCATTCAAAATCCAGGTCACATTCGGAGAACCCTGCTGTTCACCAAGGACGTGGTCTTAGCACACACGTGTGCGCATATGCATGTATACACACACAGAAACACACAGCCTCGCCTCTCAGAAGGTTGTAGCACACTTTCCCCAGTAGGACAGTAGCTGTTCAAAGGTGTTATGTCCACCCAGGGCCTAGCTCACAGCAGGTGCTCAATAAATGGGTTATGGGGCGGGTGGGTGGATGGATGGATGGATGGAAGGAAGGAAGGAAGGAAGGGAGGGAGGGAGGAAGGAAGGATGTATCAAGTTCCCATCATCCTTTCAAAACTGCCCCTCTTTCACTGAATTAAGAAGGACACACAAAGCATCATGGACAATGGCAAGAACAGCCCCGTGGGCCCCTTCCGATGGCAGCATCGGCTGGGCATCCATGAGCCCAGGACAAGCACCACAATTCTAGGGACAGGCAGGCTGCAGGGGCGGGGAGGCGGGACTGCAGCACTCCCAGCAATCCAGAAGTGATTGTGACTCAGTCCAAGCAGGCTGGATGAGGGCCTGGCAGGGGCCAGGGCGTCTCCAGGCTGGTTGCACGTAAGACTCCCCAAGGAGTTAGCAAAAACCACAGCTGCCCATTCCAACCCCCAGGCTGTGATTTAACTGGTCTGGGCTTGGGCCGAGACTGGATAATGCACGGCCCAGGTGAAGTGCACGGCCGCCACCCGCGGAGCTCCTAGGCTGGGGGAAACATCCCAAAGAAAGGGACTGCCCATGAGGGGACACTTCGTTCTGCCAGGGTGAGATGGGAGGGAAGGGCAGGAGCTCAAGCTGGCCTCCTGGAAAGACAGAGGGTGCAGAGTAGCGAAGGTACTGTAGGCACAAGATGCCGGATCAGCAGCAGCGTGAACGAACGCACACCACTGGGGGAACTGCGGGTAGCAGATGGGCTCTGAAACAAGCTTATGAAATGCTTAAACAAACAAACAGATAAACAAAACAGTTAAAAACCTGTCTACACTTCTCTGCTATTTCTAAGGTCTAAGCAAAGGGGAAGGAAGGAAGAGATTCGCAAGTTTTTCGTTCGTATTTCCTCTCCTGTAACTGTAGGCTTCTTGAACTCATGCCACTGCCTGCAGACTTCCGTGGGCCTTGTCATTAGCTCAGCGGGGGAATGGGAATGGACAGGGCGCTAGCTCTGGAGTCAGGGGTCCCTGAGCTTGAATCCCGGCTCTCGTACCGCCTAGAGCTGTGTGACCACAGGCACAACAGCTCAACCCGCCCCAAGTGTCCGCCCCCCTCCAACGGGAATAATAGATAATATTTCCTCTACAGGGTTATATGGTATACAGAACTTGTAGAACTTGCATCAAAAGAAACAACTGACAGAGGGAAATGGACCACTTACGGAACGGGAGAAATTATTTCCAAACCACATGTCCGCTAAGGAGTTAAAATCCAAATCTATAAAGAACTCCTACAACTTAGCAACAACAGCAAAAAACAAATACTTGATTTAAAAAAAATGGGCAAAGGACTTGAGTAGACACTTCTCCAAAGATGATATACAGATGGCCAACAAGCATATGAAAAGATGTTCAACATCACTAATCACTAGGGGAATGCAAACCAAAATCACAATGAGCTGTCACCTCATACTCACTGGGATGGCCCCTATCAAAAGCCAAAAAATTAGTGTTGGCAAGGTTTGGAAAGTTGGAAACCTGCTGCACTGTTGGTGGAAATGCAAAGGCAGCCCCTGTAGAAAACAGTATGGGGATTCCTCAAAAAATTAAAAATAAGTACTACTCTAGGGTCTGGCAATTCTGCTTCTGAGTATATACCCAAAAGAACTGAAAGCAGGGTCTCGAAAAGATATTTGTACATCTGTGTTCACAAAGGCATTATTCCTAAGAGCCAAAGGGCAGAAGCAACCCAAGTGTCCACAGACAGATACGGATAAGCAAAATGGGTACCTACGTGCAGTAGAATATTATTCAGCTTAAAAAGGAAATTCTGGCACATACTACGACATGAATGAACCCTGAAGACATTATGTGGAGTGAAATAAGCCAGTCATAGAAAGACAGATACTATATAATTCCACATATGTGAGGGCCCTAGATGAGTCAAATTCATAGAAACAGAAAGTAGGATGGTGGCTGCCAGAGCCTGGGGGGAGGGGAAATGGAAACTGTTTAATGAGTATAGAGTTTTGCGAGATGGAAAAGCTCCAGAGATTAGCTGCCTGACAATGTGAATGTCCTTAATGCCACCAGTTTGTACACTGGAAAATGATTAGGATGGTACATTTTATCTTCTGTGTGTTTTACAATTTAAAAAAGGCATCTACAAGTGTGGTTTTCGAGTTTCAGTAAGCAGAAGTACAACCCAAGGTTCTTACTAAACACAGAGATTCTGGGGTCCCCTTCCCCTAGATATTCTGATTGAAGGTCTGGGTGTGAGGCTCTGGAATCTGCATTTTCATAAACATCTGAGGGCTATTTAGCACACTAAGAATTCATTTATTCTGCTCTGGTTCTAAAGGGTCAAGGAATATTCTTTTGAATGTTTTGCTTTGCTGATCAGTAGCTGTTTAAAACATACACACACACTATGCCTTGTGTGTGCGCGCGCGCGTGTGTGTGTGTCTAGAAAGATCTCATGTTGATTCTAGCCACAGCCCAACAAGATGGTCCTCCGGTCCTCAGGGAAGGAGGAGCTACAAAGCTTGGGTCTGTGGCCCCTCGGCTCCAGGCCCATGGGCTCTCACATTTCAGCCTGCACAAGCTCATCTCACCAGAAGTGTGTCAGGTAAACCAAATACGTGCCCCACAGGATGTCCCCAACAAGGGAGGTAATGTCAGGTACAGCCTGCGGGGGGCTCTGCCTCCCACACAGGGGAGAGGAGGAGAGCTCTGCAACCCCACTGCCAAAGCGCACAGGACGCAGGGAAACCACAACTCTCAAGGGCAGCCGCAAGCAGAAGGCCAAGGAGAGCCAGTGGGGCCAGTGAAACACTGGCCAGGGAGGGCCTCCGAGAGAGCAAGAACAGCCTGAGAGAGCCAGCTCACTCAAGGACTCCAGGCCTCCCCTCCCACAACCCAACCAGCAAAGGAGACTCTGCTCATTCAACCGCAACCAACTAAATACAGTGTCCTCAGCCCACCACATCAGCCATGTAGTCATTTGTTATCTTCATCATCATAATAGCACCTTTGACATTTCCCATGCTTGGCTCCAACTCCATCATTACTTTCCAGTGTGGCAACGAATGTCGCTCTTTGAACAGGAAGCATGGAGCACTTCCAACCTGCTGAGGCAGAGGGGCCCACGACTTTTGGATTCGGACTCCCCCAGAAGCAGATCTGCCATGAAACTACTAGCAATGAACCTTTGGCCACCGCCACCCCTCATCCCTTCACCCCCCTCCTGGGAGGGCCCAGCAATGTGTTCACACGGTCGGGTGGTTTTGTAAAATGTACAAAAGCAAGATATTCTTGTTTTCTTTTTCTTATAACCCCTCCCCACCCCAAACTGTCTAACCCAGAAAACCAGGGTCTGCCTCTGGCTTCCACCTAAATTTGGTGAGGACTCCCCCACACCCTCTGCAGTGCCACATGCATTCACATACATCAACTCATTCAGCCTTACAGGGTAGGTTATATTCTTACGCCAGTTTTACATAGAAGGAAATCGGGATTCAGAAAGGTTCTGTGAGGGGCACCTGGGTGGCTCATGGTTAAGCATCTGCCTTCGGCTTGGGTCATGATCTCTAGGTCCTGGGATCGAGCCCCATGTCCAGCTCCCAGCTCAGTGGGGAGTCTGTTTCTCCCTTTCCCTCTGCCTCTCCCCCTGCTGGTGTTCTCTCTCTCTCAAATGAATAAAAAAGAAAAAGAAAGAAAAGAAAGAAAAGAAAGAAAAGAAAGAAAGAAAGAAAAGAAAAGAAAGAAAGAAAAGAAAAGAAAGAAAAAGAAAGAAAGGCTCCATGAGGTTCCATGACATGCCTAGGGTCAGTCGGACTGCAGGAAATAGACTAAGATTCAAATCCAAATCCCCAAATCCAAGCCCCGTGTTCTTCTTACTCTTTCATCTCCTCCTAGTTGTCCTAAGGAGAGCTAAATAATAACCACAAACAAAAGGACACTGTAAAGAAAAAGTAAAAATGAAGCTACTCTTCTGATTAATAAGTTAACAAACACTTAAGGATAATCACTAACTTTTACTGACCACTTGCCCGGTGGCAGACCCAGAGTTAAATGCTTCTCTTGCAATATTTCATTCACGGCTCACCATAATCCTATGAGACAGATATTAGCCTCACTCTACAGAGGAGGAAACTGAGGCTCAAAAGAGTTCATTAATTTATGCAAGAACACACAGTAAGTAGGAAAGCCAAGGATTCAGCTGAGGTCTAACTCTAAAGTCCTTGCATTTAACCATGGTGCACTGCTGCAGCTGGATGCGGGGAAAGCCCACCAGTGGGATGGAGGCAGGCAGGGAAATGCCTTCAGCATAAATCAGGAGTGTGGCCTAAGAGCTAGGCAGAAAGAAGGAAAAATGTTGATCAGAAAAGATGGTTCTGGGCTCAAATGAACCAATCAACTGGTTCACATGGGCCTTGATGCCCAGATCCCAGCAGAGGTCCCACCCCTCAGAGGCTCCATTTAAATATTCTCTGCATGGCCCAATATCTCAAAGTACCACAACAATTTCCAGTGAACAAGAAAGGTGTCCCCTGTGCCCTGTAACTAACCTTCTGAGTACCCTGAGCTTTTTGGTTTGTCTGGCTTTCCGCAGAGCTTATCCCCTAACTTTTCTAAGGCTTCTCTGGTGCAGCTGATAAGACTTTTTTCCACCCCCTGTTAAAATGAGATGAGATCCAGCCAGCTGTCGAGAAATGTACGATGAGATTATACTGAGAAGGAACCAACAGAGACAAAGGCCCCTAAAGAGTCGCTGGCCTGCTGTGGCTTTTGTGGCAGAAATCTGAGTGGGCGCTGGCTCTTGAGTGGGGGTGGGGAGCAGAGAAGGGGCAACGACCATTTGCCTTTTGCCTTCTTGGGGCCTTCCTCTGTTCCTTGCTGAAGAGGCTGAGAGGCAGGGGACAGAAGAGTCACATCTTTGGTAGTGAGAAAGGCTGGTAATTTAGGAAGAGTTGTCTGTTGGTAACAAAGAGGGCAAAGATGCTCATGGGTCTGCCTTCTTCACCTGGGCCTGTCGCTGGGGATCTGATGTTCCCCGGTGCTCACCCATAGCTCTTGTACCAGCCCCTGCCCGGGAGCCTCACTCAGGCTGCAGTCTTTATGGGTGCTCATCAACACTCCCACCACGCTTCCAGGATGGGTACTCTGGGTCTTGGCTGCCCAGGCTGGGCACCTCACCTTTAGACAGGTGCCCTGGCATTTGGGTGTCCTCTCTGCTGTGTCCAGGTCACAGAGGAGGCCGCACCCCAGATGATGCTCAAGGCTCAGGTGCAAGCTGGTCTGCACCACGTGACCACAGAGAGCTGGACCCCAGGCTGGGCCAGTGAAACGACTGTCTCCAGTCTGTGCAGATGGCCGCAGAGGCCTGGGCACAGGTGGGCCGCCTCACCGCCTACCCAGGCGGGGGGTGGCTCTCGGGGACCCTCACCTGTCCGGCCCAGGGGGCGGGGGGGGCTGCTGGCATTCGGGTCCCTAATTTCCCTCCCGCCTGCCCGCCGCAAGGCCAAGCCGGTGTTCGAGAAGCCGCGGCGCACGCGGGCTCTGGGCAGAGGCCGCTGGGCCTGTCCCCGCGGCGGGCCGGGCACCGAGCCCGCAGGCCTCGGCGCGGCCCGGCTCCGCCCGCCCGCCCGCCCCTCGGCCCGGGGCCCGCGCCCGCCCGCCCGCCCGCCCGCCGGGGCAGCAGGGCCGGCTCGACCGAGCCTCCGCGGCGCCCAGCCCGCCCGGCCTCACTTAACTGTTCCCCGCTGGGGCGGCGGCGGCTGCGGCGGCGGCGGGTCCCGGCTCCGTCTCACGCAGAAGCAGCTTCTCATCGCCCGGGCGGCGCGGGAGGGGCCGGGCCCGGAGCCCAGGCGGCGGGGCCGGCGCCGCAGCTCGAGCGCGAGCCTCACCGGGGAGCGGCGGCAGCGGCGGCGGCGGCGGCGGCGGCGGCGGCGGCGGCGGCGGCGGCGGCGGCGGCGGCGGCGGCAGGGGCGGGGCGCGGCCTGGCAGCGGCGGCGGCGGCAACGACAACGACGGCCGCGGCTCCCTCAGCGGGCCGCGGCGGCGGGCCGGGCTCTGGGCCTCCCGGCTCTGGCGCTGGCTCCGGGGGAGGCGCCGGGCGCCCGAGGCTGGCTCGGGCGGGAGGGGGGAGCGGGAGCCCTGGCGTCCGGAGCCCGCGCCGCCGCCCGGGCCGGCACCCCGCCTCCCCTTGGCCTCCCCCACGGCTCAGCCCGCTAGCCACCACCGCCCCCGCCCCCGGCCCGGCCTCCCCGAGCCCGCGGCCGGCCCCCAGCCCGGCCTCCGAGCCCCAGGAGCCGCAGGCCTCTTGGAGTCTGGGCACTAGTCTCCCCTCCGCCAAGCTGGTCTCTTGCAGGGCCCCGCAGCCCACTCAGCTCTCCTAGGCCTCACTCACTCAGCCCTATCACAGCCTACGAACCCTGGACGCCCCCAGGCCTCTTGGCGCCTAGAGGAACACGACACACACACACACACACACACACGTTGGCCTCTTGCAGGGAAGACACCCGCCCCCCCCACTTACACACACACACACACACACACGTTGGCCTCTTGCAGGGAAGACACCCGCTTACACACACACACACACACACACACACACACACGTTGGCCTCTTGCAGGGAAGACACCCGCTTACACACACACACACACACACACACACGTTGGCCTCTTGCAGGGAAGACGCCCCCACATCCCCACCCCCAGGCTTTAGTGAACATCAGGCCATTCCTTCAACTCTGCTCACTTCAGTTCAGGAGACCCCACTGTTCCAACTGACCCAACACAAGCTTAGCCAGGCCTTAGACCCCATTAATAACAGACCTCTCAAAATGACCCCAATCTCCCAGCAATTCTCTACCTCCCCTTTATGCTGAGCAAATGATTTATCCACAGAAGCCCAGAACCAGGGTTATGGGACTGCCCTGGAGGGAGGCATCTAGAGGTCTACAGAAGTGATGCCTTACAGTACTTGGGAAGAGGTGCAGGCCAGAGGATAAGATGAAGCTGGATGAGGAGTGGAGTCCAGAGCTTGACTCTCAGCTAGAATGGCTGCTACCAAAGACAGGAGCAAACTCTGCACCTTTAACCAAAAATGTCCTACACAGCCCCAGCAAGGCATTCCCAGACAGAAGCTGGCCTGCTGTTTTGAAAGAACTGTGGTCAGAAGGCTGGTGCCTTTAAAAAGCTGAGGGCCATGCAAGAGTGACTGGCATCAATTTGCTAATACATCAAGTCTAATTTTCACACATTCTAGGCTTTTCTAAGCAGAATTGGCTGTTGGGGGGAAAATGTCCTGTGGGGAAGCGAGGCAAGTGTGTGCATTCCAAGTGTCTCACTCAGAAATGCCACTGGTTCAGACGGTTTTACAGACAAGTTTTTTCAAACCATTAGGGGACAGACAATCCCTTTGTTTTTTAAACTGTTACACAGGAAAAAAAAATCTGAGAGATTACACCAAAAAGGAGAACTGCAGATCAGTATAGAACACTGGTGTCCAGATAATTTAATATGGATTATTTGAAAAAGAGGCTCTATAGTCAAACAGCTTGAGAAAGTACTTCCATTTATAGTCTACCTTTTGGAAAATCACAATAAGTATTTATATATTAAAGTCTCTGTGAAGTCCAGGGGTAAAGAAACTGTTTAACTTGGCATTTCTCAAACTCATCTGAGCCAGGACCACCTTCTGAAAGTTCTCCAATTATCTCTAATATGTGAATCACTACTATAGACCAGCCCACTTAAGTATATAATAGTTGTAAAGTTCCTAAACAAAATTTTAGCAGTTTGAATCCAACTTGATGTAAAACAAGTCAAAATCCACCATGATCAAGCAAGATTTATTCCAAAGAAAAATTCACCATCAGGGAATCTATAAATTGAGTGCATTGTTAAAGAAAAATAAATCACAGGGTATTTCAACGAGACAGATGCTTTAAAAGTATTTGATAAACTTCAACACCAATTATAAATTTTTGAAAACCTCTTAGTAAACTAGGAAGAAAATTGAAACTTCTTAACATGATAAAGTTTATCAGAAGCCATCAACGAACATATTTAATGGTGAAACACTAGAGGTATTCTCATTTAAGTCAGAAACAAAACAAGGATGCCTGCCGTAGCTGCTAGAGATTAATGCCAATGCAATAAGATAAGAAAAATAAATAAGAAACATATTGGAAAGGAAGAGACAAAACTGTCATTATCTGTTCATGATTTAAGTGTGTACCTAAAAACAAAAATTGAAGAGAATCAGCCAAAAATCTTAAAGATTTTGGTGAAATGGCTAGTTATAAGGTAAACACCAAAATCAATGGTTTTTCTAAATGTGAAGGGAAAAGACTTCCTTTCCATTGAGAGAAACTTCTGTGTTCTTTTTGACTCTGGCTGATTGCAGAGAGCAAATATTTCTATGTGTTCTCCCGACATGTGGCAAGTGGACCTGTTTCTTGTGCAGAGAGATACTATTGTACAGCTACCATAGAGGTAAATCTCTCCAGTTCAGGGGGAAATATTATAGCAAGTCGACTTCGCTACAGATCAAAAGCTACATTTTTCTGTCAATTTCCAGGACCTTTATCTCCTATGTCCCTTTCCTATATCTATGCCTCAGTTTCTTCCAAATTCAGAAGAGGGAGAGAGGTATTACTTATACGATCCCCTAAATATAGCACTAAATACCAGTGATTTCTATTTAGAAAGTATGATTTTTTTAAGAAAATTATATTCACACTGGCAATGAATATTATAAAAGAGCTGGGCTTAACGTTAACAAGAAATGGCAAGGCCCATAGAAAGGAAACTATAAAACCTTACTGAAAAAACATAAAAGAAGTCCTTAATAAAAGGAAAAACATAATAAATCCCTGGGGAAGAAGTCTCAATATTGCAAAGATGCCATATCTCCCCTAACTCCACTTATCAATTTAGTGGAATCTAAATCAAAGAACCAATATGATTTGGGGAATGTGATGCAATGGAACATGACAAAATTATTTTAAAGCTGATTTGGACAAATAAATATGGGAAAATATGCAGAAAATTTTTGAAATTGAATAATAGTATTATATTAAATGTACTATAAGAATAATAATAATGAATATAAAATATGAAACTTACATTATAACATATTTTATATATATTTTATATCATATATTAATATAGTAACTTACATTTTAATATCTGTTAGAGCAGTAATACTGGTTATCTAACATATTAAAATATAACATAGGGGCCCCTGGGTGGCTCAGTTGGTTGAGGGTCTGACTCTTGATTTTGGCTCAGGTCAGGATCTCAGGGTCCTGGGATCAAGTTCCTTGTTGGGCTCCGAGCTCAATGGGGAGTCTGCTTGAGATTCTCTCTCTCCTCTTCCCCCTCCCATCTCTAAAATAAATTAATCTTTAAAAATAATAAAATATAACATAAAACTTCAGTAAATAAAATTGTGGACCACCAGTGTAGGAATACACACTTTTATCATATATTGAGTTCCCTGTTTATAAATGCTTTGTTTCTATCCACTGATCCATTTGTATATTCCTAATACTCCACTCCAAGCCATATTATCTTGCACAGATCACTTTGATAACATCCTTACTAGTCTCCTGGCTTTGCCTCCATTCAAACAGTGGAAAACAGCAGCCAGAGTGGTGATCATTAAAATAATAATAATAATAATAATAATAATAAAACAGCAAGTCACTTCCTTTCTTAAGGCCCTCCAGTGACTTTCCAAAAAATAAAATAAACTCAAATGCTCCAACACAACGCAACCGACCAGATCTCTTGCTCTCTGGACCTTGCCTGCCCCTCTGTCTTCTCAGTTGCTCTAGCCATACTGGTTTCCTTTTAGATATTTAAATATGAAAGCTCTTTCTTCCCTGAGGGATTTCACCTAGAGCATTCCTCCTCACCATCTTTACAGGGCCTGGGCCCTTCTCATCCTTAAACTCTCAGCTAAATGTCACCTCTTTGGAGGCCTTCGCTGGTCATCTAAGCAGCTTCATATTGTATTCATACCACATCTGTTCATTTTCCACTTATTACTCATCACAATATGTAACTATTTACTATTTGTTTACCTGTTCAATTCTCAGTCTCCCCACCAGACTAAAAGCTCCACCATGGTATCTGTTCATCAGGCATAAAGGTGCCCCATGTACTAGCCCCTCAATAAACATTTGTTTAATACATAGATGTGTCAACATTTAATATGTGCATACCCTCTGTCCATGTCTAACAGTCAGGCAAGTGCACACAGATGTATGTTCAGGGATAATTATTTCAGCATTGCTTATAATGAGAAAATATTGGATATAACCTGAATGTCTAGCAATAGAAGATTGAGTCATTAAAAAAAGAAAGCCGTACTGATATAGAAATATACCATGATATTTTAAGTAAGAAAATAAACCCAAACAGGCTATAGAACAGAATGCATTTATTCCATGAGCCTGTTAATTTTATATGTATTTATGAATATTTATATGTACTAAAATGCATTAGATACTTGGAAGATGCATACCAGACATTAATAGTTTAACAGTGGCTATCTGTCAGGGGAGGGTAGAGATTTTCATTTTCTATTTTAGCCTACCTGTATCTACATTTTAGCATCTTAAGAATGTGGACACAAATAACAGAACACCCAACCAAGAGTAGCTTGAACAACAGGCATTTGTTTTGCCGGCCAGAAGTCATCTACCTCCAGTCTCCCTGTTAGAGGAGAATGAAGACACTAAGAACACCTGTCCTTCTACCCCTTGCTGACATTCTCAGGTGGTTGTCTTTTATGTTTGTACCTGTTACCTCACTGGCTCCTCCAGCTTCAGAAGTCACAGTCTCTTCTTTCACAGCATGAAAGCAGGTGGGGAGCAAAATCTTTCCCAGGAATTCCCCAGATCTGGTAAGATCCCAAGGGCGAGAAATGGGTCACATGGCCATCCTAACTGTAAGGGAGGTTAGGAAACTGGCTTTGCCAATCATGGTCACCTCCTGAGGCTGATCATATTGACATGCCATTTAAAATCACCCTTCCCCTGGAAAACGGTGCGGAAGTTCCTCAGAAAATTTAAGACAGAACTACCATGCCATCCAGCAATCCCACTTCTATATACCCAAAGGGTATATTCCCAAAGGAGATGAAAATAAGATCTCAAAGAGACACCTGCACTCCCACGTTCACTGCAGCATTATTTACAATAGCCAAGAGATGGAAACACATGTGTCTTTTGAGGGATAAATGGATAAAGAAAGTTTGAGATTCATAGACACACACACACACACACACACACACACACAGACACACACACACAGAGGACTATTATTCAGTCATTAAGAAGAAGGAAATCCTGCCTTTGTGACAACATGGGTGAACCATGAGGACAATAGGCTAAGGGAAATAAATCAGACAGAGAAAGACAAATACTGGATAAGTTCATCTATATGAGGAATCTAAACAACAGAACTGATAGAAACAGAGTAGATGGGTAGTTGCCAGAGGCACTGGGGGGTGGGAGATGGGTGAAGGTGGTCAAAGGGTACAAGCTTCTAGTTACAAGATAAACAAGTTCTGGGGATCTAATACACAGCATGGGTACTAGAGTTAACTACACCATATTGCATACTGAAAAGGGGCTAAGAGAGTAGATCTTAAACGTTCTCACTAAACACGCAAACGCTAACTGTGCGAGGTGATGGGTGTGTTAACCAATCTTCCAATGGTGATCATTTCACAATACATATGTGTATCAAATCATCATATTGTATACCTTAAACTTACACAACGTACAGGTCAATTCTATTTCAACACATCTGGAAAAAGGTAAAAAATAAAATAAAAAACAATCAGTTCCTTATCAGGGAGGAAGGCAATTAAGATTTTTCACAATTTTAATAATGAGTATAATCAGGAAAGAAAAAAGTCAGCACATGTCAGACATGATAAGATGCCAAAGGGTGTTCAATGAAGTGCGGCCAACCGTTTGGACAGCAGGTCCTTTCTGCTTAGAAGGCCCTGCCCATGCAGGCCAAACACCACCTTGGCCAGCCTCCTGAACCTGAGATCACCACCGCTCAATTTTGTCCTCTTTGCGCCCCCCCGCCCCCCCCGTAAAGTTCTCCCAATTAATAAATATGTCATTATTGCTCAGGCCACTTTCTGGTATTGATCTGTGGGAACTAGAACGGATTGATTCTGCCTTAAGAGAGCGAGGGAAAAATCTCATCAGTTACCAGTCTTGCTGGCTAAAACAGAACTTTGCCCTGATCTACACAGTTGTTGACCTGGTCTGTGCTCTCAGACTGAACACAGAGGCTCGCAGGAGCAGAAGGAAGGCAGGTGGGATGAACGTGTTTGTGGCACAGGTGTGCAAATGTGGCTGGCTCTCTTTCGTGGAGTTTGACTGGAAGGATATGAAAAATAAACACGGAACAACCACAAACAGTGCTGTTGAAACTCAGAAACCATAACCACGTGCAGAACTGCTTTTATTATACAGAGGCACCACATAATGACAGACCCAAATTGTGATTCTTTCAATACCATTTTTAGTCAAGAGGAGCTTGCTCCAGAGAGTTGGCACAAAGAAGGTAGACTGTAGGCTTCGGGAGGGCCGGCACCTTAGGAGTCTTGTCTCCCTTTTCACCACTCCAAGACACAGGTAGGTACTCAACAAATATTTCTTGAGTGAACAGTGTCATTCTCAATGTCAGTTGGAAATCACGATAATTTCCATTCGCAGGCATTTCCCTGGGCCAGGCACTGGGCTCGGCCCTTCTGCATAAATCATTTCCTTCAACACCGACATGGATCCCATGACACAGGGATTATGATCCGCATATGACAACTACGGAAATTGGGGCTTCCTGAGTCGCACTGTGGTAAGTGGGGGTCAGAGGCATCAAATTCCAAACTGAATGCCTGTAGCTTTGCTATACAGACCTTTTGAAGAGGATTCCCAGAGTCCCGGAGAACATTCTGGCGAATGGAGTCCTACTCTTCCATGGACAGTGGTTGTTCACTTAATCCCTCACTCACAGTCCTGGCCAGGCTTCTGGATTTAGAGAGTCGGTTTTGCCCTCAAGATGTGTCTGGGTGGCTCAGTGGGTTAAGCGTCTGCCTTCAGCTCAGGTTATGGTCCCAGAGTCCTGGAATCCAGCCCTGCATTGGGCTCCCGGCTCAGCAGGGAGTCTGCTTCTCCCTCTCCCTCTGCCCCTACCCTGCTCATGCTCTCTCCCTCTCTCTCAAATAATTAAATAAAATCTTAAAAAAGGGGGTGCCTGGGTGGCTTAGTCAGTTAAGCATCTGCCTTTGGCTCAGGTCATGATCCTGGGACTCTGGGATCAAGTCCTGCGTCAGGCTCCCTGCTCGGTGGGGAACCTACTTCTCCCTCTCCCTCTGCTGCTCCCCCTGCTTGTGCTCTCTCTTTTTCTTGCTCTCTGTCGAATAAATAAATAAAATCTTTTAAAAATCTTAAAAAAAGATGTGCACAGTCTGGAGGAGATTCAGCTTTTGCGGGTGACGATCACCTGGTTATCAGCAATAGAAATGCACTCTAGCTTAGGCAAAAAAGAGAATTCGAGGGGCGCCTGAGTGGCTCAGTTGGTTAAGCGACTGCCTTCGGCTCAGGTCATGATCCTGGAGTCCCGGGATCGAGTCCCACATCGGGCTCCCTGCTCAGCAGGGAGTCTGCTTCTCCCTCTGACCCTCTTCCCTCTCATGCTCTCTCTCATTCTCGCTCTCTCAAATAAATAAATAAAATCTTTAAAAAAAAAAGTTCATTAAAATCCTTTAAAAAAAAAAAAAAGAATTTGTGGAACAAATGGGGATTCTCATGGATGCAGTCACCAGACAGGAAAATTCTCGGGCTTTTCCAGGGTCACATGTCCTCCTGTTACTCCTTCTCCCTGCGTGTCTGCCCCTGCTCTTCACCCTCTCTAACAGACTGCTTTTCTATTCTCCTTGTTCACAGTCTAAGGTGGCTGCCATAATGGTACCCCCAATCCGCCACGTATCATGTCGGGTCACGTTCCAGTGAACCGCGACGCGGGCAAGTGTCTCTTAGCTCTAATTCCAGACTTAGGGGGAGAGAATCTGAAAGGCCCACTAATGGTCAGGTCTAGCCTGAACCAAATAAACCGGGCACAGGGGAGGGTCACGTCTATTTACCCATGTGCTAGGCAATGCCGTCTGCAAATATTTCTCCTCGTCTGTAGCTTATCTTCTTATTCTCTTGATGCTATGGATTTTTAATAGTGAAACTGGAGAATTCAAAGCCAAGACGTTACCCTTTGTTTTTGTTGTTTGTTTGTTTGGTTTTACCTTGTATCATTTCTTCCCTGAAGAACTAAGCCATGGGAAAAAGGTTTTAAGGAGGGAAGAGGCTTGGGTTGAGGTGCTAGAAAGAATTACCGAGGAGAAAACACGTCGGGTAATCTTCTAAAATATTTATCAGCAACGCAGGTATCACATTATAGGGTGAAGCAATCTGCCCAAGGGTATCAGTACAAATGGTCAAAGTCCTGTTGTAACAGTGAGAAGAGAAATACTCATTCTTCCAGGAAGAGGCTACAGAGAAAAAGGATGTCCACTGGTCCTTGAAGAACGAGGAGCAGTCACCAAGCAGGCAAAGGAGGAGGGCTGTGGGAACACACAGAGTAGGGAAGAAGGTGAGGGGAGACTGGAGCTGTCGTGAGGGGTTGGTGGCCAGAGGGGCGAGGGTGAGGTTAAGTGGTGGGCCAGGGCCCGCTGGAAGGACCAGCCGTCCCAGGCTAAAGGACAGCAGTTGGAAGACCTATATCCCACAGAATCTCATATCCAAAAAAGCAGTTTTACATATCAGCCTGTACTGAGGACTCCCAACTTTGTCTCTAGCCTGATCATCTTCCCTGAACCGCAAACGTTTTTTATCCCACAGCCTACTCGACATGCCTATTTGAATGCTTAGTGGGCATTTCCAACGTAACACTACTTCTAGAACCTGGCTCCTGACTGCACCTTCCAAACCCGCTCCTCCCTCCATCTGCCCCAACTCACCAGTTAGACAATGTATCTTTCCAGGTACTCAGCCAGACCTGGGAGCCATCTTTGCCTCCTTTCTTTCTTGTATCCCTCACCTCCAATATTTCAGCCTCAAGGCTCAGGGCAGTAAAGGAGGTGTGTCCGCAGAGTGCCAAGGTTCTTCTCTGTGTGGAAGAAGGCAGAGCATGTTCCATTGGAAGTATGCATACAAGTTGGCCAGGCAGGGAAAGGCGGGGCACAGGAAGGAGGTGCTCCAGGCAGAAAGGATATGCACAAAGGGTACAGAAGTAGGAGAAGGGAGGTCTTGTGTGTGTGTGTGTGGGGGGGGGGCGGTCAATCTGACTGGAGGGAGCTGGGGGAAGTTAACAGTGCTTGTCAGTGAGGCAGGAAATGCAAGTAGGGAAATGTGAAAAAGAAAGACAATGTGGCATTATATAAGCAGAACTGCACGGCTGTCTGTAAGTTGCAGACAGACATCACTGGCGAGACAGCTGAATGTGAGCACAACGTTGAGAATGCTCTGGTGTACAATTTAGGCCACAGGGTAAGCACAAAATTCATCTTAGGAGCCCTAAGGCGAAAGACTCTCAAACGGGTAAATTAGTTATTATAATAAGAGGGCTGTATGGCTACGAATGGAGGGGGGCATCATAGTAAAAGAAGACAGACAGTGACTTCGAATGTGACTACCAAATTGAAAGTTTTGAGTGTGATTCTTTGAATGCAAAGTGGTAACCGGCCTCAATTAGCTTCTCACACAGGCAACTCCAAAGCGTTCCACAGTAGGTCATGGAGCAGATTCACTTATTTAATGATGATAAAAGGTTCTCACGGGCGATTCCAGGAAGCCAGCTAACGTACGTTATCTGTGCATACTGGGCTCGTGTGTGCACGTGTGTGTGTGTGTGTATGTGTGTGATCTGTGTAAAGCTGTCAATGGTCTTTTCTATGAAAGGAATGTTCTTTATTGTGCTATTATTTCCTTCTGACTTATAAATATTAAGATGCCTTTTATGTCATGAAATAAAGTGGCAGTATGTACTTACGAGACAAAATAACTTTTGTTGCTTTTCAAATTAGTTCTTGGAATTTACGCATCCATGATCCCAAAGTCTGGGAATCAGCACCTCCCTGATTAAACAACATTTGGTTTTGAAATTTTGGTTCCAGCTTTGACCTGAGCATCCTTTCAGGATGCAAGTTTCCTTTTTTTTTTTTTTGGTCCAGGGACGTAAAATTTGCCCAGCACTAAGGGCCATGAGTGACAAATTCAAAAGGGAAAGAAGTGGATTCTAATTTCGGAATCTAATCATAGCTGGGGCTCCCATTGCTCACGGTTCATGTTTGTCTTGCAGGCACCAGAAGCGCTACCTTGAAATTAAAGACAAATCAAAGTCTATTACTCCCTGTGGGAGAGACTGTTGGGAGCCCTCAGGTGTACCCGTGAGCCCTTCTAGGTCCCCAGCCTCCAGGCGGCTAGCTTGGCCCCGTGACTAGTTCTGGCCAATGGGATGTGAGCAGAGGGATCTGCATTCCTTCCTTCAGGCTAAAGTGGATAAGATCTGGTGTGCCTTCTCCTCTCCCTCCCCTCCTCTACCTGTCCCCAGGTAGAGGACATAACGGTGACCGGGAAGCTACCAGTTGATGGAGCTACAAAAGGGAGGCAGCCTGAGCTCCTGAGTTACCAGTGAGAGGAAATTGTCCAAACACACAGTTAACTGCAACTCAGGAGGAAAGCAAACTCCTCTGGTGGAAAGCCACTGAGATTTTAGGGTTTATTTGTTACTGCAGCATAGCTTATCCTACTCTGACTGACACACCGCCTTGCTAAAATACCCACCAGGGCCTTCCCCTTGCATTCAGACAAAACCCCACCACCCTTTCCCTGGCCTATAAAGCCCCACAGGTGCCCCTGCACACCTGCTGGCATCCCTCTCCCACACTCACTGGCCACACCAGGCTTCGAAGGATGCCTGAATATGCCAAGCTCATTCCCACCGGAGGGCATTTCCACCAGCAATTCTTTGGCTTGGAATAGGCTGCTGCCAGCCCCTCACTCTTGACATTCACCTCACCTCAAGGGAGCAGAGAAGCCTTCCTTGATCACCTGAGTTCAAAAAACTCCATTCATCACTCTGTCTCATCATGTTTTATTTGCATCCTGGCATTTATCACTACCTGGTATTTTCTTTTTTATTTACTTGTTCATCTGTTTCCCATCTTGTTTGTCTTCTTTACCGCATGTATTTGCTGAGTAGATGGATGAACGAACAAATGACCTCAGTGCTGTTGCCTTGCGTCTGCCCAGGGAGATCACGGTGCCTAGTAAGCCCCCGAACAGTGGTCCTGTTGTCCAACGCTGAGCCCCAAACCGGCCCCAAACAGCGGCTTACGCGAATGGCAATCATTTGCTTTTGCTCATGAATCTGGAGGTTGGCTGGGTTCTGCTAGGTGTTCTCACTTGGGGGGGTCTCTCAAGAGGGGGTATTCGGATGGTGACCAGGGCCCGGCTCATTCTGAAGACCTCTTTATTCACATGTCTGGCTCCTGGACTGGGAAGACTCAAACATCTGGGGTTTATTCCACTGACCAGCTGTGTGACTTTAGGAAGTTGACTTAATCTCTTTAAGCCTGTTATCTTTATATGCAAAACAGGAGAAGTAGTAATAATACCTACTATTTATTTGACATCTACTATTTCCAAGCACCATATATGCTAAACTCTTTGCATGCCTGTCTCCCCAAATCCTTAGAACCACCTATTTATAGATATTCCCATTATAAAACCTCCTGATTTTATAGATGAAGAAGCTGAAGTTCAGAGATGTTAAATGTCTTGCTCAAAGCTATATAGCTAATTGTGCCAGGAACTTCTGGTTAATGTAGTGCATGAGGTCAGTATGGGAAATCCCCACCCCTACATACATGAAAATGCAAGATAAAATATAACCAAAAAATGTAAATGCACAGCCGAGTTTGAAGCCAAGAAACAGGGAGCCCCAGCGACCAGACAAACAGGGAACTTAGAGTCAGGACAGTGAGCAGGATCTGAGGTTGAGGGGCTCCCTGGGGAGGGGACAGGTGGGAGCCAGGAGTCCCAGGGAGGTTGCTTGCTAAGAGAAAGAGGCTCTGCCCAGAGCTCTCCTGCCCCCAGTTCCTGCGAGCAGCCACAAGACCTCTAGTGGAGCTGGAGCATCCAAGTGGCATGGCTAAGTCTGGCCTGGAGCGGGCGTTCCACCTGGCCACCTGATTCCCCGCCTGTGCGCCGACCGTTGGGCACCGTCCATTTATTTAAACGTTCAACTTAATAAACCATCTCCAGACACCTCTGTAGTTGTCCTTTCTAGTTAGCATCCACTCTAAAAGTCTGTTTGAACAGACGAAAGATAAAGAGGAAACAGGAAACCTTGGAAAGGAAACAAAGCACTTGTAAATCCAAGGAAAATCAAAGACGAAATTGCAACTGCCATTAAAGAAGGCGTGAATCGGGAAATACTCCTTTACCAAAAGTTGGAGATTAATAGAGCCAAGGCCACAGATACAAGGGGCCTTTTGCCCTCCAAGAAATCTGTGGTGGAGGATCCAGGCGGCAAATGAAGCTGCAGAGCACCGTGATTAGCTAGAACGACAGACAGCATGAACAGGGAGCTGGACGGGAGAAAAGACACAAAGACAATCCCGGGTTACGATGGGTCCAAGAAGAAACCGTCACAGAAATGAGAAAGTGCCATACTTACGAAAAGACCAGGACAGAAACTCTACCTCTCAAAACTTACGGGGGGAAATTTCTGCCCACTGGTCCGTGAAAGAGACAGAAGACTTGCCATCAACCCGGGCAAGGGTGGAAAAGAAAACGGGAGGTCCGGGGCCGGGCCACACTCCGGCATCAAGCCTGGAGCCTGGAGACTTAGCCTGGGAAGTTAATAAGCAACCTCATCTGAGACCAGACCCCAGTGGAGGCAAGCTTCAAACTGCTCTGTCGATGCAACCCAGGGCATATGGTGGGGGAAACAGCTTACAGACAACAATTCCAGAGCACACAAGGAAGCCACCAAGAGAAAGGCCCAGGGGGTGCATCCGAGGGGGACATTTGTACCTCAGGACCTGGAGATGACAGAATGACCTGAAAGTGCTGTGCCTTTTAGCCTGTTAGCGGAACAGAGGGAGGGCTGGAACCCTACAGCCAGAACAGGGGAGGAAGGGAAGGAACCAGCTAGCGTGCAGTAGAGCTGATCTTCAAACCCACATCCGCAGCTGAGCTACATTGTTGCTGCCACTTAGGGCCTGTGTGTTGGGGGGAGGGGGGGACCACAGAATCGCTCTCCTATCCTTACCATCTCCTTCCCATTTGTTTCGCAAGACAAAGTTTGCTCCCTGGGTTAGAAGCCGGCAGTGTCCACTGTCTCTGGACAGCCACTGATTTTCCAAAAACAGCAGAGGAAAGGGCTCAAGCCCATTTACACAGGGCCAATGGGGGTGGCGGAGAAAGTGAGGGTTAGCTACTGCCCTACTCCTCCAGGGCTTTGGGTGCAGACTGTGGGTGGAGAGTGGCGGGGGGGGGCGGCTGTGTGCTGACGACAGTGGCCTTCATGGTGACCCCCCCCACACACACCGCTGCTTCCTCCTTCCCCGCCCCCACTGCATTCCGCTCAGTCCCATTGTTTTTGCTTCTGTATCGGGTTTGGTGACAGTTTTAAAGACACCAACATGCCACAGCACCCACCCTGCAGCCAGCCCAGCCTCAGCTGCTGTCCGCTTGGCGTCATTGCCAACATATGTTTAACCTGCTGTTCTTTCACTTTTGTAAACATACTGTCTTCTTTCAACTCTCAAATTAATATGATCCTTCCCCTCTCCTTTCAAATCCCGCCTTGCAGCCACATGCCTCATCAGATTTCATGTTTAGATACACGCGAGACAGGACTCACATGCACAGGACCCAGAGGCGGGCAGATCCCCTGGTCCCCCAGACCCCCAGGCCCCCAGACCTCCGCCGTCCTGGAGGACCTACCACGCTGTGGACACACTCACAACACGGTCAGGTTGACTCTGAACGCCGTGGAGGCCTCATGAACACAGGTACACCGAGACCTGGGGGCCCTGAAGGTCAGACCCTAGGATGGACAGACATACACACAGACACTGACATAGACACACGGGCATGCAATCAGGCGGTCACGGGAACCCACAGAACAGCTGTGCATCCACAGACATTGTAATGGACTGAAGTGTGTCCCCCAAAATTCACATGTTAAAGTTCCAACCCCCAGGACCTCAGAGTGGGGCTAAATTTGGAGGCAGGGACTTTAAAGGGGTAATTAAGGTTATGAGGTCATCGTGTGGGCCCTAATCCAATATGACTGGTGACCTTTTAAAAAGAGAAGACTTAAACACAGATGCACACAGAGGGAAGACCCTGTGAAGACCCAGGAAGAAGGGGGCCATCTACAAGCCATGGAGGGGCCTCAGAAGAAACCAACCCTGCCAATACCTTGATCCCAGACTTTTAGCCTCCAGACTCTGACAAAATAAATTTCTGTCGTTTAAACTATCCTGTCTCTGGTACTTTGTTTGGCAGCCCTAGAAAATTAATACAGACATGGGGCCCAAGAGATTTCCAACATCCCCCCAACCCAACCCCAGACCCACAGCCGTCTTCACAGCCTCACACAGGAACCCCAGGTCAGCACACCCCCCACACACAGACCTGAAGCCCAGGTCCTGCTGGGGAGCCCCATTCACCACAGCCCCTTTCTCAGAACAGGGGCTGAGTTTGGCCCCACCTTCCAGCATCACCAAGATGCAAGACGGGAGGGCAGCCAGGGACTTCTTCCACCAGATAGCAAAATTGTAGAAAATGCTAGAATGATAAGAACTCACCCATATTGGATAGGTTTCAAGGGCTGTTCCAAATACTCTGCAGGTATTATCTCATCTAACCTTCTCAACAACTCTTTGAGGTAGGTACTATTATCAAAATCCCCATTCAAGAGACAGCACAAATAGGACACAGAGAGGTTAGGTAAGTTGCCCGAGACCACAGAGCCAGCGCTGGGGCTTGAGCTGGAGCAGCTAGGCTCAAGCCTGGCTCTGAACCATAGGGCCATCTGCCACCAGGATCAGAGCCAGAGCCCAGTTACAGAGGAACTCAAACACTGGGGCAAGAAACAAGTGAGCCAAAACGTTTTCCCCAGGGCAGATATTCCTTGGGTCTTCAGGTCCGAGGCAAAACCCTGCACTCAAGGCTGGCAACATAATTGGCAGGGTCCAGTGCCAAATGAACACCTGGGCCCCCTGTTTGAAAAGCAGGGAAAAAGCACAATGAAAAATGTTCAAATACAAAAATTTTTTTTTCAGTGGTCTCTCTCTCTTGACTTATCAAAACAATTTTTGAAATTTCATGCCACTCTAAGAAATCATTTTAAATTATTAGCATGCATTTTACTTAATGTTAGGCAATATCAATGCTGAATGCAAATATAAGAGCCTGTAACTCATATGCAGAATCACCAAAACCATACACCTATTTTGTTGCTCACATAGAGATATATATACTCCTTCTCACTGGAATAGCAGGAACTCTGCACTAAATGAACTCAACTGTCTTTATTTCACTTCTTGATATATGCACACGCTACTAACGCGCCCTGCCTTTAGCTTACTGACGAGTAGGGAGACTTGAGAGGTCATGGTTTGCAACGTACGTGGTTGGCTAATCTAGGGAAGCAGCACGAATCCAAAAGGATATGAAAGGGTGGGTTGGTAGTTCATGTTGCCTTCTTTCTACTGTTCCCAGCAAATCCTTAATTGAAGGGAAAGTGAGGCCACCTGAGGCTGCAGGCACCCCACTTAGTAGAAGGAACACATCTACCTTCTAAGCGCTCAGAGTCTCACTGGGCTCCCATGCATTGTGGGTCCACCGGAATTCTGCGCTCGAGGGGCACGGCAAATGCTGTACGCCAAGAGGGAGGCCAGGAGTGGTGGCCACAAACATTGTGCGTGTTGTCTCCTCTGCTCCCGGGCATGCTCCATTGTCCCATTGGACTTCACATACAAAATACAAGTTCAAAGATAGTTGTTCAGAATGTCAAAATGACAACCGCAGAGCATTAAACAAAGCACAGGGTTCTCCTGAGCGCAGGTATGACTGCATCCAGTCCTGCCCTGGCCATGTTCCTGGCCCCAGGACAGCCTTAGCTCACAGCTCCTCCTTCCTCGGGTCGAGCCGCTCCCTCTCAGAAAGACCATGGCCCACGCAGAGCTCCCTCCGCTGCCAAGTGCTTCCCCAACCCGGTCCCACTCCTCTGCCCTGTGTGAGAAGTCACTCAGTGTCTGGAAGCCCATCCTATCATCTGACCTAATTTCAGGATGCTGGAATTACAAGGACACGTTCTTCACCTGTTTTGAGGGGAGCTGAGTATTTCTTGTTTTTATGACGCAGACTTACTATGATCCAATCACTTTCAAGTGCCATCTATAACCCCCAAATCTTTACCAGGAGCCCATGCTTTGCTTCTGTGTTTACCCAGATGCCGACAGGATGCTTCCATCTGAATGTCTACAGACATCTCAGGCCTGGAGTTACTTACCCATCTCCCCCCAATCCAGACCTGTCCCCCATCTCAGTATTAGGGGTCACTGTTCTTCTGAAACCAGGGAGGCATCTCGTGTGCCCTCCATACAGACCCCCCCCCCAACAACCTACAGAGTATACCTCTTTAAGACCTGTCATTTCTGCTCCACGCCCCATCACTGGGACTATGGCAGGAGCCCCCTCACCCAGTCTACCCTCCTCACCATTCTCAAGCATGTATTTTATTACATCAGTGCCCCACTCAGAAACTTCTCAGAGCTTCCCATTGCTTCTGAGTGAAATCTGCACTCCTTAGCTCTGGGTAACAAGGTGAACATTTCCCCAGGGGAAATAATGCCCCAGGAACTAAAAATAGAGTGGGTAATTGGACATGGTGGATGGAGAGGGGTTCCCTCTGCTCTCTACAGACAAGACCCTGGGCTGGGGGCAGAGGGTGGGTTTAGGCTCAGAGAATGGTCAAAGTTGGAAACCCCTCCAAAGCTGACAGGCTCAGGTTGCCTTGGGGAACGTGGCATGGTGCAGGGAGGTGCGGAAAGGTGCTGCAAGAAGGTGGGCCAGGGTGTGTCTGAAACAACCATATGGAGCTGGAGCACCATAGCTGAGTGAAGCAGAGATTGCTATGTGATCACCAAGCCGGTTTCCTCTTCCTGAGCACATGCTAGACTACATTTCCCAGTCTCCCTTGCAGTTAGGTGGGGCCATATGACTGAGTCCTGGCCAATGGAACATGAGGATTGGTCAGTTCCAGGCCAGATGACTAGAAGTCTCCAGAGCAATCCTCCATGCTATCTCTTGTGTCCCATTTAGCAGCCAGATGCAGAGGAAGAGACAAGACATCACAAGATGACAGACCATAACACAGAAGGGGCCCAGGCCCCTGAGTGACTGTGTGGAACAGAGTATCCCCTCCCCCACCATGCGCACTGAATTGTGACATGAATGAGAAATAAACTTTGGTTGTGTTACGGCACTGAGATGTTGAGGGTGTCAGTGCTAGCAGTTACCTTATCCTGACTAATCTAGTTTCTACACACACACACACACACACACACACACACACACACACACACACACCTGCACCCTGAAGAATGATTGCCCCTCAGTGGTATGCCTGGCTCCCCACCATCTTTCTCTCAGTGAGGAGGGAGTTCACAAGCGAGACAGCCTGTTTCTCTTCATAATTCATTTTTAGTTATACAAATAGTTCATGAATACCTTCTTCTTTTTTCCCTTCTGTGAGACGGTATGGAAATACAACAATGAAGTTCAAGCCCCTTTGATACCTTCCCACTAGCCCCGCTTACCTACCACCTTCCTGCCAGTGCCACCACGCGAGCTCCTTTCCCTCAATAGCGACCAGAGGTCGCTGTTGCTGTTCTCCTTTGAGTCATCCTTTCAAATATTTTTTATATCTTTGTATCTATAAAAAATTTAAAAATTATTGTGTAGGGTGCCTGGGTGGCTCAGTCGTTAAGCGTCTGCCTTCGGCTCAGGTCGTGATCCCAGGGTCCTGGGATCGAGTCCCGCATCGGGCTCCCTGCTCTGCGGGGAGCCTGCTTCTCCCTCTCCCACTCCCCCTGCTTGTGTTCCTGCTTTCGCTATCTCTCTCTCTCTCAAATAAATAAATAAAATCTTTAAAAAAAATAAAAAAAAATAAATATCGTGTATGTTTCTATTTCTCTGACTCAACAAAAAAGATGTCCTACTTTATGTATTTTCCGCCACTTTCTTTATTCACCCAATGATATCTCTCGATGTTATGGCATAGATTTTTCTCATTCTTTTTTTTTTAAGATTTTTATTTATTTGGGAGAGACAGAACGAGCAGGGGGGAGGGGCAGAGGGAGAGAGAGAGAAGCAGACTGCCCGCTGAGCGGGAAGCCTGACACGGGGCTGGATGCCAGGACTCTGAGATCATGACCCGAGCCGAAGGCCGATGCTCAACCGACCGAGCCACCCAGGCGCCCCAGATTTACCTCATTCTCATGAACAGTTGTGTAGTACTTCCTAGCATGGCCATGCTAGGGTTTATCTGGCTAGTCTCCTGTTGACAGACATGTAGGTTTTCTCTGAGTTTTTGCTCTTTTGAATAATACTGCAGTAAACATCCCCCTGCAGGCCTCCTTACGCACACGTGCAAGCATTTTCTCTAGGGGAGATACCGGCGAGTGGGCTTGTCTTTCAAAGCAGTTGTGCCAATTTGCACTGTCGCCCACAATATGCAAGTGTCCCTATTTCCACACACCCTCACTAACATTTAATATCAAATTTAATTTTTTTCACCAATCTGATGAGTGAAATATAGTTGGTGGTAGTTTAATGTTTTATTTCCTTGATTACTAGTGAAATTGAACATTCTTCAAGTTTATTGGCCATTTGAATTTCCTTTTCCATAAATTGACTGTTTTTTATCATTTGCTGAGTGCTCTATTGGGCCATTTGTCTTTTTCTTATTGATTTGTTAGAATTCTTTATATATTCTGGATGCTAATCCCTTATCTGTTATATAAATTGCAAATATTTTCTCCCAGGCTATAGCTTGTTTCTAGCTTGTTTATGGTATCTGTTGTCACTTAGAAGTTTTACACTTTAGTATAGTGAGATCTATCAATTGTTCCTTTTATGCTGCTTGCTTTTGGCCATTCTGCTTTCAGCAGTGACACCGTGAGGCGGGGAAACCAGCGGCCAGGAACACAGGCCCTCCCTCTGGTGGACAGACTAGATTTGCTGATCCTTTCTGTTAGCAGTAACTTCAACAGACTCCTGCTGAGGCTCTCAGACTTAGCTCAGTGAGAGGGGAGAAGGCAGGGGGCCAGCAGGTGCCGCAGGGAGAGAAGAAAGAGACTCTTTCCTCTATGGGGAGATCAGATTGGAGAGTCACGAGGAATATTAAAAGGTGACTTTATTTTGTACCCCCTAGGCTGGTTCAGCCAGACATGTGGCTTCTATCCCAAGTTCCCCATGATACAGTCCCCCTTTTGACTTTTATTGTTAAATACACCCCCTTCAAGTAGCTTTCCCTCCAGTTACAACAAGTTCTGTACCAAACCGCAATCGTACTCTGTCCCCTGAAGAGACAGCAGACAAACCGATGGCACTTATTCTGAATCAGGCTCTGGGCTAAGCTGCCTGCATACCATGCTGGCAGCCAGGATAAGCCGGCTGTGTTGCTGTAAGAAGCAACTCTAAGCTTCCAAGTCTATATCCCGCTCATGCTACCTGTCCAGGGCACCTGTCCAGGGCACACTGGCTGTGACCCGGGCACATGTCTTCTTTCTTCCAGGATGCAGGCTTCTGGAGCACCTTCTGTCTAGAACCTTGCTGGTTGTGGTTATTTCAGCTGGAAGGAGCGTGGCAAAGCACAAACGAGCTCTTAAGAGCTTCTGCCTAGAGCAACATATCACTTCTACACATACATCACTGGCCAAAGGAAGCCGCATGGCCAAGACTGACTTCAAGGGGCTGGGGTGTGGGTGACCAATAAAATAATCTACCATGGTCGGGCCTTCTGGCCACCATATGTTCAATACCCTCTACACAGAGAACCTGCTCACCTCTAGGCAAACAAACCGAAGTCCCCTCCAAACACTGGTGCAAGCTCAACGTCCAAGATTTCTGCATGATGCCTAGAATACCCTTCATCAGAGGGAAGGGAAGTGGCTCAGTTTGGTTCAGGGATCTATGAGCCGAAAATGCAGGCTACCTTCCACCCACAGGCCCAATCACTGTGGTGAAATGGGACAGGGCAATCACAGTTAACACTCCCATTCTGAAGAGACAAGAACAGGGGACATATGGCAGTCACAGCTCTGTCGATTCTGAAATCATTCTGGACACACATTTAAGGGGTCTATTCCCTAGGCATGGGGAACGTTCCCTGATTAGGCCCCAATTCCATCTCCCTGGGGGGGAATGCCCCAGTCCAGTGCTCTATGGGGCTCTGGGGGATCCTTCCCTTCGAAGATTCAACCATAGGCAAATCCACTTTTCTGGATCAAACATCCACAGAACAACGGATTGAATATTGACAATTTCAAACGGTCCAGCCTACCCTCTTCCACATATGATGACAGCACTGGAGAATATGCCCAGTGTAGGGGCTGAACAGATTTCTCGGCCTTTTTTCTTTCCATGAAAGATTGGAGGCCCAAAGAGTGAGGTTAAGGCTTAAGCAGTCACAATCTTTTAGATGAGGCTAGTTTTTCATTTTAATGAGGAAGGTATCAGTGAACAGTAATACAATCTACTATCTTACCACATTCAATCTACACAACAACTTTCTGGGATAAATGCTTTAATGATCTCTATTCTGCAGACAAGAAAAGTGAAGCTCAGAGAGGTGAGGCCCTCTGTACGAGGCCCACACAGCTAACGTGTTTTTAATTGTATTGCTATACTGCCTCCCCAAAAAGGAAAAAAAAAATAAAACTTCTATCCCAAGGTTACAGATGGGTTGGGAGAAGAGGCATCCAAGGCAACTCTGATTCCTTGTGCTCAGTTATAACTTCCACTTCGTTATGCAATATTTTCATCACGCTTCTTTCAGCTTCAGCTCCCCTGCCAATTCTTCCCAAGTCTCTTCAATCAAACACCCTAGAGAGGAAACCTGATCGGCCCAGCCATCGGTCATAGGTCGCTGGCCAGCCTATGATGGGCTTTTACTGGGTCAGACACTCTCCCCTGGTCAAGCAGGTCAGACTAAGGTCAGGGGATACAAAACATGGCTTCCAAGGCAGCAGGGAAGCAAGTGGAATTTTTATCCCCCATAAACACCTTCACACATGCTGCTCCCTTTGCCTGGAATTACCAAGTTGTGGCTACATTCAGTAGTCATGCTGCTTAAAGCAACTCTGATCACATGCGCTATGCTAAGTACATTTAACCTTTATAAAAACCACCTGATGTAAGCTCCATCCTAGTCCCGTTCTAAAGACAAGGAAGCTGACGCCCAATGAAACTAAGGGACTAGACCTCTGACTCACATCTTAACTTACTTCACAGCTGGGGCTCCTGAATTAAAGCACTTTACCAGGAGGTCCCGTAGCACCTCTTCCTGGAAGCCTTCCCTGATTCCCCCTTGTCGAAGTGACTTCTCTTTACCGAACACCCACAAACCTTTCTCCCACTCTTATGATCTGAGCACAATTTGCTTTGTGCCATGTCTCAGGGCTGTGTGGGATTCATCTCCGCATCTTCCTTCATTTTCATTCGTTCCTTCATTGAATATTTATTGAGTGCCAGGCTCTGTGCAAGGCACTAGAGATACATTCAAAAAGAGCCCCTGCTTTCACAGAGTTTATTGTCCAGTGGGGAAGATAGACATTAAACAGATAATGACACCAATAATTATGTAATTACCATTGTTATAAATGTTATGAAGAAGTCCAGGGAGGATACGAGCATTTATAACCGGGGACACCTGACTTTAGAGGGTGGGGGCGATGCCTCTAAGAAAGCAGCATTTCAGGTGAGCTTCTGGAAGGACAGGTATGAACTGGCCAGGACGAGAGAAGGTGGGGGGAACGGAGAGTTTCAAGACAGAGAAAACAGCTGGAGCCAGGGCGAAGAGAACTTGGTGAGCTGAGCCTGGGCACAGGAGGCCAGGAGGAGGCGGCCAGCGCATGCCTGGCACCGCTGTTTGAATGAGTCTCCCCGCATCCATGCTGCCAGCCCAGCCAGAGGCTCCTGGCCTGGGTGGCGGGGGCTGGAGCCAGGGGTTGTGGGTATTTTGTCTCTGGCGAGCCAGCAACCCTGTGCTCCTGGGTCAGGAGGAGGGAGGTAGCAGAGGACGTGCACAGCACACTTTTTATATATGTAGGGCCATAATATTTAAGTGTCTTGGCTGTAAGCCTGCGACTAGGTCCCCCGACAGCCCAGCCTTGCTCCGCACGCTCTAACAGCTGTCTGTAAAACCCGTTTATGGAGCCTCCATAAATTTCCCAGCTGCTGCAAACACAGGGCTGGGGACAAAGAGTCGGTGGGAGGGAGGCGTGGGAGAGCTGCTTCAGCGTCTCTGCTGGCTCGTCCTCTGGGCCCCGGCTTGCCCCCTGCCCACCCGGGGCTGCCTTACCCTAAATTCTTTTATTGAAGCTGATCTTAACATCGACCCCGTGGGGCCTGGCTGGGCAATCCGGCTCAGCATGGACGCAGGCACTTTCAAGATTGCAGCAAAAGGTACAGTAAATCAGAATTAAGTGTCATGATAGTGATTTGAACTGACACTGTTTTCACCTTGTCCATTTACTGGGAAATATATAACAGGAATAGATTGAACCTGTCATATTGGACCTGAAAAATACAGCTGTTAGGGTAGGAAGGCAGTTGGCACCAAGGCAGGGTCCCAGGGGACCATGGGGTGTATGGATGGGTGGAAGGGACTTGCTGTCCGCATCCTGCTGGGGTGAATGCTTGTCCTCGGAACACCGGGAACCCAAGAGTGCTTTTCTAAGGGCCCGTTTAAGGCAGAACCAGCCTGACCAGCCTCCCAGGCTGTGCCTCAACTGCTGCAGGGACCCTGGGCCATCTTCGTTTCCCCAAGGGCCCAAACCACTCAGACTACAGGGCATTTTTTAAAAACTTCCTATTGAAGTATGACATAGATACAGAAAGGTGCACACATTGTAAGTCTATCACTTGATGTATCTCCCCTAATGGAATACACCTGTGCACCCAACACCCATATCAAGAAACATTACAGAAACCCCAGGATGGGCTCCTGTGCCCTCCCTCCAATCTCTGCCCCCCCCCCACAAAGGGGGACCACTATTCTGATGTCTCAAGCTGTGGACTGATGTTGTATGTGGCATTTTAACAAGGGCATTTTTTAAATTCCCACCCGTTTTTTTTGGCCCTCAAAACAGGAACCTCTGAGCTTTAAAATAACTTATAAGGAATATGAGCAACACATCTTGAGCCCAATTCAGAGACAGGGCAGGGGTAGGGGTGAACAGCGGGGGAAGGATCTGAGATGGATGTGAGATGGCAGGGGTGGGGCAGGAGTCAGAGGTGGGGTGGGTGAATAGGGAGGGGTGAGGCTCGGGACTGGCGTGGGATGAGGTGGGGATGGAGGGTCCAGGAGGGGCCGAGGCTCAGAGATGGCAGAAATTTCATGACTGGGGTAAGTAGGTTCAGGAATGGGGATCAGCGACAGAGTAAGGGCCAAGGATGAATTGAGGGTCAGGCTCAGGGCAAATTCAGAAACGGGGCGGAGCCACGAGCAGGAAGGGCCCAGGAAGGACAAGCTCTTTGCAGCCAGGATTGGGGCTGATTCCCTCTCCATCAGGCCAGCCCCTGGCAGCCCCAGGAAGCGGGTGGCTCTGCCTCCTGGCCCCTCCCAACTGAAGCCCTCCTCCCCCAATCCTGACTGAGTGAAGAGCTGATTTGTGGCTACAGCGCCCCCAGCAGGTGGCCTCAGGTATTACTCTTACTGCCCTGCGCTCCGGCTCTTGGTCGGCTCGGATTTGGCTACCACCATCAGCCTCCTTTTTCCTGCTGAATTTGAACTCTGCCCTGAACCCACTCTGCTTGGCTGGGGCTTGAACCCCCTGCATAATCCATGCCAGGTCCCATCCCCAAAAGTCACAACTGCTCTGGGAGCTTCTGGTTGCTGGCTGGAGACCTCCTGTGAACCCATCGTCCTGGTGCTACTGTTGACCTGTTCTTGAAAGACACCTCTCAGGCATGGACAGCTGTCCTTCTTGATCTCCACCTTCAAGCCGGTCCAACACGCCACGCAGTCAGGGACCACACAGCTACCTCCTTCACACAGGACACCCCTTGCTTCCTTCTGGCCATTTCCTTTCCACCTGCATCCACCGCCTGACCCCGCATCCTGCTAATGGCTCCTCACGAGGGCCACTCTCCCTGCCTCAGCTTTGGCCTTCAATGCTTTGACCCTTAGCCCTAGCTTCTTTCCACCTTTGGCCACCTCAAGGGTCCTCAAGACCCACACTGGGGAGCTGGACTGGCTTCTCCCCGTGTTAGGGCAAGACAAGACCCCCGGCCCCTTCCTCTTGACAAAACACCCCTTGAGCACCTGTCCCCACCCCCACTCTCACTGAAGCACTGGAATCCCGTTGTTTGATGTTGTTTCCCCACAAGACTGTAAGCTCCGTGAGCGCAGGGATGATGCCTGGCTCGTGTATTCTCAGCACCCTCCTCCGTGCCTGGTGCAAAGGCACTACTTTACAAGTATCAGTGGAAGGGTTAAATGCACAGGTTTGAAGGTAGAACTCTCTAGAGTTGAATCCTGACACCCCTATTTGGAGTATCATTTAACTGCTCTTGGCCTCACTTTTCCCATCTGTAAAATGGGATAATGCGGGGCGCCTGGGTGGTTCAGTCGTGAAGCGTCTGCCTTCGGCTCAGGTCATGATCCCAGGGTCTTGGGATCAAGCCCCTCATCGGGCTCCCTGCTCCGCGGGAAGCCCGCTTCTCCCTCTCCCACTCCCGCTGCTTGTGTTCCCTCTCTCGCTGTCTCTTGTCAAATAAATAAATAAAATCTTAAAAAAAAATAAAATGGGATAATGCTACCTTATTCCATACGACTCTCTGAGGATTGAAAATAATAATGCATTATCAATGTTTGGCACCATGCCTGGCACATGGTGAGCATTCAGTAAATGGTACCGGTTATTATTTTGTTGTTTCTCTTACTATGGCAATGACCACTGGTGTTTCTATTCCTAGAATCACCTCGTTCCATCATCCTCCACAGAGCCTTTGAGGTCCTATGTTGCCTTCAACAGGCATCTGCTCACAGCCTTGGGCTATAGGCCTCCGCCCTCCTTGAGTTCATTGGATCAAAGCCTACACAAACGTCAGCAGACCCTGCCCCTTCCTTCTGGTCCCCAGGGCCCTGGTGTCTGTGGCAGGGCTGGAGAAGGCCCAGCCCTCGCTTCCCAGGGCCCACCCTCCCCATTTGCTGGGCACCGACCTGGCCTCCCCATGTGCGCTGGAGAGTCCAGGGCCAGCCGGGGAGCAGCACGGAGAGGGGGACCAGGACCTGCTGGCCAGCTGGGAGAGGCTGCAGTTCTGCTGATGAAGAGCCCTTATCGACCTCCCTCTGCAGACACGGGCTGCATCACTCACAGACCCTAGGACGGGAGCCCATTCATCTGGGGCACAGAATGTGAGGGGGCTGGGATTTCTCATTCTAGGGCAACATGGAGTTCACATCAGGAAATATTAGTCTGATGAGTTCCCTGTGAGTAGAAGGACTGTCAGGCATTAATCACGAGCTGAGGGGGAGGCAGCGCTGGGCCGTTGGTCCAATCCCCCAGGGTCCCATCCTTCCTGGGAACTTCAGAATCTCACAGGGCCTGAAGACAAGGGCGGAAATGACCCTTGAAGAGCCTCCGGCTGCTCTCTATCACTCTCTAAGCCCTTTCTGCCTGGGCCCAGAGCCCTCTGTGAGGACTTGGGCAGGTGGCTTCACTCCCTGAGTCTCAGTTTTCTTGTCTATAAAATGGGATGGGAAGGACCTCCCTCCCCAGGTGACTATGAAGCCAAAAGATCTTGCATGTCAGCTGCCTGACTCGGTGTCCTGTATACAATAGGTACCCCATAAATGCTGACTCCAGATTCTGCCTCTTCCCTCCTCCTTCTCTACTGAACACCACTGGATGGAAGGACCTGCTTTATTTCTCATCTCCATGAGGCCTACATGCTGATGGATACATGAATGCAAGGATAGATAGATGGATGGATGGGCGGACAGATGGACGCAAGAAATCCAGTCTCTCGATTGAACACTGGTTGCAATGTTCCTTTGGCAATAAACAGGGCTGGTGCACAGTCCCTAACACTCTACAAAATGTCTTCCCTCCCCTTTCCTGTCCTGGTCCACCTTTGCACTCCTATAATGGAATGTTGTGCTGCATGAGATGGCAAGGGACACTGTGTCAAATCAGATCACATCACTCCTCTGCTCTAGACCCATCTGTGGCTCCCCAGTGCCTTTGGGTTCAAGCCCCAAATCCTTGTCTTGAGCTACAGGGTTTGGGCAACACCTGCCTGTGGTCGCCCACCCCACCATTCACTTCCTCACCCTCTCTTCCAGCCGGGCTGGGCTTTTCTCCTGTCTTGAGCAAGCAGGTCCTCCCCGGCCTCGGCCCTCTGTTGTGCTGGCCCTTGTTCACAGCTGTGTCTCCTGAACAAACTCTGTCCTGTCCGGCTTCTAGGCTTTGGAACATAGCATCAGGACCCCTTGGGAACCAGCCCCTCCACTTCCTGAGCCTAGCACAGGGTGTCATCCGAAGGCTCCATAGGGACAGGAGCCTGAGAAAGCTGGCCATGAAGGTTTCCTCAGGGCCTCTGGGGCATCTGGGGTAACGGAGACATCCAGCCCCTGAGACTTCATGGGTTCAGAATGGAGTCCTATGCGGGCCAGGCAGGTAGCGGTGGACAGTCTGGCCTGCACCTGCTACTGAGTTCCAGGGCTGGTCTGCTATCTGGGCCTGGCATTGGGTGGGCCTTGGGTGTTCCAGGCACCAGCCGAGCCCACCTCGGGGGCCAGGTGCCCTCTCAGCCCCTGTCCTGGTAAACCGGAGCCTGCTCCAGACTCAGCCCCTGCTCGAGCTAGCTGTATGTGGGCAAAGCGCATACCAGTTTACCTCAGATTTCTGAGGACCACTACCCTCTGCCTGGTCCCAGCCCACAGGGTCATACTCGGCCCCGCCATGGAGGTAGACGCCTGGGGAGCCCTGAGGGCTTCCCCTGCAGCCCTTGTCTCCTTACTGTGTAGCTACGAGAGGTCACTGCTTTTGGTACTGAAGAGCTGCCCCGGGGAGGCAGGGTGACTGCAGAGGTGAATGTGACCAGAGCAGAGGGTGCTGAGCCCGGCATGTTTTACAGCTCGGCCCAGACAGCTAATGGCCCCTGTGACATTGTTGCTCCACACGGCGGCCTTGGAGCAGTTATAAATCAAGGGGCACCTGCCCAGCAGCCCTGACCCCCTCCCAGATCATGTCCCGGGAGAGGAGCATTACCAGGAGGTTTGGGGCTCTTGGCCAAGGGCTGCTGAGTGGCCCAGCAGTGTCCACCCAAACCAGGCTTAGCAAGGATGCAAAAACCTAGGCCAGGCAAAGGCGAAGCATGTGCATGCCACACGTGCAAGAGAGTGGGAGGTATTCGTTCACGTCCCTACACCTGAGCATCTGTATCTTTGTGTGTGTGTGTGTGTGTGTGTGTATGTGTGTGTGTGAGAGAGACTCTGCAAGCCTGTCTGTGCCTGTGTATGTCAATATTTGAAATTTTGAAATGTATAGATTAGTGGATATATGTTTAAAGATCAGCATTATTGTGTGAGTATATCTGTATTTGCGTGTACTATACAAGTGTGCGTAGGAACTATGTAATCGTTACGTCTGTTCACGGATGTTTCTACACAACTCTGTTTCTCCACCGGTACCTCGTGAGCATTTGTGTGTGTTCCTCTGTGTGAGTGCGCATTTGTTGCACCAGCACATCTAGGGATGCGTCTACATCATTTTATTTGATGAGTATTTAGTGTACACCTACTCTGTGTGAGGCTGTGCACTTTGTGCTAAGGATACAGTGTTGAATAGACAAGGTCTCTGCTCTGGGGGACCTTACATTCCAGCAGGAGGGACAGACAACAAACAAGCACTGAGAAAATTAAGTTGGGTCAAAGGACAGAGTCTGACTAGGCAGGAAGCTAAGTTAGAGTGGGCAAAGAGGGCTTCTCGATGGAGGTGGCATTGAGTAGAAGTGTGAATGATGAGAAAAAGCCATGTGATAATCTGAGGGAAGAGTGTTCAGATTATGGGAAGAGCCTGTGTAAAGGCGCTGAGCTGGGCAGAGCAAGTGGGCAAGTGGCAGGAGGCAAAGATGGAAGGCAGGGAGGGGCCAAACCACAGAAGGCTTATAGACCTTGGTAAGAAATTTATATCTATTTCAGGAGGCAAGGAGAGCTTCGGGCAAGGCAATGGCCAGTTCTGATTTTAAGTCTTAAAACACTTCCTTTGGCCGTTCTTTGAGAATGGAGTGTAGGGGGAGGGGAGAGGCGGGGACGAGGAAGGAGGTGTTCAGGGAGCACAACAGTGGTGATGATCAACATGGTGGCAGTGGAGGGCGGGACTAGTGGCTCCTGTCTTTTCCATGACTTTTATTTTGAAAAAATTCAACTACTCTACAAAGAGGTTCACCAATTGTTGAAATTTTGTGCCATTTGTTCCTTCTTCTCTCCCCCGCCCATTTGAGATTTAGCGGCAGACATCACAACACTGTGTCCTATGAGACCTCAGAACATCTTCTAAGAGCAAGGACGTTCTCCTACACAACCACACTACCATGATCACGCCCAAGTTTAATCTAATATAAAGTTATATTTCAATGTTCCCAATTAACCCAATTCTGCTTTGCCAGAAAGCAAGGGTGTCTTGCAAGACTGATGAGGACATGTCAAAATACAACTTGACAAAGATGGCCAACTTTTGGAAAATTTGAGCATATAAAAGAAAGATGACAAAAATGGATTATAGCACATTGAATTAAAAAATAATCCATGGATCCACATCAATACTCAAAAGAGAGGGCAGGAAGAAAAGTTTTCCACAGAACAATATAGAATAAAAATACAAGAAATGAGAAAATGAGAGAAATTATTTTGCAATCACCAACGTAATAATTAATTCAAATAAGGCTCACTAATGGATGTTGAGATCATTGGATGAAATGCCGGGAACACAGAACATTCACACAATTTTAGAGTATCACTCAACAGGTTACTTTTCGATTTTGAATAGAAGTTTCCTTTACAAAGGCAAAATACGGCAGACACCACCTTAACCAAACTTAGCACTGCAAATGGTGGGATGGAGAGATTTTGAACACAGACCTGAGAGGGGCTGCTCTTGGGTTGAACGTGGGATAGGAGAGAACAAGAAGAATCAGGAGTAATTTCCAACATCTGATCTGGAAGGGCCTGATCGACTGTTAAATGGTGGTGGGATGGGAAAGACGAGCAAGAGCCCACCGAAGGGGAGAGAATCATGCCATCCTGATTCTGTCCCCTTTCAGATGCCCCTACAGGTGGAGCTGTTGAGTAGACATCTTAGTCTATGAACCTGTAGCTCTTGACCATGGTTAGGAGTAGACATAAAAATTCAAGAACCATCAGCATACCGGGAGCCATGGACAAGATGACATCATCTAGGGAGGAAGTCAACTTCTGTAGTTTTAAAATATCTTTTTCTTTCTTTCTTTCTTTCTTTCTTTCTTTCTTTCTTTCTTTCTTTCTTTCTTTCTTTCTTTCTTTCTTTCTTTCTTTCTTTCTTTCCTTCTTTCTTTCTTTCTTTCTTTCTTTCTTTCTTTCTTTCTTTCTTTCTTTTTCTTTTTCTTTCTTTCTTTCTTTCTTTTTCTTTCTTCTTTCTTTCTTTCTTTCTTTCTTTCTTTCTTCTTTCTTTCTCTCTTTCTTTCTTTCTTACTTTCTTCTTTTTCCTTCCTTCCTTCTTTTTTTCTTTCCTTCCTTCCTTCCTTTCTCTTTTCCTTTCCTTTTTTTCCTTTCCTTTCCTTCCTTCCTTCCTTTTTAGATTTTATTTCTACATAATCTCTACACCCAACGTGGGGCTCAAACTCACAACCCTGAGATCAAGAGTTGCCTGCTCCACTAACTATACCAGCCAGGTGCCCCTAAAATCTTCATTTAAAATTTCATGATAAAAAATAGCTGTTAAGTTTTCTATTATGTGATTTATACATACTTAAAAGATTTTTTAAAAAAAATAGAAGTGTATGAAGAACTAATAATCCCCCGAACCTAAACATTCACGTTTTGATGATCATGCCTCAAGCACCTTTCTGTTACTCAGCTTCCACACACATTTGTATATAAATGTATCATATCATACATGGGTTCCCCGCCAGACACTTCAAACACTTTTTTTTTTTTAAATCTTACCCCCTTTTCCATTCCTTGGTCCTTCCCTCATATCCCACCAACCAATGTTAAAATGTTATGAATCCTTTCATCTCCTTATGTGCCCATGTAGTCATACACATATAGGGCTTGCAGATCACTGCGTGACAAAATGATCGTATTACACATATTACCTTAATTAATAATATTGTGGAAACCCTTACTAAGTGAATCTATTCTTCTTAATGGCTACATCTTGTTTCATAGCATAAATGTGTCATGGTTTAAACACTATCTATAGACCCTGTCAAGTTCTATGGGATGAATTTTTGTTTTTATTTTTGGAAGGGGGGACAAATTCTTATGAATGAGATGGTTGGGTTAAAAGATATGTATATTTAAATTTTTCAACAGATTTTTTTCCATATTGCTTTCCATAAAGGCAGCATCAATTCTCTTTCTTACCAGTTAAATATGAAAATATTTTTCCTCCCACCCCCATCAGTAGTAGGTGTTAGCATTCTTTTGAATTTTTGCCAATCTGATGGGCAAGGAGTTCGTCTAATTTGCATTTCCCTGAGTACTAGGAGGTTGAGCCATATGTTTATTGGCCATTTGGGTTTACTCTTCTCTGAGCCTATTCATATCCTGGGAACATTCTTCTACTGGATGCGTCATCTTTTTCTTAACAATTTGTAAGAGCTAGAAATTAACTCTTTATCTATCTTGCCATGAGTCCCAGCAAATACAGTCTCCCAACTTACTGTTTGTCTTTCAATTGTTTCTGGGAATCTTTAGCCATCTAAAAAAAAAAAAAAGCTTAAATTTCATGTAGTCAGAGAGTACCACCTCCAATAATGACAGAATACCTTTGTAAAAGATTGTCTCTCTGAAAGATAACAACTATGAATTCCGGACAAAATACTTAAAAGGCTATAGAAAGGGACTGAAAGTGACATGATCACAACCAGGTAGAAATTAGAGAGACTAACACTTGCAAGGGAACAACATTAACTGAGTTTCTCATGTTTACATCTTTGTGCCTAAGGCCAGGCCCCAGGCAGTACCATGTGAGTCGGCTAAAACTTGGATAGAAATCTGAATTCTTACTTGTTGAGGAATCAGAGGACAAAATGTGGGGCTTCCACAGCAGTTGGAAAGTGATCCCAAAAAGTAGAAAGCCATGGAGGGGATGCTCCAAAGTCTGCTTATAAACTTACCCCAAACATCAGAGTGTTTTCTGAACTATGAATTCAGTGGAGAAACTCTGAGAAGCCTAATTGGGGCTTCTGAACAGAGATTTCAGCTGCTGTCTAAACAGAGGGCCATGAGTTTAGAGTTTGAGCTCAGCCAAGTTAACTGCCTGATGAAATAAAAAATCAATAGTCTTCCAGAGGAACATAATAGAATCCAGAATCTCTACAACTTACCACTGATAGTATCTAGGATTCAATCCAAAATTACTAGACATATGAAGAAATAGGAAAATGTGACCCATATTCAAGAGGAAAGGCAATTGTGGAGACCAATCTCAAGGTGACTCAGATCTTGGAATTGAGAAGACCTTTTAAAGCAGCTGTTATAACTGTGTTCAAGGACATGAAGAAAAATATATGCTAGTCATGAATGATCAAAAAGAAAACCTCAGCACAGAAACAGAAGATAAAAATAAGCAAATGGGTATTTGAGAACCAGACATAATAATATCAAAAAAAAATTAACTGGATGAGATCAAATTTTATGTTAAAAATGAATTTTTTTTATAAACTCTAGGTTTCCTGTCATGGGTAAAAATATCCCTTCTAATCCCTGGATTGTGCATACATTCACCTAAAATTTCTCCTAAGGTTTTTATATTTTATTTTTATATTTAAATCTTATAAATCTATTGGGATTCAATTTTTTTATATGGTGTGAGGTGAGAATCCAACTTCACTTTCTTACACATAGATGATTTTTCGAAACAGCATTATTAATTAACCTTTTTTGTTCTTACTGAGGCAAAACATTCATTATATATTGAATTCTCATATATACTTGGATGTATTTATGGGCTTTTTTATTCTGTTCCAAAGTTTTCTGTCAATACAATAATCCCATGCCAGTACAATATTATTGGATTCTGGCGACTTTACAGTATATTTTAATATCTATAAGGCAAGACCTCCTCCTTTAAATATTTTTTGGCCACTGTCAGACATTAATTCTCCCACATGGACTCTCCCATCGTGATCATTCACCCAATTAAAAAAAAATACTATAGGGGCGGCTGGGTGGCTCAGTCGGTTAAGCATCTGCCTTCGGCTCAGGTCATGATCCCAGGGTCCTGGGATCGAGCCCCGCATTGGGCTCCTTGCTCAGCAGGGAGCCTGCTTCTCCCTCTCCTTCTGCTGCTCCCCCTGTTTGCGCGCTCTCTCTCTCTGTCAAATAAATAAATAAAATCTTTAAAAAATAAAAATAAAAATGGTACTATAATAGAAATTTCCTTAAATTTATACATCAGTGTTGGGAGAATGGACATTTTTATATTAAGATTTTCCATCTAAAAATATTTGCCATTTTCTCATACTATTTTAAATTTTTAATAAATTTTCATAATTCAGTGGTTAGGGAGATTGACAAGAGATTTTATATATTTCTGCATTGTCTGAGGAATAATGAGAACATATTTTTGAAATAACTTCAAATAATTCTTTCAATAAAGTAGTATATGTTTGAAGCTGATTGGTGGTTTCATGATATTTCATTACATTATCAATACTGTTGGTATGTCTAAAAAATTTTATTTAAAACATGAAAAAAGGCTAGTACATACACGGTGAAATTTTTTTTCAGACAATGCATAAAACTATAGAGAAGGAAATAAATGGTATCTAAAATTCCACTAAACAGTGATAACCACTTCAACTATTAACTTTTTGTTCTACTTAGTTTCAGACTATTTTCCTATTTTTTGGTATATACATAAAAACATACAAATATGAATATATATGATTTTTATAGCTATGTATGTGTGTATATATATATAGGTGTATATATATAGGTGTGTATATATATATGTATATGATGTGTGCAAATATCCAAGATATGTATGTATGTATCTAATGGTGTGTGTATGTATCTAATACACACACACATACATACACACCCCCAAATGGGCTTCTACCGTTATAATTTCTAATAATGGCTTTTTTGCATGATATATCATGAACATCTTTCCACTTCCAAACATACATATTATCATCATTGTTAGAACATATTCAGATTCCTTTATACAGATGCATACTATTTTCCTTAAATCCATTTTGGTTTTTTGGAAATACCTTTACTATTAGACATGGAGATGCAGATTTTCTATTTTCTACCATTGTAAATACCACTATGAAATTTGCTTTCTTGTCCTTCAACATCTGTAGGTAAATTCTTAGAAGTAATTTCTAGGATTCCCTACCTGTTCTTGAGAAACTCTACCAATAGGACAGTGGAGTTGAGGAAGTAGCCACTACAGGCTGGAAGTGTGATTACCTACCAGTGCCAGAAAATTTTCCTTAGGATAGCAGTGCTTAACGGGCATTAAATAGTGGTAGGCCAGACTGTGGTTCACAAATGTGCCCTCCAGACTTTCAAAGATGAAAGGGAAAAAAAAAAGAAAAGAAAAAGAAAGGAAAGGTGGTACCTTTTCTCGAATACTTAATATATTCCAGAAAGCTTATATTCATTATTTCACTTAGTCCTTATAACATGTACTTTGCGTTTGATACTATTACTAGACCCATTTCACAGAGAAAGAAATGGAGGACCAGAGAAATCAAGACATTTGCCCAAGGTCATTTCTTAGGATTATCCTGGATGTTGTACGTGTTCACAGACAGCTCAGTAGAGCCCTCACCTGGAATTATGAACACAAAGTCAAGAAAGATACTCAGGATCTCATCCAGGTGCATGAGGAACTAAAATTGAGGTACTCCGGAATCTTCCCCACCCAGGAGGCCCAAAAACATAGCTGGGTCCCTGCATGGGCCCCAGAGTACCCTCTTCTGGAGCTGTCCCAGGTTGGTCTGGGGCTTCTGTTCATTGCTGCCCCCTACACATGCTCATTGGCACCTGCGAAACCACTGGCCCTGAGGTCCAGAAATAGGCCAAAGACAGACCTGTGCCTGAGGAGCTCCCAGTCTGGTAAATTAACACTAGTCAGAATTCACTAGTCTCTCCCTGAGGCCAATGATCTGGCATAAATTTGCCAAAGAACCTGAAGTCCCTTCCGAAGCCCCGTGGGATGGCTCTGTCTGCCCCTTCCTCAGCCCCAAACCCAAACCCATGGTGGTCTCAGGCCACCATTCCTAGGAGACTCAGTGTCTGCAAGTTTACCTCCAGGAAAGGGGACTCTGGGGGAGGGGCTGCTTGATGCTGAGCCCCTGCTCCTTCTCTAGTCTTTCAACCTTCTCCTGCTGCCACACCACACAGTCCCAGGGAGGTGGCTGTCCCTTTAGTCTCTGAAGCCCTCTGCCCTCCGACTGCTCCCCAGGCCCCTGGCACAGAATTTTCCCTTAGTCTTGGTTGAGCCCCTCAGATAACCACAGGGAGGTGAGGAAGTCCTGGCCTCTGGGTCCTACCCTAATGGTCCCTCACTACCATCCATGCTTCCTCCAAGAACTGGCAACATCACAGGGGCCCTATGTTAGTTTCCTAACGTTGCTATGACAAATGCCCACAAGCTCCGTGGCTTTAACAACACACACTTACTATCTCACGGTTACGGAGGTCAGAGTCTGGAATGGATTTCACGGGGCTAAAATCAGAGCGTGGGCAGGACTGCATTCTTCCTGGAAGCTCGCCAGGGAGAGGTCTTTCCTTGCCTTATCCAGCATCTACAAGTTGTCTGCATTCCTTGGCTCGTAGGCTCCTTCCATCTTCAAAGCCAGCATCACATCACTGCCCTCTGCTTCTGTTGTCCTATCTCCTTCTCGACTCTCCCGGTTCCGTTTCCCTAAGACGATTGTGGTTACACGGGACCCGCCCCGTTCATCTCAAGATCCTCTGCCCGATCACATGTGCGGTGGCCCTTTGCCAGAAGGTAACATATTCATGGGTTCTAGGGATTAGGACCCGCACACCTTGGGGGAACCATTATTCTGCCTACCATAGCCCCCAATTCCTGACTTGTTTGCTCAGGGTGGGACTGCTTTGGTGACACTGTGACAGAGCAGGTTTCAGACCCTGGGGGCAGAGCCATGGCCCAGTAATCTCAGGCTCACCAGCTCAATTCTAGTTTCTGGGCTGAGAAGACGCCTCTCTCCCAGAGGACAGACGCCAGTTCAAAAATGGAACACTCCTGGGGTGCCCAGCTGGCTCAGTCGGTAGGTAGAGTGTGCGACTCTTGATCTCAGGGTTGTGAGTTCAAGCCCCATGTTGGGTACAGAGATGACTTAAAAAAAAAAAAAAAGAACAGGACCCTCCCTTAGAACAGGACGGCTCAGTGACTGGAGCAGCAGAGAGCAGGCGTACTCCCAGACCCTTGCACACGCAGACATGTGCACACAGTGTGTATGTGCAGTTGTGCGTGCGTACATCCACACGTGAGTGTATGTGAATGTCAAGGTGAGGGTGCACGTCCGCATGTGAGTATATGTGTGTAAGAGCTTTTTAAAGAATGAACAGAAGGCAGCCAGTTTACCACCGCAGAGGACAAACGTAATTCATCTCAGGGGAGAGGGCTCTTTGTTTCGAAAAGTACATTACTGGCCCCCTTGAGTGTTTTAAGTGGCCTGGCAAGGCCTGGAAGGCAAGGGATGGAGTGGGAGGTGAGGAGCACAGCAAAAAGATAAAAGGCGGTGGGAGGAAAGGCCGGGGAGCAGCAAGAGGACCCAACCGGCACCGAGGCAGGGGTTCCGCGGAAAGTCATGGCCGGTGCAAAATTACACTTCTAGGAATGGTGATGTCTGACACTGAGTTTTAACCTGCTTCCTGTTGTGTTCTGTTACTGTCCCCACTGCCCCAAGTCTTCAGGAGAGTCTGTTCCCAAAGCCCAAGTTGGAGGGCAGAGTCATAGGTAGGGGCTGGGAACAGTGGTGAGGGCGGCTACAGAGCGCGGCGACCTGGGAGTCCGTCCGGGACCCAAACACTGGGGGAGACCTTCCTTGGCATGTGGGATGTGAGGTTACATGACCTATAATGTAAAGTAGGGGATAATCTGTGGGCACCTGGGCTATAATGTGTCTGTAAGGACACTGTGACCGTGTGGATAGGTTTACATCTGTGCCATCCGGAACCAAGTTAGACTTGGCGTCAATCTTACACATCAGCTACCTCCCTCTCTTGTTCGCTCAGTCCCTCCAGGGCACCTGGATTGGATTGTCTCCCATGGGGATCTCATCTGCATTAACAATGTTAGTCACTACCTATCCCTGGATATTTGATCTGAGTTCAGAGATGTGTTTACAACTGTCTACCTATCATGTCTTCAACGTCCCCAAAGCACCTCTATTCAATGTGTGTCCACCTGAACTCTCTACTTTCTCATGACCGAGGTCTTGGCCAGGATTCTCAGTAGACAGCCCCACTGTGTCCACTCAAAACCCAGAAGCAAGAAACTGGGTCACCGCTGGGTCTCCGTCTTTCTCAGCATCCCTTTATCCAACCCACCCCAAGTCCCATGCGTGTGCCCTCCTGAGCAAGGGCATCCATCCATCCAACCTCTCCCCATCTCTGCTACCACCAGCCTAGTCCAACAAACTTGTTTCCCACCTGCACTGCTGCAATTTTCTCCTCACCCATCTCCCTGTGGCCTTGACCTCCTCCAATCAGATTTCCACTCTGCACCACAGTGGAATCACAATTTTAAAAAATTACACCCAAGTATTATACACGGTGGTTCAGAACAATAGATCTCCACCCCATATTTACTCCAGTCCCCTTAGCCCTCACTCCAGAGGCAACTTCCAGCCCCTTTAGCGACTATTTACAGTACCTCTGATACCTTCTGATAACACGCTTCCATTTCTGTCTCTTGACATATAGATCTTAGACGTTATTAATCGTTGTGATAGGTGAGGGTTTAGCTCACAGAAAACACTGTTTAAATATTGTTCATTGAAGAGCCAAGTAGCGTATTAGGGTTATATTTTCTTTTTGGACATCATGTTCCCCTGGAACTTCTACCTGCCCTTTGCCTTTGTGTTATTTGCCATTTTCCTATTTGTATTGTCCCCACCCCCACCCCCATCATGCTTTCTATTCTGTGACACTGTCCCTTCCAAGGAGACTCCACTTCCAATGTGGCCCATTCCTCCTTCGATCTGCTGCATTGCCTCTTCCCTAGAATGTCTCTGCTGCTTTTCTGGGTTGGTGCATTGTTTCTGGGACATTACACATTCCTTTCCCTTGGTTTATTCTGTTATTTTTGCTTGAAGCACAGTCTCAAGCAATTTCTCTTAAAAAGGATGCACTGGAGGTAAATTTTCGGAGATGATCTTTCTTCTTACATCAATCAAGTTGGGCCGGGCATACAAATTCTCATTGAAAATCATCCTCAAGGGCGCCTGGGTGGCTCAGTTGGTTAAGCGACTGCCTTCCGCTCAGGTCATGATCCTGGAGTCCTGGGATCGAGTCCCGCATTGGGCTCCCTGCTCAGCGGGGAGCCTGCTTCTCCCTCTGACCCTCCCCCCTCTCATGTGCTCTCTCTCTCGTTCTCTCTCTCTCTCAAATAAATAAATAAAATCTTTAAAAAAAAAAAGAAAATCATCCTCAAAATTTTGAGGACATTGAAAATATTGTATCTGCCGTTGTTAGGAGAAATTCGATGCCATTTTGGCACTCGATCCTTTCCAGGTCACATGTATTTCTCTTTCTCGGAGGTTTTAATGGCTTCTGTTTCTGGTGTTCTGACATTTCAGGTCAACGTGTCTACATGTGGATTTTTATGCATTCATTTTCTTGAGCATTCGGTGGATCTATTCTGGAGACTCGTGTCCTTCCACTGTGGGAAAATTTCTTGTATTATTTCTTTGTTAATTCTTCCTCCCGTACCTCCCCCCTATAAATTAAGATCTTCTGGAACTACCATTAGTCAGTTATTGAAATCTTTAAATAAATCCTTCATCCTATTTTCTTCTTGTATTTCCTGCCTCTTTTACCTGGCTCTTCTGTTCTGGGAGATCTCCTTGAATTTAACTTTTCATTCTGTAACACTTTGTTCATTTGAGCAATTCATTGGTTAATTTCTCAGAGTCCCTTCATATCACTTGATTGTTCTTTGCATTCTGTATGTAGGCGTAGTGTGGGAGGAACAGAAGTCAGTGGCTTTCCTGCCAGCTTGGTTTAGGCCCCACATGTGCCTCCCACTTTCCTTTGTACACGGCGGTGTCTCTGAGATCAAGCCTCTCGCGGGTTCTGTGGGTTCGAACCATTTTGTAAAGAGAGCCCTCGGACCGCACGGAAGCCGCAGGTCCCTTGAGCGGCTCCATCAACACCTCTCTCCCATCCACTTCTTAGCTTCCAGAAATTCGTCGAAAGGTCTGGCCCTTGATATCTCTTCTCCTGGTTCTTTTCGTCACCGTGAGTGTATATCCTTTTTATTTCTTTCCATGCATTTCTGGCAGCATGAGGAACAAAGGGGGATAAATGCACATGATCAATCAGTCATCTGTAAACAGAGGTCTGGGCTGATATGCGTGAAATGCAAAACAGATCCCATCACCCCCTTCCCGCCCTCCACTCCCACCCCAACTTTCGTTTAAAACCCTTTCATGGTTTCACTGTTCCCTGACATGGCCTGTGGGCTCTGCTTGGTTTTCCCCCACTTACCTCTTCAGCCTCCTCTTGCTGCAGCCACACTGGCCTCTTGCTCCTTCTTCCTTCACACTTTTTATTGAAGTATAACACACACAGCGAAAAACGCACGTGTCCTAGGTATACAGCTGTAAGACTGTGAACAAACCGAAAACACCCATGTGACCAGTCCCCAGAGCACGAAACAGAGATTCACAAACTCCAGAAGCCAACTTTGTGTCCCGTTTCAGTCTCTCCTTCCCCAGGGAGAACCATTCTCCTGACTTCGAACACCGTGGGCTAATTTTGCCTGTTTTTGTACTCGATATAGATGGAAATCCCGCGTCTATGTTCTTGTTCTGTTGGTCTCACTCATAAATAGATCTCTGAGATTCATGTGGGATGTAACAAGCATTATTTATTTGCATTTCTGTGTAGCATCTCAATGTAGGAACATACGGCAATCGATCTATTTGGATAAATTCTTCCACGTTATTTACAAGCACTTAGGCAGTTCTGAGTTGACTATTATGGGTGGTACAACGAGGAACATTTTAGTACATGTCTTCGGTAAACACTTAATATACATTTAGGAGTGGGTCACTGGCTATCTATATATTCAGCTTTAGTAAACAATGACAAACAGTTTGCCGGAAAAGTCCCGATATACGTTCCCACCCGCAGTGCGCGAGGGTTCCCACTCTTCAGGGTTTGATATTTTGTCTTCTTAATTTTAGCTACTCTGGTAGGTGGCAGTGGTGGTATTTCATTGTCATTTTCGTTTGCATTTCTCTGATAACTAATGAAGTCTAGTACCTCGTATGTTTACCGGCCTTTGGAAAATCTTCTTTTGTAAGGTGACTTTTTTAGAAAAAAATGAATTGTCTTGTTTTTTTTCCCCTACTGATTTGTAGTCATTTAAAAAAGCATATTCTGAATCCAAGTTCCTTGTGAGATATTTGAGTCGTGAGCATCTTCTCCCACTCCGTTGGTTAGCTTTTGACTCTCCTGCTGGTATTTTTTTAGGAACAGAATCTCTTGATTTTAGTACATTCAATTGATGATTTTTTTTTTCTCATTTAAGATTGTTAGCCTTTTTGTGTCCTGTTAATGCAGATTTGCCTACTCCCAGGTCACAAGACTGGTCTCCTATGTTTTCCTCTAAAAGCTTTACTGTTTTCCCTTTCACATTTAGCTCTGCAAATTGTCTGGAATTGATTTTTGCGTCTAATGGGAGGCAGGAGTCTAGAGACACTTTTTTTCACATGGATATCCAATTGCCCCAGCACCATTTCTTGAAAAAGCCACCCCTCTCCCACCAGACGATGGTGTCACCCTTGTCATAAATGTGGTAATCATCTATCTATGTGTGGGTCTTTTTCCAGACTCTCTCCTCTGTTCCACTGGTCAATTTGTTTATCCTTGTGCTAACAGCACAATGTCTGAACAACTTTATTAGAAGTCTTGGCATCCAGCTTTGTTTCTTTTCTTCAAGGGTGCCTTGGCTATTCTTGGGCACTATATTGGCCATGCCTCCCCCTTCCAACCCCAGGGCCTTTGCATGTGTCCCTTCTGCTGAAACACCTTTCCCTCCTCTCATCTCTTGGTGAGATCACATCTCAGTTGTCACTTGCTCACAGAAGGTTTCTCTAAACTCTGTGACTGAGTTAAAACGCCATGAAAACCCTCCAAATAGCCCATGCCACCCACCTCTCACTGATCACAATTCAATTTTACACTTATTCTTGTGGTCATTCAATCAGTGCTTAATTCCTTCTCTGGTCTGTCGAACTCTGTAAGGCATGGGATCATGTCTGTTCCATTTATCAGTATGGTTCCCGGGCTTAGCACAACTAGTTGCAAAATCAAACCAAACTAATCATTTCATATTTTTGAGTAAATGAAGCAACGGGTCCCTTACTTACGGCACTTTGAGTGTATATGTCGTAGGTGCCTGTGTGTGTGCGAGTGTGTGAGCGGGGGAGAGCAATAACAAAGAGGTCAGCTTAGGAGCTGCAGGTCAGGGGTGACGGACCCACCCTCTCCAGCCGTCCTTACCCCTCCCTGTCCCCTCCGCTCCCCACCCTGCACTGTCCAGCACTCCCAGCAGCCTCTCTCCTTCCTGAGTGGCTGGAGGAAGACGCTGGTCTCCAGCTGCCTCTGCTCGGCTGCCCTTGTGCAGTTGTCTGCCAGTTGTGCGCGCCGATTACTATGAATGCCACCATCTGGTACGCCACGTGGACATCATAATCTTTTCTTAATTACATTAGCAGCGCAATCAGTTACTGCATTACAAGGCCGGCGATGAGCTTTTAAATCTTGGTGGAAATCATAAATAATTGCACTAAGTACCACGCGCCAGATGTGTGTGCCAACTTTGGTTGCACTAGATAAATAGTAACCTTACAAGAGTGTTAGACAGCAGGCGGTCCGGCCGGCCACCAGGCCACACCACACCTGGGGCCCTGCTGCAGGAAGGCCCCCACCAACCGTGCACCTGAACGGACGCAGGGGAAGGGCTCAGAGGTGCTCTGTGTGTGTGGGGGGGAGGGGGGGTGCCAGGCAGAGAGACGCATTCCCAGAGCCAGAGAGGGCGCAGGAGGAATGTGGAGAAAGACAAAGGGAAAACAAGGTGGGTGGATGGGAAGGGAGAGAGAGAGGAGTGGAGAGACAACAGAGGCCCAGAGAGAGAAAGAGAGAGAGAGAGAGAGAGAGACACTCAGAGACAAAAAGAGACACACAGAGAGACACAGAAGAATGGCTGAGACCCGCAGAGTGTGGCAGAGACAGAGATAAACAGAGTGTGGGTAAAAAGTCCCGGATGAGCAAGGAGGCTGAGAGGACAAAGGGCAGGCCTTGTTTCTGCTCACCTTGCACTCTTGGCTGGCAGCTGGGAGGGCTCTCCGGCACCACCTCAGCTCTTAGGGCAGCTGGCATACGGTCAGAGGGTGGAGGAGGCTATCGCCAGGCCTGGGGGCTTCCAGAAGGATGCTCAAGGCTCTGGGACGAGACTCCCCTCCCTTCCTTCCTTCCCTCCCTCTTTCTGAAAACTCCTGCATCTATGAAGGAGGAAGTGGCCCGTAGAGGGTCCAGAGGAAGCAGTTCTGGCTTGTGCAGAGGTAGCTACTAGAGCTGCTTAGATGAGAGAAGGCTCAGGATTGGGGAAATCTGTCCAAGGAGGTGACTTTAAAGTTGAGATGTGTATGATAAGTCACAGCCAAGTGAAGAGCAGGTGATAGAAGGAGAGAATGTTCCAGGAGAGGGGAAAGAGCATGTGCAAAGCTCCAGTGGCAGGAAGGAACTTAACACGTTTAAGAATCAGAGAGAGAGGGGCGCCTGGGTGGCTCAGTCGTTAAGCGTCTTGCCTTCGGCTCAGGTCACGATCCCAGGGTCCTGGGATGGAGCCCCGCGTCGGTCTCCCTGCTCGGCAGGAAGCCTGCTTCTCCCTCTCCCGCTCCCCCTGCTTGTGTTCCTTCTCTCGCTGTGTCTCTCTCTGTCAAATAAATAAATAAAATCCTTAAAAATTTTTTTTTTAATTAAAAAAAAATCAGAGAGAGAGGGGTGCCTGGGTGGCTCAGTTGTTAAGCGTCTTGCCTTCGGCTCAGGTCGTGATCTCAGGGTCCTGGGATCGAGCCCTGCATTGGCTCCACACCTAGCGAGGAGTCTCCTTGAGGATTCTCTCTCTCTCCCTCTGTGCCTCCCCCCACTTGCTCATGCGTGCTCTCTCTCTCACTCTCTCACTCTCTAAAATAAATAAATCTTAAAAAACCCCATACATCTAAAAAAAAAAAAAAAGAATCAGAGAACAAATATGGCTCAAGCAAAGAAAACAATGGAGAAAGTTAGGGAACTTTTTAGGTAAAATGTTTGGTCCAAGATGTGTTTGTTTCTACTCACTCCTGAAATCTTACCAAAATGGGCTTTAATGGAATTTAAAGGTGTATAAACCCACTGGATGAAGAGAACAGGAGAGGAAACAAAAGCAGATGGAGATATTAACTAAATTTTGGAACCTAGGGAAATGGGTGATGGCAACAGACTTGCAGAGCAGGGAAAGCTGAAATCTGAGCCTGCAGGAAGGGAAGCCAACTAGGGGCAAACCCACTGGCCCCAGGGCCCCGGGAAAGGCTCAGGGTTGGAGGCTAGGTACTTCCGAAGGGGGCTGGGAGGGAGTAACACAAGAAGCAAGGTTCAAACCTCAGTTGGCCAGGGGACCAACCACACCTCCCACCACAGCTAAAGACACGAAGTTTACCCTCCAAGAGGTTGGCCAGAGGCTCTGGACTTGCAGCATCAGCTAAGCAAAGAGTGAGGCCCACACTAAAACTAGCACCCCTGTCCTCTCCTGGTGCTCACAGGATGCTGGCAGATGGGCTTGGAGCTGTCTCCACGCCTCCTTCTCCCTCCAGGCCAGGCAAATGGAAAATTTCTTTTCTGGGAAAACTGCCTGGCACAAGTAAAGAGGTCTACAGAGACCACCAAGGGCCCTCCAGTGAAATAGCCCGTGTCTGTCAGATCACCCTGGGGTGAACCCCACCCACGTACACAGAGCTTCCAGTCAGGTCCGTACACAATACTGTGAAATATGAATGACAGCCAATTATCACCAGATATTTGTAGAAGACTCTAGAATGAAGACAGAGACCAGAGATTTAGGAAAATAGGAAAAGGCAAGGAGGAGGAAAGAGAGACAATACAGGGAGCCGGGAAACACTTGAATAAGCCTCTATGAATAATATCTTCTGAAAGATAAGACACTGTAGCCATAAAAGGAGAGGAGAATGTTATCTATGTATGTTTCAAGGGAATGTTGAGAGAAGATGGAAAGGCTGGAAGGTAAAGTTAAGAGAGCCCAGAAGTTAGAATAAAAAGATAAAGAATAATTTTTTTAAATAGTAAAATATGAGAAAATTTAGGCATATTATTATGAAATTCTAGAACGCCAAGAATAAAGAGAGATCCTAGAAACTTCCAGAAATGAAGAAAGTTGTACACAAGGAACTGGGAACCAGAATGGTACGGAATTTCCAAAAAGCAACTCGCGAAGCTAGAAGATGTGGAGCAAAGGCTTACAAATGATAAGGGGAAATAACTTCCAGCCAAGAATTCTGAGTCTCACCTAGTTAATTAACTGTGAAAGAAGAATAAATACATTTTTAGACATGCAAGATTTAAAAATATATATCAGTACCTTTGAATTCCTTTTCAGGATGCTAAGAAGATATGCTACAGTTAAGTGAGGGAGAAAACCAAATAAGAGAAAAGCACGGAATATGGGAAATGAGATCCAACAGAAAGGCAAAGGGAAAACTTGGAATGATGGGAAGGAAATGTGCCAAGATGACAGTCGTAGGCCAGGGAGGCCTTGAGAATATTCACCCTGGAGCATCACAGGAATATGCAAGGACACAGGAAAACTGTGGCCAGTAGAGAAAAAAAAAATATAGATTATCTGATGAGTTTGACCATAATATGGGGGAGGGGTACTTTAGTTCACTGGCAAGTTTGAGGCAGAGGTGGTCAAGAATCGGAAAACCAGGCAAATATAAAAAAACAAATAAATTATTAACTCTGGGAAAAACAAAAGTTGTACAGGAAAAGAATGTATTAATAGTACACTACATGGCTCAGCTGTTACCAATCTTTGCATAGCCCTAACTATATAAATATTGAGTATTCAATTAACAAAAGCTGTGATGTAATCATGTTGGAAGGATGAGAAGGGAAGTGTATGCTGTGATGTAAAAGAACTAAATCTTCATCTGATTCTCACTAGAAAGTCAATAGATTTTTCTTAAAAAATGTGGAACGAGCCGCATAAACCGTTGCCTTGAAATACAAAGGTAGATAGCAGAAGAGATCACTAAGAGCTGAAAGTTGCTGTCCCACGGAAGGGGAAACTGAGGGTGTAGCAGGAACCCCTGTTTTTTGTTAGAAACCTTATTCTGCTATTTGGGAAAACTGGAAAGATCCCTCAACCTATCCACTTGAGGTGCTCCTGCCCAGGCTTTACCTCACCTGTTCTAAATGAGATAGGTTTTGCTTTTGCCTTAAAAAAAAGGGGGGGGGGAGGCCTGTATTCAGACGATGTGGGTTCGAATCCCATCTTTACCACTTACTACTTGTGGGAAAACTGCCTCACTCCTCTGAGTCCCGCTTTACTGGATGAAAATGTGACAAGACTCCACTCCCACAGGGCTGGCGCGGGCAGCCGGTGACATGGACTGCGCAGAACTACGAGAAATGTGCCAAGAGAAACCCGTCACCCCACTCCTGGTGTTTCCACAAAGACGGGGCTCCACTGGTGTAACAACCCCACCCCTCGGCCCATCCACTCACTTCTCCCTGCAGACAGAAGTTTGCTCCAGAAGTGAGTTCAGGGTGAGGAACGGGTGTAGCTTGGCCCCTTCCCCGCCCTGTTCTCAGAGCCAGCTGCCCACGGGAAGCCCCCATTCTGGACATCTCCTCCAAGCCTTAAATGTGCAGGTGCAGACTTGATCCTCAGGGAGAAGAAGGCTCCACTGGGGGCGTGGGGGGAGGCGTGCTCATTCAGGGGAGGGTTACTGTATTATGCACCGGGCTTACACCTATTGGGCTAGGAGTGGAATTTGGGGAGCAAATTAATATTTGAGGGCTGAGGGTTTTGGTGGAGCTATGCCATCAGGTTGTTTCCACTGGCGAGTTGCTGCTTTTATATAGTCATGGGCCTCAGCAAAAGTGGGTTGTGCAGGTCCATCCAGGTCTCAGGGGAAGGGCTGCTACAGCTCAACCCGGAATGCACAGTGCACACTCTGGCGTGGGCCATGAAGGCGGCTCTCAGCAGATGTCAGCAGCTGTGGGGCCCCAGCAGACAGGCAGAGCGGAGGGGATGCTTTAATTAGAGGGAAAATAAAGCACTTTATCCATATACTGTATTAGTTTCTTACTGCTGTTCTAATAAACTAATACAAACTTAGTGGCTGAAGACAACACGAATCTATTGTCTTACAGTTCTGGAGGTCACAAGTCCAAAATGGGTTTCACTGGGTCAAAATCAAAGTTTGGGGAGGGCTGAACTACCTCCGGAGGCTTCAGGAGGAATCTGTTTCCTTGCCTTTTCCAGCTTCTAGAAGCCCCCTGCACTCCCTGGCTCATGATCCCCTCCTCCATCTTCAAAGCCAGCAGCCTAGCATCTTCCAACCTCTCTCTCTCTCTGCTTCTGTTATTACACCAACTTTTCTTCACCCTGAACTTCCTGCCTCCTTCTTATAGGGAATCTTGGGATTACATTTAGACCTCACTGGGATAATCTAGTCTGATCTTCCCATTTCAAGATCCTTTACTTAATACGTCAGCATATCCCTTTTACCATGTAAGGTGACATAGTCACAGCTCTGGAGACTAAGACATGCACGTCTTGGGAGGCGTTATGCACCTACAATGTCTTTTAGACATTAAGACATTACTGTTGTTTTCATAACATTTATACTGTGCTCAAGTTCATGAATGCTACACAGTGTACACACGTGAGCCTCCACCTTTATACTCTTAGTATGAGAGTCGGGTAGACAGCGTGGTAGGCAGCCAAAATTCCACTGTCTTGTGGTACATTCAGGGCCAAGGGAAGCTGTGCATTTATGTGGCTTGCCCATAGACTCTTATGGGTCATAGTCCCCACCATGTGGTCTAAAGTTGGCTCTGGAATAATCATACCCTTGGATTTTAGAGATCCAAATTGAGACTTCACTCTCAGGAGAACAGCATATTTTATTAATGTACAAATGAAAAGGAAAAGGCAATCTGTAACAAAGAGATGTGCTGTCTTCTTAGGTTTATAGAGAAGTAACTCAATAAAATGATTGTAAACCCAAAAACTACAGAGAGGTTAAGAAATCCTGTCCTTGGAGGATTCTGTCTCTAAGATTTAAGTTGTCCAGAAAGTTAAGGTATACAGAAAAAAGTACACTTCAGACCACCAGAGCAGGAGCAGTGGAAAAAAGAAAACAATTAAAAATAGCCCCGGACACCTGGGTGGCTCAGTCGTTTAGGCGTCTTCCTTCGGCTCAGGTCATGATCCCAGGGTCCTGGGATCAAGTCCTACATCAGGCTCCCTGCTCCGTGGGGAGCCTGCTTCTCCCTCTGCCTCTGCCTCTCTCTCTCTCTGTCTCTCATGAATAAATAAATAAAATCTTTAAAAAAAATAGCCCCACTGAATGGAGGAAGAGACACACCGAGAACTTTGTAGCAGACTGGATGGCTATGAAATGTCAAATGGGACCTTGAAGGCAGAAGAGACTGATATGGAAGGGAAAGGTAGACCCAGCATTAGAGAAGGGGCCACATCTTAGCTGTTACTATGCCAGAAATGGTGCGTGAGGAAATATGCCAAAGACTGGAACGATTCTCCCCAAGGGAACCATATCCAGAGAGCCAGTGGGAAATGGCCTCTTTCACACACACACACATATATGCACACACATGCATGTGCACGTACATGCACGCGCGAACACCCACCCACCCACATGTACATGTGCGCACACACAGACATGCACACACAATTGCACACAGGCACGCACATGCGCATGCACATGCACACACACACACACACACAGTGTATCATATCATTGGAGCCATTGGGAACGCTGAACTTAAGACCCCAGAGCATCTAAACCAAGGAGTTACAGAAAATCTGGACAAATCTGAGAGGAAAGAGGAAGAAGATCAGCACAAAATACTAGAAGCATTACAAAGTGAGTTTCACTTTGTAATGGGACCATTGTAGCTGGAGATCAAGTTATGACTTGGCCCCTAAGAGAATGGCCTGATAAATCTAAGGAATTAGGACTCTCTAAGGCCGTGGTTCATAGCCCTGGCTGCACAAGACAATCGCCTGGGGAACCTTTTGAACACAGTGATGCTTGAGCACCACCCTAGATCAAATAAATCAGTCAGCATCTTGGGCAAGGGTTCTCAAACTTGAGTAGGCATAAGAATCGCCTGGAGGGCTTGATAAAACACTGATTTCTGGGCTCCACACCCCGAGTTTCTGATCAGTAGCACTGGGGAGGTGCTTGAGAATTCTGACTTTCTAACCAATTCCCAGGTGATGCTCAGGCTGCTGCCCAGGGACCCCACACTGAGAACTGCGTTTTCTAAGGAAAGGCACTGCAAAAGTATGACATGAAATGGGGGCCACACAGGACAATGAGAGATGGAGGCAGGCCTACGTAGATCTCTGGGGCAGGGTTATCCTATTTAGGAAGTGAGGCCTGGGCAAGATTTGTTTGCTCAGTGGAGGCTTTCTGAATGGCCAGACCTTCTGATTTCATTCCCTCTCACTCTGGAGGACCTCCTAAGACAAAAACAGTGCCTTCCCGAAAGGTGAAACACAGGAGGACATGAAACTGCAGGGAAAGATCTCCTTGAGGCGTGGAGCAAAGCGAATCTGCACCGTTTGAACACACGGTGGGGAGCTTGGTCCTCGCCAGGATCCCAGGGAAACAGGTGACAGGAACTTCGATCGAAGCTTCAGTGCGGGCATCTGCTGAGAGCGGTTTTGCAGCAAAAGCGAAGTGTGGAGGTGAGGATACGAGGTTCTTTAGAACAGTGGTTCTCACACTTTGCTGCACACTGGAATTACCTGGAGAGGTTTTAATCTGCCCGGTGTAGGCTACCACCCATATCAATTAAATCAGAATTTCTGGGGTGGTACCCAGGCATTCAGAGTTTATAAAACTCCCCAGGGGATGCCAAAGGGCAGACAAGTTTAAGGGCAGGACCTTGCTATTCAAAGTGTGGCGGATGAACCAGCAGCCCAGGTTATTACCTGAGAGCTTGTTAGAAATGCAGAATCTCGGGTCTTATCCTAGACCCACTGAATCAGAATCTGCTTTTGATCAGTATCTCCAGGGATCTGTGTGCACATAAATGTCTGAGAAGCACCGCTCTAGAAGGCCTAAGCGGTTCCAAAGCAAGAGGCACTAGCAGTGGGAGCTGCGTGCAGCCCCAAAACACCTACTCCGAGACACATGGAGGCTATATCATTCTATATCATTAGAGAGAGTTCTGGTCACGAACCACTGGCATTCCAGAAATATGAGGCTCTGTGGAACAATGCTGGACGGAAAGAAGGTGATCTCAGGCAAAATTTGCCAAGTTGTCAACAGTGGCTGCCTTTGGCAGGAGGGGTAAGTGAAGGTGGAAACTTGAATTTTTATTTTCTGTACAATCTGAATTTCCTAACTCTTTTGTGTGTGTGTGTGTGTGTGTGTGTGTATGTTTGGGGAATTGGTAAGGATTATGTGGATGGTAAGATTATGGGATATTCTTTAACATTTTCTTTATTAAAAAATCTAATAAATGGTTGAACTTTTTAAAAAGCAATATACAAAGCAAAAGCTATTAGAAATACCAAGATGAATTTGGCAAAATCACAATCTTAATAGGATACCTTAATATTATTGCCTCACTTTGTCAAATCAAGTAGGCAAAAAGAAATAAAAATATGGAAGATATGAATAATTTCATTAATAAGGTTATTTACCAGATATATTTCAAAATCTATAATCTGCATACATAGAATACATAATCTTAAACATTCCACGTGGTATTTTTAAAAAATGAAACATTTTTCTAGCCCACAAAGGAAATATTAAGGAAGTTTAAGCCATATGAGGGCAGAGAACATGACTGTCTTGTCACCACTGGTTCTCAGTGCCTACAACAGTGTCTACCATGATGTCAGTGCTCAATAAATATTTATTATAGGAAGAGTGCTATATTTTATCACCTAAATGCAATAAAATACGAAGTCCATGAGGAAAGTTTAAGCAAATAAAAAGCTCAAAGCATTTGGAAGATGAAAGAAACTCTCTCAAATAATCTTTGAAGTCAATATAATATCAACTGCAACTCAAGAGTACTTGTCATGGAATTTTATAAGCTGATTCTAAAATTAATATGGAAGAGCAAATGTACACAAATTGACCAATTAAACGTTAAAGATAATCTATGTTTTTATCTGTAAGATTCAAAACTTTGTAAATTAAAATGGTGAGAAATTAAAATGGTATGACAATGGTATAGGAGAAGACAAATCAAGAGGTAATAGAATTGAGTAGAGTTCAGATAATATCCTGTCCATTGATTTATTAATCTAAATAAGATGCAATAGCAAATGCGTGAGGAAGCTATATACCACTTGACAAATGCGTCCCGTATGAAAAAATAAAAGTAGATCCTTACCTCACACTATCCATAAGGAAAAAATTCCAATGGATTAAAGTCCTAAAGCAAAACACAAAAAACAATTGTGTTAGGAGAAATACAGGAGATTGTATGATCAATCTGGGGTCTGGGAAGCTTCTTAAACAAAGCACAAAAACCGAAAGCCATAAATGCAACATTTAGTAAAGCTGACTACTCCATAAGCCATAATTCTTACAAATCATTAAGAAAAAGACAATCTAGAATAGGAAATGGACAAAGAATATGAACAGGCATAGAAAAGGAAATTCACATTCACAGGAAAGGAAATGCAAATGGTCAGTAAGCATATTGTAAAAGTTGTTTCATTTCACTAGTAATCAGGGGACTAAATGCAAAGTAAAATAAAGGGATAATTTTCAACCACTGGCTCAGCGAATTTTTGTCAAGTTCTAGTATAACAAGGGTTGACAGGATGGGGTTAACAAATTTATACATTATGAGAGGAATATAAAAGGTATATGAAAATGTACATAGAATGGCACTCCCACTTTGAAGGGCATTTGGGCAGGATCAAAATGAAAAAATGCATATTCTATATCATGACAATACCGCATCTTTGCTTCTATCTTACAGAAACACTGGCATGCGTTCATTCCTAAGGCAGCTTGTACATGATTTTGACTGCAACATTCCTTTTAATAGCAAAATCTGGAAATAATCTTAGTGTCCAAGCTAAATGTGGTGGAATAAACTATATTAAATCCATACTTTGCAATAAACTGCAATAGCAAAACTCAGTTTGATGCACAGATATTGACAGGAAAGATGCTTATTACTGATAGGAAAAAAGATATAGAATAGCATATGCAATAGGACTCTGTAAGTTAAAAAGAAAATCCACAGCAAAACAAACTATTTTCTCTAAGTGCGTATACATAAATGCCCAAAAATCTGGAGTGCCACTCAATAAGGCAAACTGAAATAATGTGGTGCCCCTTTCTGCTCTCATCTAGAATCTTCCTAGAAATCCTATATAAAATACTCCACAAAATTTTCAAAATACAGACCTATTCATTCTCTTTCTCTCTCTCTCTCTCTCTCTCTCTCACACACACACACATGCACGCACACACATAAATACACATACATGAAAATGCCCAGATGTGAGAAATAAAGAGAGATATTTTCAAAAACTAGAGCTGTAGGTGTACAAACTGAAGTTCACTAGGCCCTGAGGTGAGGAGACTAGATATTAAATAGAGAATGAATTTGGAGATGTCTTAAAGCAATGTGGAATTATTTTTCTAGATAAAATAACATGCACAGTGTGAGGGAGTGGTCATCAGATCCCTAAACAGGTTAGGAGGAGGGTATGAATACCAATTAACTTCCGACTTTGGTAATTCAAGCATGCATTACAAAAATTTAAGCTTATCAACTGAAAGCAGAGAAATAGATGCTAAAACTTCCAAGCCACTGGAGAACAAAGGAAGGGAGGGAATAAAGAAATCTGATCCATCAAATACAAGGCAGAACATAGGGGCAGGGGGAGAATAAATAAAGAGAAAGCATAGGAAACAGCACAAAATAAGATGGTATAAATATATGTTAGTATTTAAAATAAATATAAGTGGACCAACTCTGCCGATTAAAAGACAAAGATGCTTAGATTGGGGGAGAAAAAAAGCAAACAGCTATAAGCAGTGTAAGATGATGTCTCAGAAAAATTGAAAATAAAAGAACAGAAAATATTTTATTAGAGAAATTTAATTAAAAAAATAACTTGAGAGGTGGTGTAGCTATCTTAACATCTGGCAAAATAGATTTTGAGGGAAAAGCAGATAGAGATAAACAGCGATGTTACATAATGATAGAAAACAATTAAGGGAAAAGATGTAAGAATCTTGGGGCACCTGGGTGGCTCAGTCAGTTAAGCCTCCAACTCTTGATTTTGGCTCGGGTTATGATCTCAGGGTCGTGACATCGAGTCACGCACTGGGCTCCACGCTGGCCATGGAGCCTGCTTTAGATCCTCTCCCTTCTCTCTCCGCGCCCCCTCTAAAAAGAAAAAAAAAAAAAAAGATTTAAGAATCTTAAACTGGTATGCACCTAACAGCAACCTCAAAACGTATACAGCCAAACATGACTGGAATTATAAGGAAAAGCAGACACATCCACAATCACAGAGGGAAATTTTTAATGAACTCTCTCTCATATACATGGCAAGCAGATGAAAAACAAAATTAGTAAAGATAAAGAAGACTTGAACTGTACAGTTAACAAGCTTGAACTTGTAAATCTGTTTAGCACCCTGTATTTAAAATTTAGAGATGTATCAATCTTTTGAAGCATCTACAGAACAGTTATAAAAATAACCAATAACTAGACCAGACTAGTCTTTGAAAACTCCAAGACGTGCAGACCATATACTCTGACAACAAATAAAACTAGAAATAAATTACAAATAGATGGCTAACACACCCCATTTAGAAAATTTAACAAAAATAAAAGTACAATATTTTAAAAAACATGGGAGACAATACTGAAAGAACAAAGTGCTTTAAAAAGATGGAAAATCACTGAGTTAAGCCTCTAATTCTAGTAGTTAGCAAAAGAGTAAGTAAACTCAAAGGACAATGATAAAAATGAGAGGAAAACAGAAATCAATTATGTATAAATTAAATTAACAGTAGAGAGGAGGGGTGCCTGGGTGGCTCAGTCGGTTAAGCATCCACCTTTGGCTCAGGTCATGATCCTGGGGTCCTGGGATTGAGCCCCACATCAGGCTCCCTGCTCTGCAGGGAGTCTGCTTCTCCCTCTCCCTCTCCCTCTGTGTGCTCTCTCTTTCTTTCTCAAATAAATAAATCTTTTTAAAAAATTAAGAGAGAAGATTTTTTAAGTCCCTAAATCAGTTCTTTGCAAAGACTAATAAAATATACGAACTTCTACCATGATTTATCAAGAAAAAAGAGAGAAGGCACAAATAAACAATATTAAGAATGAAAAGCAGGGGGACAAAACTTCAGATATAATAAATCACAGGAGGATACTGCAAAGAAGTTTCTAACAATAAATTAAAATTTGAACAATTTCATGGATAAGTGTAATTTATAAAAGTGATCCAAGAAGAAAGAAGCAAACTGCATAGATTTTAAATCACTAATAAATTGGTACCCATATTTTAGTATCCACCCACAGAAACAAAACAGAACAAAATTATCTAGCATCGATGATTTTATAGGTAAGTTATCAAAACTTCAAGGAACAGAAAATCCTGTTCTTTAGCACTTGTTTAGTGAATGGGGAAAAAAAGGGAAATCTCCTTAACACCTTTTACGAAGCAGGGACAACCTTAATACCAAAACAGACAAGGAGGCTACAGGGACTGCATGTTATAAGACAATCTTACTTGTGAACATAGATGGAAAAATCTAAATAAAATATTAAAACACCTGAGCAATGAGTGAAAAACGAAGCGAGACATTTATATCAAGTAGAGATTATTTGAGGCATGCACAGATAGTTTAGCATTTAAAAATATTAATGTATTTATCCCAGTAATATATATATATACACACATATTTTAATTTTTATTTATTTTTTAAAGTACTCTCTACACCGAATGTGGGGCTCAAGCCCACAATCAAGAGTTGCATGCTCCACTGACTGAGCCAAACAGAAGCCCCATAGCCCAGTAATATTTAAAAACAAACAAAAACGTATTATCATTTGATGTGATGAAATTGAACGCTTATTTATGAAAAGTTACCTAGGAAGCAGAAAGGAGCTTACCTGGTCTCATAAGGAGTATGTATTGGTCAAAGGGCATAAACTTCCAGCTACAAGATGAGTAAGTTCTGGAACGTGTACAGCATGGTGACTATATAATTCGGTATTGTACATACGTAAGTTGCTAAGAGAGTAAATTTTAAAGGTTCTCACAACGAACACCACCATCCTCACAACAAAAATAGTAATTATGTGAGGTGAGGATGTACTAACTAACCTTATAATGATAATAATTTTGTAATATATACATGTAGCAAATCATCACATGGTACACCTTAAACTTGCACAATATTATACGTCAATCATATCTCAATAAAGCTCGAAAAAAACAAGGCCAAAAAAAAAAAGAAAAGTTCCAACGTACATGATAGTTAGTGCTGAATTGCAAAAAGTATCTCTGTGAAATTCAGAAAGAAGCAACAAAAGATCACTATCACCACTTGTATTCAATATTAGACAAATGAAATTGAGGAGACAAAAGAAAAAAAGATAAATGGATTAGAAATGACAGAATTATTATTCCCAGATTTAAAAATCATTGCCTACATCTGAAAAATTTCCAGGAAAATCTACCAACACACTATCAGAACAATAGAGTTCCTCAAACCTGCTAAATACAAATCCCATATATAAAAATGGACTGCATTCCTATACACTAGGAACAGTTAAAAAAAATGTAATTCAAAAAGAAGGCACCATTCACAATGACAACCGTAAGATCTGCAAGAACTTTGAAGAGAAAATTATAAAACTTCACTGAAGGATATAAAAGGTCTAAATGAATGGATAACTAACTCATGTTAGGGGATGCAAAGACTCAATATCACAAAGTTGGCGATTCTCTCTAAACTGAAGTATAGATTTGCCATTCCAAAACATCAAGAGAGTCCTCCATGGAACTTGATAAGCAGATCCCAAAATATGTATGGAATCATAAAGGGTCAAGAAGAGCCTTTTTTTCGGTGTGTGTGTAAGCTAATGTATTCTACGATACATTCTTCCGCCAGATACAAAGACTTACTATGAAGCTAGAGTAGTTAAAATAATGCGGCATTAGTGCCAGGACAAACAACTAGCTCAAGAGAATAGCAAAGAGAGCCTGGAAACCGAGCCGCATGTATACAGGCCTAGCACAAATGAATGACAAAAGAATGGACTGTTCAATAAATGATGCTATAATAAAGGATAATGGACTGACGGAATTAGAATATTGCCATCTTCCAAGCCCTAACGCAGTAATGGATCTAGGCACATCAATGGTTGTTAATATCCCAAATATGTGATGTTAGACATTATACACCTGCTGATGGAAATACACACAATCTTGGATGAAGTATTCTTGCCAAATGTCATACCTGAATGTCATCAGGTCTCTAAACTAACTGTTTATAGGAAACACCAGGACAGAGGAACATGCTGAATGGTACCACCACAAATACACAGGAAAAATTAGAATGTGGGAATCTGTACAGAACCAACAGTCTAGTTTCTTTAATAAATAAATTTCAAGGGGGGGAAAAAAGAGGAAGGAGATATCCATATATTAAAATAGACTTAAGAAAATTCAGTCAACAGCAATGCATGGAATTTATTTGGATTCTGATTCAAACCAACTGCAAAAAAGAAAATTATGATTTGTAGAAATCTGTTTATTGGTATAAAGGAATTAATGTTTTTTAGACATAATAATGTTATCGTGGTTCAAAAGAGATCTGATCTCTTAAAAGAGTTCATGCTCAAATACTTAAATATGAAATTATATGCTGTCTGACTTTGCTTTAAAATAATTCAGGGGAGGGAGTGACTGGCGCTATGGACGAAACAAGATTGGCCATGAAATGAGCATTCATGGATGATGAATACATGAGGTTTATTATTCTATTTGCTGTATTTCTGTATATGTTTGAATTTTTTTAAAGTAAAATGGAGAAAAATAATGCTGGAATTGTTATACATATGAGGAAAAGACAAAATAAAATTCCTAATAATTCCTATAAAAATTATACATCAGATAAAAAATTCCAGGTGGATTAAAGACTAACTATAAATTGCAAAGATCCTGAAACTTTTAGAAATAAATATAGGAACATGTGTTTATGACACTGGAGTGGGAAGGATTCCCTAAGCAAGACAGAAAAAGTGCTGAACCATAAAGGCAAACATTAATAAACTTGAGTACATAAAAATAAAGTATTTGTATACCATAAATGATACTATAAACAAAGTGAAAACAGAGCATAGTCTGGGAGAGACAATCTGCAACAAAATATTAGTGTCCACAATATATAATGAACTTTTACAAATCAATGAGGGGGAAAATGGACAAAGGCGATGAACAGGGCCTCTGAAGAGAAAATCTCAATAGTAAGGAAATATGTGAAAAGCTCTGCAACCTCACAGGTAATCAAGAAAATGCAACTAAGCGACAACAAGATACGTTTCGTATCCATCCACTGGCAAAACTTAAAAATCAGATGGTACCTAATGAGGGGGAGGATGCAAGGAAACAAGCCTCTTACAGAACATGGTGCTGGTGGGAAGGTACACTGGTATGATAACATCGGAGGTATGTTGATAATACTGGACCTAGACCAGTGGAAGGTGCACAGACCTTGTGGTGTAGCAATTCCGCATCCACATATCCACCCTAGATAAATCTACGCTCCCCGCTCACCTAAGAAGACATGGATACAAATGTTTATCATGTACTATTATGTTATTGTTTAAAAATGGAAACGACTGGACCTTAGAAGGGAAATGGCAAAACACGTACAATGGAATTAGCAAGCAGATAAAATGAAAACTAGATCTATGTGTATCAACCTGAGTAAATCTCAAAATCTTTGGAAAGTTGTAGATGGTATGCTACGATTCATGTACACTGAAGAACACACAGAATAATTCTGTGTATTGTTTGTGGATATATGCTTACGTCGTAAACATATAGGGATGGGTGGTGTCCCTGGCGGGAAAGAGGGGAGGAAGGGATGCGCCGGAGAACAAAACTCTGGCAAAAGGAGTATGTGATAGCGTTTTCCGTACCTTTCTGTTTAAGATATTTCATAATTAAGATTCCTTTTTAAAGAAAATGCATTGGCTTAATATCCTCCAAACATTATCCTTGTCACACATTAATTAAAGATGATACGATTTTTCTATCTGGGAAGCCCAAGCTAATTAACTGAAAAATACTTACAACTAATAAGAAACAGTGGCTCTCTCTAGGGGCAGAATTATCGAGGTGCTTTCCCTTTCTCATCTTTTAAATTGTTTGAATTTTAAAATGATGAACATGTATGACTTTTATATTCAGAAAACAATAATGATATTTCCATTTTGAAAATTAAATAAGTTGGAAGGGTAAAAAGGCAAAAAACGAGCAGCATTTGGTAAGGCGGCCATTTATAAAATAAATGTGGCAGCAATAAAGATTCAGTTATATTAGAATAAAAATATAATTCAAGAGAGCAACACAAATTATTAAACGGTAAAAGAAGAAGTGCAGATATGTGAAGAGAACCATACAACTTGACATAAAAGGCACCTGCATAAATAAGAAATGTACAAGAGTATGCGAGGAATGCTCCAGAATGAGAAGAGTTGATACACACCACAGAAATGAACTCATTCTAATCCTTCCATTTTTATAAAGCTGTGTTTTCTACTTAATGGCAATTAATGAAAGTATTTCCATGTCACTAAATATTTTGCAGAGGTTCTTAGGCTAAGCCACATGGACTCCTACGGAGTCTGAGGGTCCTTAAATCGCTGAAATTAAATGCAAACTTTTCTGCATGTACAAAAATCTTTCTGGAGAGAGTATTCACAGCTTGTGAGAGATACTAAAGTAGTCCCTTCCAAAGAAAGACCAAGAACCACTACTACTGGCTATTATTTTTTTTTTTGGTAACCACTTTATTGGATGTAATTCACATATCAAACAATTCACCCATAAAGTGTACAATTCAGTGCCTTTTTAGTATATTCAGAGTGGTGTGACCACCACAATTTTAGAACATTTCATCACCCCAAAAGAAACACTGTACCCTTTGCAATCACTCTTCCAAATACCCCATTACTCCCAGCCCTAGCGACCAACCACTTTCTCTACAGATTTGCCTTTTCTAGACATTTCATATAAATAAAATCACACAATATGTGCTCTATTGTGACTGGCTTCTTTCACTTATCATGGTGTTGTCCATGTTCATCCAAGTAGTAGCAGGTATCAGCACTGCATTCCTTACTCATGGCCGAATAACATTCCATTGCCTGGATCTATCACATTTTCTTTATTCATTTATCAGTTGATGGGCATTGGGCTGTTTCCACCATTTGGCTATTATGAATAATAGCTGCCTTGAATATTTCCGTAAGGCTTTTATAGGAGTATTATTTTTATATGATCAACAACCATCTGTATGTTCTTTTCTGTCAACCATTTTTTTTAGATTTGTACTTCTCAACACTTTTTCATTATCAATCCTAAAAGGAGAAAATTTTGCTTTAATTAATTATTACAATTATTTTCTTATAGTTTAGATTATTACAGTTAATAAATTTATTTAATCAACCAATTAAAAATTAAATTTCATTTCTTCCTATCAACAGGAATTAAATACTAAGGAATAAGACTTATTCCTTAGAGTTGAGCTTTGGATGGCCACAAACCATTGTAATATCTGAGATACTGTGCTCCCCAAGAAACAATTTTTGCCCTCTTGGGGACCATAGGACACACACTGAGAATGTATGCTTTAGAGCCTTTGCACATTTTTCCTCTATGGGACTGTCTTTCTATTCTTTTCATTTTTTAGGAACGCTTCATATGTTACAGAACCTGGCTCTTTGTGATGAGTTGCAAATTATTCCCCCCAGTCTGTAGTTTCTAGGGATTTGGCTTCTGATGCTTTTTGTCTTAAAGATATTTTTGAAAGTAGTTGAATTAATCAATCATTTTATGGCTTCTAGAAAGGCCTTTGCCATTCCAAGATCAATTCTGCTCAGATTATAAAAATATTCTATGGTTTATGGTTTCGTTTTCTGTTTAAACCCCTGATCTACCTGAAATTTATTATCGTGTAAGGTACAAATTAGGGATCCAACTTTTCCCCCCAGATGACTAATCCAGTTATCTCAAAACATACTACTGAATGATCAGTCTTCCCCCCACTGATGTGAAATGCCACCTCTATCATATACTAAGCTACTGTGCCTATCTGGCAAAATACTGAACTTATATCTGTATCATTGATCTGTCTATACACACAAGTACCACTGCTACACTGTTCTCGTATCTGGTGCCCTATTTCTCCCTAATTTCTTGACATTTAAAAAATTGGTTTCCTATTTTGGTTTGTTCATTTTTATGTGAACTTTAGAATCAGCTGGTTTCATGAAGTAATACTGTTGGCATTTTAGTGGGATCCCACTACACTGCAAATTAATTTTAAAAGAACTGTCATCTTTGAATCTTCCTACCCTAGAACATGAGATAACTTTCCACGATTAAAGTCATCATTTGTGAGCCTCTGTATTTCAAAGTTTTATTCACATATATATCACACAGTTCTCATTATGATAAAAAACTGAGTATTTTAAGTATCAAGAGAGCGGTATACAAATACTCTTGATCCTTCTTTTAATTTTGTACCCAACAATATTACTGAACTATCTTATTTTTGTAATAGTTTTTCAACTGAGTCTCTTAGGTTATAGCTCTACAATCATATCATCCCATCTTATCATCTGCAAATAAAGATAATTTAATGTCTCACTTTATTTTCATACCTCTAATATCTTTAATTACACTGGTTATTTCTTCCACAACAATGCTAAATAATAGTACAATATAATAATATTGGACACTTTTGTTTTACCCTAACTTTAATGGGAATGCTTTTATTTTCCCCATTAAGCATAATTCTGGCTTATGGGTTGAGATGAATCTATTTTTTTTTAAAGATTTTATTTATTTATTTGACAGAGAGAGACACAGCGAAAGAGGGAACACAAGCAGGGGGAGTGGGAGAGGGAGAAGCAGGCTTCCCTTCGAGCAAGGAGCCCGATGCGGGGCTCGATCCCAGGACCCTGAAATCATGACCTGAGCCGAAGGCAGACGCTCAACGACTAAGCCACCCAGGCGCCCTGAGATGAATCTGTTTTTATGTTGAAGACACAACTATTGGGGCGCCTGGGTGGTTCAGTCGGTTAAGCGGCTGCCTTCGGCCCAGGTCATGATCCCAGGGTCCTGGGATCGAGCCCCGCATCGGGCTCCTTGCTCAGTAGGGAGCCTGCTTCTCCCTCTGCCGCTCCCCCTGCTTGTGCTCTCTGTCAAATAAATAAATAAAATCTTTAGAAAAAATAAAGAACTATCTTTTCCTATTTTATTAAATGCTTTATAATTAAGAATATTGAATTTTGTCAAATGTCTTTTCAGTGTTTAAGGAGATGATTTTGTGATCTTTCTCCTTAGACCTATTAATGTGGTAAATTCTATTAATAGATACTTTACCAACATTTTATTATTTTATTATGAAATTTTTAAAAAATACACCAAAACTGAAAGAATGTTGCACTGAACAAGCATATATCTACTTCCTACATCTTACCATCAACTTTACTATTCTTGCTTCATCACACAACAGGTAATAGGTTTTAAAATACTGATTTTCATAGATTTAATTAATTCTATTAGAACTTAAAATATTGAACTATTCTTGTACATTGTAGTAAACACTTGGTCATAGTGTATTAGTTTTGTTTTGAAGCACTGTTTTATTTTGTTTGCTATTATTTTAATTTGGGTTTTTGTATCAATGTTAATAAATGTATGCATATATGATGTGTATGGGGATCTGTGTGTCTCTGTTGCTTCACAAAAACAATCTGAATGTTTAAAAAAATTTCAGGCTCCAGAACAGTTTGAATGGCATTGGAATTATCTGGCCCTTAAAAAAATTGGTAGAATTCCCCTGGAAAACTGCCTGGGACAGTTTATGTTTCAAGAAGGTGGGTAAATCTTCAGTGGCATTTTCTATTTCTTCTATGGTAATTTTGGGTTTATTATTTCTTTCTCCTCTGGAGTCAAATTTGATCAATTATTTTTTTCCTAAGAAAAGTATCATTTCTTCTAGTTTCCAAACTTATTTGTATAAAGTTGAGCAAAGTATCTCTTACAATGCTTATAACTATTTCTATTTATTTCCCAACTGTCATGATCATTCTGTGTAGTTTTACTTTCTCTTAGTTACCAAACCACAGATCTATTTTTTTTCCCAAAGGACTAGGACCTGGATTTAGCATTGCTTTTTTTTTTTTCTCTTTTCTAATTCATTAGTGTCTGCTTTTCTCTTTTTGGTTTCTTCCTCCTGACTTTTTAAGGTTTAATTTTTTAATTTCTTTAGTTAACATTATGTATTTTTGTTCATTCTTTCTTTATCACTAATATACATATTCAAAAGCTACCAATATTCCTCTGAGTGCTGTTTTACCTCTCATGGGTCCAACAGACAGGATTTTCACTACCGCTATTTTCTGAACACTTTGAAGTTTGAGGTTTGATTTTCTTCTAGACCCAAGAATTGTTTGCAAGTTCGAAATTTTATAGGCAGAAAAAAATTTGCATTTGGGTATTATGATTTTTAGTTTTATTGCATTCTGATCAGAGAATGTTATCTCACTATTCCTAGCTTTGTTTTGAAGAATCAACAGGAGCACTTGAAAGGAATGTGCAATCACTGTTTTTAATGGTTGGTCAGTGTGGTTATATATCAGACTTATCTCATGAGTTATATTTTTAAGTGTTTTATATTACTGCTTTTTATGTATATGTCATGAACTTAGAGAAGTAAATTAAAGCCTCTTACTACCAGTTTTTCTCTATTTGTTTCTTCTTCTTTTTTTAAAAAGATTTTATTTATTTGACAGAGAGACAGTGAGAGAGGGAACACAAGCAGGGGGAGTGGGAGAAGGAGAAGCAGGCTCCTGGCTGAGCAGGGAGCCCGATGCGGGGCTTGATCCCAGGACTCCAGGACCACGACCTGAGCCAAAGGCAGACACTTAACAACTGAGCCACCCAGGTGCCCCTCTCTTTGTTTCTTCTTGCATCTCCTTGGTGCTAGGTACACAGATATGCATAACTGTTTTCATTGTGAACTGTAGCGTTTGACATAAATGGCTCACCTTTGTATATCATCTTTTTATATGGCTGATTATATATCAGACTACTGAGAGACACAGAGCCCCCAAATCTCCAGAACATGTGCATACCCCAAGGGAGAATACCCTACCCTGAGTGGGCTCTGGACAAGCAGATCTGAGAGTCATCGACAAAGCTGGGATGCTATGAGTACAGAAAGGGTGATGTGGAGGGTGAATTCTACTGGGGGTCTAAGTCCTCAAGGATTTAGTACATATCCAGAAAAGACTCACTTCCAGAAGTTAAACCCTGAAAGGAAACTGCCCAAAGAGAAAACAAATGGAACAAGTTAGGAAGACTGGGGGAAGTAAAAGTTTCAGATAACAGGAAGGAAGTGTGAGAAGAAGCAGATTGTGCTATATTGTAACAGCAGAATATAAAGTCTGAAGTAGTGCTGTCTAATAGAAATACAATGGAAGCCACAAATGGAAGCCACATATGTAATTTTATATTTTCTAGCAGCTACCTTTTACAATGAAATGAAAGCAAGTGAAATTGATTTTAATAATGTATTTTAATTAATCCATTTTTAAAAGATTTTATTTATTTATTTGAGAGAGAGAAAGTGAGCGCACATGCAGGAGAGGAGAATCTCAAGCAGGCTCTGTGCTGAGCACTGAGCCTTACGCAGGGATAGATCTCATGACCCTGAGACCATGACGTGAGCCAAAATCAAGAGCTGGATGCGGAACCAAGCCACACAGGTGCCCCTGTGCCCCGAAATTTTTAAGGGGGGAGGGGCACAGGGAGTAGGAGATAGAGAATCCCAAGCAGGCTCCATGCCCAGTGTGGAGTCCCACACGGGACTCGATCTCACAACCCTGAGATCATGACTTGAGCTGCTATCAAGAACTGGATGCTTGAGTGGGGGTGGGGTGGGAGGGATGAGGTGGCTGGGTGATAGACATTGGGGAGGGTATGTGCTATGGTGAGCGCTGTGAATTGTGCAAGACTGTTGAATCACAGATCTGTACCTCTGAAACAAATAATGCAATATATGTTAAGAGAAAAAAAAAAAGAAGATAGCAGGAGGGGAAGAATGAAGGGGGGGAATCGGAGGGGGAGACGAACCATGAGAGACGATGGACTCTGAAAAACAAACGGAGGGTTCTAGAGGGGAGGGGGGTGGGGGGATGGGTTAGCCTGGTGATGGGTATTAAAGAGGGCACGTTCTGCATGGAGCACTGGGTGTTATGCACAAACAATGAATCATGGAACACTACATCCAAAACTAATGATGTAATGTATGGTGATTAACATAACAATAAACAAATTTAAAGAAAAAATAAAACATAAATAATAATTAGGAAAAAACAAAAAAAAAATCTTTAAATTGATGACATTCATTAACCAACTTGTCATCATGTCTTCATCATGATGGTATATTATGAGTTTCATGTTATCTTTACAATGTCAATATTGCATGTAAAACAGCCAGAAATTGATTTTTTTCCCAGTGTGTTCACATGATTCTCACTTCTTCATTAACTGGATTATCAAATTATCCAAAACCCATTATTTCTATTTAAAAGTTTTCTCTCTTAATGAATCATTGACTTAGTATAACCTGAAATTGGTTCTTTTGAGTTGCTTCTTTATCTCAGAATAATTTCAACCAATTTCAGTTATTGTGATCACTCTGGTCTGATATTCCTTTAAATGTTTATCTAAATAAATACTTATATTACAAAAAAAAAAAGAATTGGATGCTTAACTGACTGAGCCACCCAGGCGCCCCTTAATTAATCCAGTACACTCAAAACATTATTGTTTTGCTATATAATCAATATAAAAGTTATTAATGAGATATTTTACTTTTTTCCCCTACTAAATCTTTGAAATCTGGTATGTATTTTACATCTCAATTTGGATTAGAGACACTTTCGAGCACTCCACAGCTGCATGTGACTAGTGACTGCCTACCATGTTGGACAGTGAAAGTCTGAAGCTTAGAGAATTATCTTAAAGATCAAGGCCCATCGAGCTCTAGGAAACTCAGTGATAGAGGCAGTAAGCTTTTCTGACACAGGCTTCGTTCTGAGAAGTGAAAACAAAAAACAAAACAAAACAACAACAACAAAAAGTTACACAGAGACTGACATGTAAGACTTTCATGGTAACAACTAAAAATGTAGGAAAGCCCTTTGGCCCATCTGTGCCCCATTCTACAGCAACCCTCTCCTTATGAATCTAGGAAATGACCCCTTTTTCATTTAAGAAACAAAAGAGAAATACAATATAGCTCCAAAAAGAGGCTTTTACAAGGGGAAGAAAAAAAAAGACGGAAAGAAATGAAATACTATTCTGGTAGACAAAGAGAACACATGTGGGCACAAAGCTAAATAGGTTGAGAGCAATTAAGAACATGGGATTAGCTCTGAAACAGCAGCACAGACCAGAGGTAGAAGAGCTCAGATACGGGACAGCCAGACAACAGGGAGATTATTAAAAATCTGGTGCAACTGGAGAACAAAGAAAAGAAAATCACAATTCTGAAATGAGGATTAAATTAGAAGGAACAAAGGGGCGTCTGGGTGGCTCAGTCGGTTAAGCATCCAACTCTTGATCTCAGCTCAGGTCATGATCTCAGGGTTGTAAGACTGAGTCCTGTGCTGGGCTCCACACTGGACATGAAGCCTACTTTAAAAAAGAAAGAGAAAGAGAGAGAAATAATAAATTGGAAGGAATACAAGGGTGAGTAAACACTGGGACAGGCACAGTCGGGGAGACAGAGTATATAAAATAGACAAGTGAAGAAAGTCAAACAGAAACAAAGAAAGAGATAAAAGGGATTTGAGAGAAAGTGACTGATCTAGAAGTCAGGCAAAGGAGATCCAACATATGTGTAATTGAAGGCCCTAAAGAATAAAGCCTAAATGATTAAACAGAGAAAGTACTTACTTAAAACTGAATTAAAAAATATATTTTGGACTAGAAGAAGATTTGAATCTAAAAATTGGAAGCACACACCCTGTCCCATGAGAATTACCTAGACTGGTCAATACTGACAGGTAGCTTAGTGATATTATTGTTCCTTAAGGATGAAATAAAAACCCTTTAGGCACCCAACTAAAAAGTCCAAGTGACTTCTATGCAAAAAAAAAAAAAAAAATCAGGATGGCATCAAGATTTCAGACGGTAACATTAAAAATGGAGCAACATTTTTAAAATATTTAAGGGAGACAAAAGAGCCACAGATTTTATATCTAGGCAAGCTTTTCTTCAAACGTAAAGGCTACCAAACAGTTACGAACATGCGAGACCCACGGACTGTAGGTCCACTTGAATTCTGTGCTCATGCGACATCACAAATGCTGTACTCAAATGGGGCAGCAAGGGACTGTGGCAGACGTGCATATTGTGTACATCTCCTCTGCCCATTCACACGATCCCTTGCCCATCAGACTTGACTCACAAAACAGAGATAAAATTATTAATAAAATCTCAAAATAGCAAAAGCAGAGCATGAAGCAGAGGCCTGTGTGACCGTAAAGGTTACATACTCATGAAACCATCTCTGGTGACATGCGGCGTCCAGTAAGGCCAGATCCCTTCCAACTTGTCTCCCTCCACTCTTCTCTCTTCCTATAACCATTCTCCACACTGGAGTCAGTGGTAATCCTAAAACACAGAATTCACTATGTCCAGCCCCTGCTTAACACACCCCTTCCCACTGCTCTCTTTGCACTCATGGTAATATTCATACTCACTCATTCACAGTGGACCTGCCCACTTTTCTCCTCTCATCCCTTCCTCTCCTGCCCCGCACCCATACCCCAGGGCCTGCCGACATCAAATGCAGCATCATGTATCCAAAACCGAATCCCAGTTCTGTAGTCTACCTCCCAGATTGCTCGAAGGAGCAATCCTGTCTTCCCCATCTCAGGAACCAGAACTTCTATCTATCTGGTTGTAGAAACCCTGAGGTCATCCTTGACCCTTCTTCTCCCTCAAACCCCACATTTAATCTGTGCTGCCTTTCATGAAACATCTCTTGAACCTTTTCATGTCAGTGCCCTTGACATTCTTACCCATCTGTCCTTCCTTTTCATCTACCTTGGAGCTGTCCATCCTAAAAGCAACCCATTCTCCTTGCTCATACCTAGCATGGAAGCCTTCAGGGGAGAATGCCACAGTCACAAAGACTGGCGACACTAATAAATCAAGGTCTCCAAACTCATATGGGCTCACAGTCTCTCCCTTCTGTTTTTCCAGAGGACAGAGGGAATCTTCCCCTAAGATTACTATTTCACTAGAAATTAACAAAAGCAATTAAAAGAGAGTTAAGGTGTCCCATATGCTTGGAAACTGTAATAGCTAACATTTACATAGCACTTGCTTTATGGAGTCATGTTCTGTGGTGGTCTTTACGTGAGCTGATATTCATTTCAATGTTAAATGTCAGTTACAGAAATGAAAAAAGTGAGGAACAGAGAGGTTAAGTGATGTGCCCAAGGTCAAACGGCTAGTGAATAGTTCAGCAGGGATTCAAACTCAGGCAGACAGGCTCCAGGGCCCCTAGACTTTACCACGGTACTAAAGAGATCAAAGAAGTGTTTAGAAATAGATGCTAATAAAAACTATGTCACAACTATGGACACTGCCTAAGAAAAAAGATGTCACAACTATGGACACTGCCTAAGAAAAACAGTTAGTGGGAAATTTATGGCATCATTATCAAGAAACAGGAAAATGAAAAGGAACAAAACAGCACAAACTGAATATGGAAAGAATAAAGATAAAGTCACTCATCAATGACATAGTGAAGAAAAAAAGCAGAGATTAACCAAACCAAAAGTGTTTCTTGGAAAAAAAACTAATTAAATAGCAAAATAGAAGTACTATCTACCTAATAAGAATAAAAGAGTATTATGAATCTGTTCTAACAAGTTGAATAACCTATATGAGATACTTGAACATATAGGGAAATATAAAATGTTGAAATTTGTCCAAGAGCTAGCAAGCTTGAACAGATATATAAATAGACTTGAACAAATAAATACTAAGATCAAACTGGTAGTCAGATATTTTCTTTTTCTCTACCCCACCCCACAATAATCCAAGGCCCAGATGGTTTTTTTGGGGGGGGAGTGCAGATGGTTTTATGCAGTTGCTGCATATGAATTCCACTAAACTTTTTTTTTAAAGATTTTATTTATTTGACAGAGACAGAGACAGCGAGAGAGGGAACACAAGCAGGGGGAGTGGGAGAGGGGAAGCAGGCTTCCCGCCAAGCAGGGAGCCCGATGCGGGACTTGATCCCAGGACCCTGGGACCACGACCCGAGCCGAAGGCAGACGCTCAGCGACTGAGACACCCAGGCGCCCACTAAACTTTTAAGGGACAGTTATTTTCAATTTTATTCAAGTGGTCCCAGAAAACAGAAATAGCGAACTCGGCCCAGCTAATCTTGTGGGGTTAATATAATCCTGCTTCTAAAACCAGATAGAAACTATGCAAAAAGGAAAACTGTAGGCCTATTTTACTTATAAACAGATGCAAAAATCCTAAACAAAACATTTCTAACTGGGGGCACCTGGGTGGCTCAGTCAGTTAAGCATCCAACTCTTGATTTCAGCTCAGGTCCTGATCTCAGGGTTGTGAGATCGAGCCCCACATCAGGCTGGGTGTGGAGCCTGCTTAAGATTCTTTCTCTCCCTCTGCCCCTCCCCCCACCACTCTCACTCTCTCTCAAAAAAAAAAAATCACTAACAGAATCCAATGTATTAAAAATACATTAAAAATGTATTAGAAATAATACATAATATTCAAGGAATTCAAGGATAGTTTAGCATCAGAAAACTCTTCCATTTAATTCAAAGTTAACAGAGGGAGAGAAATAATATATGATAATCTCAATTGGTACAGAAAAGGCATTCTAAAAGGTCCAGTACCTTTTTATGATTAAAAAAGAAACAAACCTCAAAACTTGAAGTAGAAAAAAAATTTATTTAATTTGATAAAATCTATGCATCTCAAACAAGTAATATATATAAAACAGAAAAATTTTAGGCATATATATCTTCACGTACTGGACAAAAACAAGATGGCCCTAATAATAACTCATACTGTTTAACAAAGTATTAGAAATTCTAATTAATACTATAAGGAAATAAGATTGTGAAGTTTGGATGGGAAGACCTAAAACTGTCATTATTTATAGATGTGACTAACCATCTAGATAGGCATCAACAGAATTAACAGACCAATTATTAGAACAAGAGAATTCAGCTAAGATTGCTCAGACATGAGATTTACCTACAAAAATCAATACTTTCCTCGACCAGCGATAGCCAACTAGGAAATGTAAAAAATAATGAAATACCAGAAGATGTAAGAAATATAATATGTAATAAAAGAAATCATAAACAGAAGAAAGTACGATAAAAAATCATATCGCAATTGCAACAAAAATTAGTTATCAGAGAATTAAACCAAGAACTTATAAGGACCTCTATGAACTGAACTTTAAATCTTGAATAAACTGACAAGCCTTGGAGAGGATGATTTAGTCTTATTCTAACCAACTCAACTCTCCCCAGACTAATGAAGAAATTCACCGTGATCCCCATCATAAGTAGTTATATGTATAAGTGTGTGTATATGTGTATTTTCTTTGAAAAGGAAACTTGGTAAATCTACTCTGAAAATTATATGGAGTAATGGAGGATACATGAAGAACTAAGTCAACTTCCAAAAAACAAAGCAAAACAAAACGGCTAGCAATGCAACAACACCGAGAACTCCAAGACCTACCTACATAAGCATGGGAACTTAACAGAGGTAAAGGAGATGGGACAAGGCTGGATGATTTTAGACTAGTGCAAACTGGCTCAATCTACTAAACAGATTATAACCGAATCCCTGTTTAGCCTCACGTACTAAGTGCTCTAAGTAAATTAAAGATCTAAATGTAAAAGCTAAAAATCATAGGGTTAACAGAAACAGATGTGGGAGGATCTCTCTGGGCTTAGGGAAAGGCAAGAAGGCTGACTTATCAAAACTTGAAAAGTGCAAACCATCATGCACAAATTTGCTGGATTTGATTACATCAAAATTAAGAATTTATGTTTAATAAAAAAAATAACATGGGCCAATTAAGAGTCAGATGATAGGATTGAGATTTTTTTCAAAGTCTAAAACTGACAAGGGATTAACATCTAGAGTATACAAGGAACTCTGTAAAGCAATATGAAGAGGGCATCAAGTCCAATAGAAAAATGGGCAAATGATATGACAGGCAATTTACAGAAAAAGAAACCCCCAAAGCTAATAAGCACATGAAGTGATGCTCAAACTCATTAGCAGTCAAAGAAATGCAAATTAAAACAAGATAGCACTTTACACCTTTAGACTGGCAAAAACTAGAAAGCTGGGTAATACCAATTAATGACAGAAATGAGGAAGATAGGATCCCTCACACATGGCCAATGGGAGTGTAAATTGGTAAAGCCTCTTTGGAGAGCAGTCCCATAGTACTTATGCAAATTAAGCATGTGCGCGCGCGCGCGCACACACACACGGATCCACGGAAATTCTAACATATGTGCACAATGGGAAATCTACAAGAATGCTTGCTGCAGGTCTGTGGGAGGATAGTGGCACCCTGGGTTGGCCCCTTGCTATTATTATGAAGCAAAGGATCATAAGGACACACAGCGATGCAGACAGATCCTAAAAACAATTAATGTTACACAATACTGTTTACATAAACTGTAAATACATACACGCCCTCCGGTGTGCACGTGTCTTTCCAAAACCTCCAGCGAATGAACCACATTTGGCTTGTCCAACCATATCAGCGCAAAGTCACTGTTGTAATGATCTATTATTACATCGATCTAATGGGATGTTTTGTATAATGTGGAGGCAATCCAAATCCACTTGGACTATTTTATGGCAGAGGATGAGAGAATTAAGATAGCCCTGGGACAAAATGACGAAACTACAAACAACTATCGTTGTCCTGTTTTAGATACTCTCTTCTGACTGCAATAGAAAAGAATGTGCTCCCCGAATCAGCGGCCGCACACTATGTACTTGAGGCTCTAGGAATGAATCACTCCAGACACAATACCACACCCAACTGGGCAGCTGCAGTCAGCACCTCAGTGAAGGGAAGATGGAACAGGGCTCTTTTGGGAAAGTGGGGATGCTTCCGTGAGGAATGGGGCAGCCCCTCCATTCAACCCAGTGGGAAGGAAGCAGAGTGCAGGCAAGAGGTCCGGGGTCTGTGAGCTGACGGAATGTGCACCTGATGGCTTCTCTTTTATTTGTGAAGAACAGCCTTTTACATTTATCATTATTTGGGGGAGAATTTTCCCAAATATTTATTCCTTAAAGATGCCATTTTCAAAGGCCACGCCATATTTCATCCTGTGGAGATGCACAATCCATTTGGCCACTCCCCTGTCGTTGGCCTGTGGGCGCCCCCTGGTGCAGAGGGTGCCCAACCCCATCCATGGGGGGCCTACTGCTTTCAGCACTTCTGCTCCATGAAAGCCTGGCTCTCCCAGCTCTGGGGTCCTCTTTCGGGAGCTTCTTTGGCACAGCTCTGCCTATGTGAACCCCACCTCCACCCCACCCACCCAAGACAAGCCTTGTGGCGGGGGCAGGGGCTGGCCTCCCCAGCACTGTCCCTTGCATGGCTGTGCACATCCAGTCAATCCTTAGACACAGAAAGTCACTACACACTCTCACACACACACACAGTGCAAATACCCACTCAGCACCTTCTTAAAGACACAAATGTTCATCCACAGACACACACACTAAAGCACACCAACCCCCGTGAGCCCACAGTTGCATCCGAATACACATACACATACAGACACTTGAACAGATGTACACACACTCACATATACATACATTCATATAATGACACAGAGCTACACAGATATCCTGATCTAGCCTGACCACAAACCCACTACTCCCAGAATCTTCTCTGTCCTGGCCGATGGTGATTCTCTCCTTCCAGTTTGTCAAGCCAGAAATCTTAGCATCATCCCTGACTCCGCTTTCTCACCCCGCATTCCAATCCACCAGGAAATCTTGTTTCCTGGACTTTCCCCAAATATCCATAATAAATCACCTCTCACCACCTCCACCCCTATCATGGACCACTGGACTACTGGGCTAGGCTCCTAACTGGTTTCCCTACTCTGCCTTTGCCCCAGAGTCTATTCTGAAAGCACCAGTGTGATCCTTTAAAAAAAAAAGCTGGTTAGAAAACACCACGCTCAGAACCCTGCAATGACTCCACATTTCACCCAGAACTAAAAAGCCAAGTCCCTGGGAGAGAGCCAAGGACTCTGTGAACTGGCCCCTATTGCCTGGCTCACACCAATTCCCTTATAACTCTCTCTCCTACTCGCTCCACCTCTTTGCTCACCCTTGAACTTGGCCCTGTGCTCCCATCTTGGGGCCCTTACACTGGCTGATCCCCTTGCCTGGCCCATGTAACATACTACATAATTTTAAAAAATTGTTTAGGTCTATCATCTATTGTCTGTCTCTTTTAGAATGAAAGCTGCATGAAGACACAACCTTTGTTTTGTTCCCTGAAGAACAAAGAGTGAGTGGCACGGCAGGTGCTTGGTAAATATTTGCTGAATCAAAGAACGAATGCATCATGCGCGCATGTGTACATGCTCACACACACCATTTGCACAAATACATGCCCACGTGTGCACGCCGCCAAACATACATGCTTAGACTCTCAGGCCCTGACCTGGGAACCGTGTGTATTCTGAGACACACTGAGACACAGGCACACATTCAGTACACGCACGCACGCATGCACACACGCATTCACATGGGCACTGAACACACACAGAAAACACACGCTGTTCCAGCCATCTATTGCTGCCTAGCAAACTCCCTCAAACTTGGTGGCACGAAGCAACAACCATTTGACTACGTTCCTGGATTCTGTGGGGCTGGCTTGTCGCTGCTCTGCCATGACAAGGGCCTCAGCAGGAAAGAATCAAATGGCTGGAGACATCTTTGCTCACATGTCTGGCACCCGGCCCGAGACGACTTATATCGCTGGTGCTCCTCGGGCATCCCTCTCCCTCCCGAGGTCTCAGGGCCTCTCCATGTGGTCTCTCTACGTGGTCTCTCTAGCATGGGTACCCGGGAGTAGCTGGCTTCGGAAATGGCAGCTCAGGACTCCAAGAATGACTGTTCTTCTGAGCAAGGTGGATGCTGCACGGCCTTTTATGACCTCACCTTGGAAATCACAGTGTCACCTCCATCACATCCATTTAGTTGAAGCAGTCACAAGCCCACCCAGATTCAGGCGGGGGAGGACAGAGACCCCACCTCTTGATGGGAGAAATGCAACCCTATTTTAAAGTCGCCACACATGTGCACACACAGGGATGCTTATACACATACAGAGACACATCTATGCAAACATATACACACAATACACACCTCTACACAAACATAACCACGCACACACCCTTAAGTCTTGTCCTCAGAACCTCTGAGAGCAAACTCAGAAAAACATGTATGTGCATATGAACACGCATGTAATACGGATGCAGTCACACAAATACACCTAATAGTCACATCCAGGTATATCTGCACGTACTCACATGCATATGCACACACGCTCACAGTCATGGGCCCTGCCCTGGAGATGCCCACCCCGGTACCTGCAGCCACACCTGCTTGTTCCTTGCCCCGTGCATGGCTGAGTCGGGGGCCAGGATGGGTCAGAGAGCCTCGGCTGGTTATGGGGTGGCGGGGGGCCTTCTCTCCTCACCACCCTCCCCTTGTGGTAGGGGCCTGGCAAGAAGGAAAACAAATAACCTTGCAGTGTTTAAGTAAGCAAAGTTTTGTGCAAAGCAGAGGTTAATGTACTTTATTGTTCAATGTCATGTTTATAGTGGATTGTTGGAGGGAAAAATGTGATTAATTGCCCCGAAGCCCACGGATCTACAATTATTTGGTTGTTGTGAACAAATAAAGGACTACAGTATTCATCATATTCAAATGAGGCAGCAGAATAAATGATGGCGGGCCGGGCAAGAACAAAACCTAGGCGTGTTCCTGCACAATCGGAAGGCGACTGGCACCTTGTCAACCAGATGCAGGGTGGTGGCGGGAGCCGAACCCGTTTGTCTCTGTACCGCCAGCAAGGGTTGGGCTGACCCTGCAGGTGCCCGCGTTAATTCATGTCACACCTCGCGCCTCCAGCCTTCGTGGTATGAAAACCAGGCGCCAATTTTGTAATAAAGACTTGTTTCCGACGAGGCCCAGTTTGGGGCGGGGGCACAGATCTTCATTAAAGCCCCTTTCCCGGGCCACGCTCGTTACAGAGCACAGGTACTGGCTAAATGTGTCCGATCATTCATCATGATTTTGCCCTCCACTTTGTCACAGCGTGGGGATTTAAGGAAGATAGATGGTACAAGATGTTGTCTCCTCCACAGACGCTTTCTGCTCTGGTAAGTGTGTCCGATGCAGAATTATTTTGCCACTTTATTATTTCCTAGTGAGTGTTTGTCAGAGCTTCGCCTCTTGGAAGGAGCGAGTTGTTTCCTGTCACTCAGAGATGTCTCAGGAGCCGTGATGCTTGGCTGGGCTTGCCAGCCAGCTGGAACCTGGGCAGGGTCCCCAGGCAAGGCTGGGGGGGGGGTGGTCCTGGGAGTCTGGGCCACAGGGCGAATGTCAAATCCAACAGAAATGGGGGAAGGCAGGCTTTAGGAGAAGGTGGGGCACGGGGGCTTTAGATACGCTGGGTTGGGGGACTTAAAGGGGGCATCTTTCAGGATCTGGCCTGGCTTTAGGCCAGCCCGCTGGATAGGGAGCTGTTCAAACCAGTGTCCAAAGGGCTATAAGAGCTTGGCCTTGAGCTGAGCCAGCTGGAGAGGGTATGGGCAAGCCTGGGGCCCTGTGGGGCTGCTGATGGCCTTAAAGCAGTGTGGCCAATTCTGGTACTTACTGCTGGCAGCAGATGAGCTTCCTGCCCTGATCAGGACGGCTGAGGGGCCATGATGTGACCGGCAGAGATGCCAGGTGGGTGAAGATCACACCAGGCTAAAGATGGGGATGAGTTCAGCCTGAAGCCCAAAGTCGAGCCCAGAGCCCAGGGAACTCTTGGGAATAGGGGAACTTCATTCTGCGCAGTACTGGGGCACAAAGGGGAGGGCCCTGGAATCTGAGAGTGAATCTGCCCCCAGAGAGAAAGTGGGGTATCCGGGGGACACCAGCCCGTCCTGTGTCCTTCCTCCCTTGTGTTTGCTTTGCAAGGGTCTCTCCACTGACCCCATTCTCCCGGGTACTTGCTTCCCACTGCCACAGCTATTGGCTGGGTGGGGGATGCTCAGCTGTCTCAGCCTCTCCAGCGCACGGGAGTGAAATCTACTTTGTCTTTGCTGCCCCCGCCCCACCCCTGGTCTGACTGGTGAATCCGGAAGGAACGCTCCTCAGAGGTTCAGGGGCAACACAGAACCAATTCAAGAAGAGCCCCAGCAGAGGTACCTGGGGCACAGGGACCTAGGTGAGGGCGCCCACCTTTCTCTGGCCCCAAGACAGCACTGCAGGAGTCCACCTTGCTAATGTGTAGATATCTCTCCCTCCTCAAAGTCTCCAGAGGCCGCATGGGGTAGGATAAAGAGCACAGTTTGAGAATCGGACAAGCCTGGGTCCAAAGCACTAACTAGCTGTAATGTTTCTGAGCCTCTGTTTCCCCATCTGTAAAATAGGGACAATAAGATGACATTCCCCTTGGAAGGTCTTGCCATGGATCCTGGCACGTTCTGTCAACTCAGATGTCCCCTTCCTGCCTCCTCTCTCTGGTTGCTGGCTGCTAGGAGTCCCTTATTCCCCCTGACCTGTCTCCCCTGGGCCTCCTGGCTGGCATCCAGTCTGCAGATGAGGCAGCCTACCTCATCAGCCGGTGGCTGCCTTTCTGCCCCAGGCACCACCCCCCCCACCCTCCCACTGTGAACAGCCCCAGAGGGAATCGTAACAATTCGCAGCCCCTAACTCCCCGGCGGCCCTTCCCCAGCTCTCCTCCAGGCCCTGGCTGAGCCCTGGGACACAGTCCCTGCCCTTCAGGAGCTGGGAGGAAGGGATTAACAGGGTAGGGGGTGGGATGTGAGCAGATCTTTACTCCAAACACGTCACAGCCGCCAGGGGCCTCTGCCGGTGCCGGTCTCAGGCCCAAAGTCCCAGGTGATGGGTATTCACTTACCGAGCCCCGACTTCGACTTCGGCTGGACCCCGGGCACCTAGCTGAGTCCGCGCCCTAGTGTGTGTGTGTGTGTGTGTGTGTGTGTGTGTGTGTGTGTGGTTTTTCCGTGTGTGTGTGTGTGTGTGTGTGTGTGTGTGTGTGGTTTTTCCTACTCCGCCCACTTCCAAACTCCTGGCTCCCCGTTCCTGCCGTGGTTTCCAGTTAGGAACCCCAAATCTGCATTTCTGTGCAGTTTTATGTTTAGGGTCTAGTTGCCTTTTTTCTCCCCCAGTTTATTAGGATGTTGTCTTTCGTGGCTTTTCTCCCATTCCTTCATTCCTTCATTCATTCAGCAAACACTAGGACTCATTATGCGCCGGGAGATCGAACCAGCAGGTGGTGAGAGCCAGTGCGAGGGGCCAGACACTCGAAGGGGAAGGGCTGGTCGAGCCACCTGCACGGTACCTCGTGAAGCAATGGCTGTTGGAGGAACCAAGGGAGCACGGAGCTCTGCTGGTCCTGGAGGGGTGGGCACTGTCCACCACCCAGAGGCCCTCGTGCCGAGAAGCCGCGGCGGCTGTGCCCTCCCCTCCATCCCCCAAGCGCTGCCCCGGGTTGGGCTGCATCCACTCTCCGCAGGACTGTGGCCCCAGCCACCTAACGGCCATCATACTTTCCGTCTCCCCACCTCTTTCCCTTCTGCAGCCTGAGTCATTGTCCTTAAACACAGACCTACTGATGTCACCCCTGGCTTCAAAAACCTCAGTGGCTCCCCATTGCCTACCTACTTTAAACCTAAACCTTGTAACTGGGCATTCAAGGCCTTTCATGATCCAGCGCCAACCTAACCAATGCCACCACTCGCGCGCTTGATTTTAGCCTGTCACTGAAATTCTTTCTCTACATGACTTTCCTCAGCTGTAAAGGGCAGATAATCACATACCTGCTATGGCAGCCTGCATTTTCCAAAGATGCCTGCCGCGATGTAGATCCCATTCTACAAGCTCAGCCTCGTAAGAACCATTACTCTTTCCAGGGGATGGTGGGAGCGGTGTTCCCTCCCCTTGAACTTGGGTGGACCTTTCCTACCCTTAACAACTACCGCAAAAGTGATGCCATGTGACTCCTAAGGCTAGGTCATGAAAACACCCAGTACACTGTGCTGTTCTCCTGGGAGGCTCACTTTTGGAATCTGCAAAGAAGCTAAGCAGCCCCGTGCAGAGGCTGTTGTAGGTTCTGGTTGACCGTGGGCACCAACTGGCCAGCCATGTGTGTGAGCCATCCTGAAAGCCATCTGCCCCAACCCATGCCACGTGGAGCTGAGATGAGCTACCCCTGCCAAGCCCTAGAGCAAAATGAATGAAAATTGTTATTCTAAGCCACTGTTTTAGGGCAGCCTGTCACATAGCAAAACGGGACAGAAATGCCTACCCCCAAAAGCTCGTTGTAGGACAGCTGAAATTAGAGCTACCATTCGATCCAGCAATTGCACTACTGGGTATTTACCCCAAAGATACAAATGTAGGGACCCGAAGGGGTACATGCACCCCAATGTTTATAGCAGCAATGTCCACAATAGCCAAACTATGGAAAGAGCCAAGATGTCCATCGACAGATGAATGGATAAAGAAGATGTGGTATATATACACAATGGAATATTATGCAGCCATCAAAAGGAATGAGATCTTGCCATTTGCAACGACGTGGATGGAACTGGAGGGTGTTATGCTGAGTGAAATAAGTCAATCAGAGAAAGACATGTATCATATGACCTCACTGATATGAGGAATTCTTAATCTCAGGAACAAACTGAGGGTTGCTGGAGTGGTCGGGGGTGAGAGGGATGGGGTGGCTGGGTGATGGACATTGGGGAAGATATGTGCTACGGTGAGCGCTGTGAATTGTGTAAGACTGTTGAATCACAGATCTGTACTTCTGAAACAAATAACGCAACATATTTTAAGAAAAAAGAAAAAGAAGAAGATAGCAGGAGAGGAAGAATGAAGGGGAGTAAGTCAGAGGGGGAGACGAACCAGGAGAGATGATGGACTCTGAAAAACAAACTGAGGGTTCTAGAGGGGAGGGGGGTGGGGGGATGGGTTAGCCTGGTGATGGGTATTGAGGAGGGCATGTTCTGCATGGAGCACTGGGTGTTATGAACAAACAATGAATTATGGAACAGTACACCAAAACTAATGATGTAATGTATGGTGATTAACATAACAATAAAAATATAAAAAAAAAACAAGATTAACCTATAGAAATCATTAGGATTTTGATTTAAAAATCTTATGGGAGAAGGGTGCTTGGGTGGCTCAGTCGGTTAAGCGACCAACTCTTGATTTCAGCTCAGGTCATGATCTCAGGGTCATGAGATGGAGCCCCGAGTGCCAGGCTCTGCACTCGGCAGAGAGTCTGCTTGAGGATTTGCTCAGTTTCTCTCTCTCAAATAAATAAATCAATCTTAAAAAAAAACAAAAACAAAAACAAAAGCTCGTTGTAGGGTAGACGAGTGTATTCATTTGGTAAGGCCGCCATCACAAAACACCACAGCTTGGGTGACTTTAAACAACAGAAATGTGTTCTCTCACAATTCTGGAGGCTGGAAGTGTGAGATCAAGGTGTCAGTGGGGTTGGGCTCTTCCTAGAACTCTATTCTTGGCGCGCAGATGGCTGCCTTCTCCCTGTATCCTCATGAGGTCTTCCCTCTCTGTGTCTCTGTCCTAATTCCCCCTTCTCCTAAGGACACCAGTCACACTGGATTAGGGCCAACCCTGACCTCAGTCTACCCTAATTACCTCTCCAAAGGCCCTATCTCATATGTCAATTATATCTCAGTAAAACTGGAAGAAAATAAAAGGCCCTATCTCCAAATACAGTCCCACTCTGAGGTACAGAGGTCTAAGATATCAACTTATGAAGCTGGGGGAATACAATTCAGCCCATAACAATGAGTAAGTACCTATGAAAAACCTAGAACAGTACCTGGCACAGAGGCAACACTCAGTAAATGGTGGCTGTGTTGTTATTCTAACTACTACCACCTACCACCACCACTGTCATCTGTGTGGCCTCAAGTGACACCATCTGCCTGCAGCCATGGGGACAGCTCCAGATCCCCAGGCTTCCTCTGAGTCCCTACAGCTTGTGTTGGGAGCTCTGGTTGGCCATTTTTCTGGTCTCCAGTGTATAAGAAGCTTTGCTTTTTGGAACTGCGCCTTTGTTTTGTTTTCGAATATAGAAATAGAGGTAGAAATAAGGTAAGCTCAGTTTATAAAATTCAGACAGTACAGAAAGGCTTAAAAAGAAAGTGAAAACCACCTCGAATTAACAACTTTTAACATTTTGGTTTATATCTTTCTGGAGTTTTTCGTGTGTGTGTGTGTGTGTGTGTGTGTGCGCGCGCGCGCGCGTGTGTATTTCTTGATTCCAGGACAATGCTGATTATAGAATGCATCACTGATTTAATTACACAGCTTTTAGGGAGAAAAGAACTACTGCATTAAGCATATATATTAATTGCAATGCACATCCTGATTTCAGAAATGCAAAAAATGTGAAAAGTATGTACATCTTAGCATCAAGAAAATATATAAGCATATATCTGTTTTTCAAAATGGGACTCTCTATAAATACTATTTTATGACCTACTTAAACAAATCTGAACACCAAAGCTTGGCCATCATTTCACATCAATAAATAAAAACCCACACCATCGATTTTAATGGCTGCATAGTATTCCATTAAACTGATATATGATAATGCATTTATTCCTCACTGAAAGGCATGCATTTCTTTATTATCCTTCTGATACAAACACATTTATAGACCTTTGACCTTATTTTCCTTAAGATAAATTCCTCCAATCAGCATGGCAGGGCAGTAGAGTGGATGCTCTTTGTCCAGGAGTTGGCTGCCACGTGCCCACGTGCTCCCCAAGGACAGGAACTGTCCCTGAACCACCTGTGGGACCTCTGGCATGGGGTCCTGTCACCAAGCCTGGTGCACAATGGGGCTCTGAGAAGAGTTGGCACATACTAATTTCTTAGTAATAACAAGTCAGGAGACAGACCTCGCATGAAGACCCTGCCTGAAACTGAGATGTATGATAAACTCAACTTTCTGCACCTGAGGTTGAAAAAAATAAAAAGCACAGTTTTGGGGGTCAGCTGTGGCTTCAGTGCCAGTGTGGCTACTCAGTGTGTGACTTAATCTCCCAGGACCTCAGTGTCCCCATCTGTACAAGGGAGTTAATGACACCTCTTAAGCAAGCTTGTATGGCCGGGTGTCTGCCCTGGCTCTGCGCAGCATCCAAGAGGATATAAAGCCACGGCATGTTCTCCCAGGCATTGCTCTCCCAAGGGAGCCCACCCCTGGCGAGATCTAGAGCATAAACTGGGGCCGGGGGTCACAATTAAGAGCTCCAGGAACTCTGACAACCATAGCAAGAACATATGTGCTTCAGTGGGCTCTGGGCTCCATCAATGAGCTTGCCCCTTGGCACAGATCATGCTAAATTACAGCAGGAGTTGCGGGGGGAGGGGGTTCCTTTGGATTCCAAAGAAGAAGAAGAGGATGCCATTTTTTTTTAAGTAGTCTCCATGCTCAACCCAGGGCTTGAACTCATGACTCTGAGATCCAGATCTGAGCTGTTATCAAGAGTTGGATACCTAACAGGCTGAGCCATCCAGGCACCTCAAGAAGATGCCATTTTCTGACTGCTCATTATGTGCCAAGCAACTATCAAGTGCTTTTGCATTCATTTCCTAGTTTCATTCTTCTTGCAAAGAGGAAATTACAGTCCAGTTGACAGAGGATAAAACTCAGGCTCAGAGACTGGACCAAGGACTCTGCTCTGCCCCCTCTCCCACCACCATCTCTCCCCTCCACTCCCTGCCCCACTGCCCAGTCCTTCTCCACTCAGCGGCCAGAGTGAGCTTTCCAAAACAATGAGCTACTTGTGACATTCCTCTGCTGGTGACCTTCTTCAGGAAAGGTCTCCCCAGGGCCCTTGGGGAAAAGTCCAAAGTCCTAAACCTGGCATGATCGGGATCCTGCATGGAAAGCCTGGTTCCCCAAACCACTCCAGCTTCACTTACACCCCTCACCTCCTGGTTCTCTGGCTCTAATCTCCTGGTTTCCACAAAATGCAAGCTCCCTCCTGCCTCAGGGCCTTTGCATAGCTCTTCCACTGCCATTAGTACTTGATCTCTTCTCATCCTTTCAAGTTCATCTTAGATTCACCTTCTCAAGGAAGACTTCCATGACCTTTTTCCTCCCCAGGTTGAGCCCCTCTGTTCTATTTTGTAACACTGTGATATTCTGATCATCATTAGAGTAGAACATAGGAAATTGACAATAGTTGATCGTTTTGGACCTATATCAATGGCAATTTCCTATGGTTCAACCTAATAAATACTGTGTTATCTCCTCAATGTCAGGCCCCCTGACATTTCTTAAATGCTCACCATTGATACGACGTTTATCATTCTATCACCCCACCATTGTACCTGGACACAAAACAGAACCTCAATCCATTTTGGTGAAAGAATAAATAATAAAGTTGCAGGTTGGGATTGAACCCCAGTCTCTCTGGGAAAGTTCAAGCAACCTGGTACCCAGTCTACACCCACATGGGGGCTGCCTGCCTACCACTTGGCCCCAGCCACAGGTTGCGGAGACAGAGGCCAAGGGAGGCCGCCCAGACCCTGCTGGGTGGACGGCACTGGTCCACAGTAGCTCTAGCTGCCACACAATCTGACCCCAGCTCCCCAGGCCCATGTCTGGTTTCACTGGGAAGTGGCCAAAATGGTATTTGGGGCTCATCTAGATAAAGAGGCCCAAGTCTGGGAGCGAGACTTCAGTGCTGTCCCTCCCCCGTCCTTGCTGCTGGCCAGGCCTTGCAGCCTGGCGCCGTGCCCCTGCAGCCACATGGTGGCAGTGTTGGCACCAACTGGGCTCCAGAGGAACGGAAGCCTCAGCCTGGCTCCCGCAAGATGCCCTTAGAGGCTGCGCTGCCAGCAAGCGCACACTGTGTGCACAAAGGGTGCGTGTACGGGATGGGCCACGAGTGCGCGATGCTCGCGTGTTGGGGGGAATGCAGGGAGGGCTCTGCATGCAGCGGGACTAACATGTATTAGTAGTTCTGTCGGTGGGTGTGTTTGTGTGCCCTCATGCATCTGTGTTTATCAGTGCGTCTTTGTGTCTCTGACTGTGTATAGATTTTGTGTGTGTGTGTGTGTGTGTGTGTGTGTGTGTGTGTGTGTGTGTGTGTGTGTTTCTGACGGGGCCTCTGAGCCTCTCTGTGAGGAGAAAGCCAGTAGCTGAGGGATGAGTGTGCCTGGGTACCTGGACCTCAAGGTCAGAGATTTCTGGGACTCGGCCTCCCCCTCCTCTGGCCCCTGTCCCCCCATCACCTGCATGGACAGGTGCTCTGATTCCGACCCCAGAGCCCCCAGCCGCTGGCTCCAACAGTTGGGCACCCCCCAGAAGTGCCCTGTCCCTCTCCCTGCCCCTCAGCTTTCTCTCTGGTGCCTCCTCCACCAACACCAGCTCCTGCAGGCTCAGATACTTATCCAGAGGTACGTACGCTACAGGGCTCGAGTCTCCTCCTGACCCCGTTACTCTGACGTCCCCAGCCCAGTACCCTGCCTCTGGCAGCTTCAGGCCTGCCTGCAGCCTGGTGGGAGGAGGTCCTGCGACAGCTTCCCTCCCTGGGGAAGCTGCTCTCATAGCTAGGGTCCCAGGTGGGTCCTGAAGGAGCAGACTTCAGAGCATGGCATGTCTCCGTCCTCAGACTGGAGGCGCCTAGAGATGGGGCTCTGCCTCTCCCCTCTGACCTCAGAGTGGAACCATGTCTCTGATTGTATCACCCAGTCCTGGGGAGAGTGTGGGCCCCCGGTTCCTTCTCCAGGCCCCAACTCTGGCCCCGAACATACATTTCACAGCATGGGTGCCGGCTCCCTCCCCACCCTCCCCTCCCTCCACCGGGCGAGGGCCCAGAGGGCCACATCTGGCCACATCTGGCCACCCTTCCCCCGTGGTTATTAATAATTGGGTATTAGGCGAGAGGCGACTATTGATTCTGGCGCAGGCGGCTCTGGGTCGGGGTAATTTATGGAAACACTGGCGTCCCCGGTGATAAATAATGAGGTGATCGCAGAGACAGGTCACTAGTGAGTGGCCTCCAGCCTGCTGCCCTGTCCACTAACACACAGACTCATAAATGGAGGGAGAGAGGAAGAGAGACCCAGGCTGGCCATAAAGACAAAGGATGCGTCGGTGGGGAGAGGCACCGGGAAGACAAGGAAAGCATACACTCGTGGCAGTGGGGGCCACGCAGGGGCTGCTGGGAAAGGGGCTGGCCTTCACAGAGAATGGGACAGAATGACAGACAAGGACAGGCACACGGAGTGAGAGGCAGGACAGAGAGATGGCGCAGGGAGAGAGGGGGAAAGACAGACAAAGCCAGGGAGCCTGAGAAATGAAGAGCGACAGAGCTGGGTACGGCAGGGACAGTGATGGTGAGACGCAGGGACAAAGACAAAGAGAGGCGAGGCCGTGGTACGGAAGGCCAGCCGTGCCGAGTGCCTACTATGTGCTGGCTCTACTCTGTGTTCTTATTTCCTCATCCCGGCAGCCCGGAGCATGGCCTCCAGAACCAGCCTGTCTGGGTTCAAATCCCAGCGCCACCCCTGGCCCCAGCTGCATGACCTTGGGCGGGTCACTTCACTCCCAGTGCCCAGCGTCCCCACCTGGAATGTGGAGCCGACATATCTATGCCAATGGCGGTTAAGAGGATTAAACAAATCGGCATCTGTGCCCTTCGGGACCACGCCTGGCACTAGTGGATGCTCTGAAAACATGTTTGTCCTGGTTCTAGACGATTTCATAGAATTCCATTTGGTTTGATCCTCTTCCATGTGATAGAGTGTACCGTTTACAACAAATGAATCAAGAAAAATGAGATGTGGTCTGATTGGGCAGCTTTGGGGAGACTCCCTGCAAGAAGTAGGGGTTGATTTGGGCCTTGAGGTGGAATTAGAAGGAAAGGCATTCCAGAAGGCAGTCAGAGTTTATGCAAAAGCATCACAAATTTCAAGGTCGGAAGGACCCTTGAAAGCCTAGTGCATCTCTAATGCCTGGATCCCCCCATACTAGCTCTGGCCAGCTTTGACTTGGTCACCTCTAGGGATGGAGAACTCATTACCATTCGTGGGAAACTGATTGTGAGAAGGTCCTTCCTCAAAATCAGCCTTCACATGCTGCCCCCAGGCCCCCCACCCCTTGCCCACCCCAGTTCAGCCCTGCAGAGGTTTGCAGTCAGCAACCGGGGGCTATTCACAGCACCCCATCCCCCACCCCACTTTCTTTCTTTTTTTTTTTGAAAGATTTATTTTATTATTCATTTTGAGAGAGAGAACAAGAAAGAGAGAGAGTGTGCGCGAGTGGGGAGGAGGGGCAGAGGGAGAGATTCTCCAAGCAGACTCCCCGCTGGGCAAGGAGCCCGATGTGGAGCATGATCCCACGACCCATGTGATCACAACCTGAGCCAAAACCAAGAGTCCCACGCTCAACAGACTGAGCCATCCAGGCGCCCCTCCCCACCCCACTTTCTGATCATCCGATGCAACCACTCTCAGCTGCTCCCAATATTCCTTCTGTGCTGGCTGGCTAGTCCCCTCCTGGCCCGGCTGCTCTCCCGGGCAGCTCCAGCCAGGTGAGCCTCCAGGGGCAGAGCCGAGGACCTGCTATGTGCTGAGCAGGGTGGACTATTCCCTTTACCCTAGATGCACAGTGTTCAGACTTTGATGTCCAGAACCCTGAGGTTTCTTAGAGACGCACCAGGGGCTGCCCTAGAATGAAGGGGGCAACCCCTCTCCTTCCATCTCCTTTGTGATTTGTTCCGCATAGTAAAACGTAAAAAGACCCTAGTCTACAGGCTGTTGAGGCTGCCACCCCAACGGGAAACAGCTTCGGGCAGCAGGCGCTAATGCAGTGTGTCCTAGGCTGATGTCCTGGCTTTGTGACCCACTGACCAGGTGACCTTGCACAGGTCCTTTGACCTGCTGGAGCCTCAGCTTCCTCCAGTGTAATAGAGCCTGTGTGTGAGGGGCTTAACACCAGAGGGAAGCCTCTCTAAGAGTCACCGCTATTATTATTATATTCACTTGGCTCTTTGTCCATCCCATGTTTCCCCATCTCCTCTATAACTGTGTCCCAATAGACCTTATCGCCTACCTTCTCTCAACCTCACTTCTCTGACCTAGTGGTCCAGCCACCCTGTAGACAAGAACATGGGACAGGTGGATCTTAGCTCTTCTTGGCAAATCTATCCCTCTCCTGGGTTTACACACTTCCTCTTGTTAGAGACTCATCGATCGTCTCTTTATATTCCATTCTAGAATCTTAACTGAGATACTGAAACTCATACCATACTACTGTTACTGATAAGAGCAGCTAATTGATTTTTTTGTTTTCCCATTTTATAGATGAGGAAGCTCAGAAAGGCTATATTGCTCACTCCCAGATGTGCAGCTTGTTGGTCTGTACTCTTCGAATTCTCCCTTCTTCTGCCTTAAAACAGTGATATCCAAGGGACACAGCTGAGGATGAGTGACTGGGCCAGCGTGTGTGTGTGTGTGTGTGTGTGTGTGTGTGTGTGTGTGTGTGTGTGTGTGTGTGTGTGTGTGTGTGTGTGTCTATTGGGGGCTGTAGAGGGAACTATGTTTAGAATAATGGGTCGGAACCAGCTGTTAGGTGGGGAGGGCATTGAATGTCAGCTTACGGAGCCTGAATTTCATTTTGCGGGCAGTGATGAGCCATGGAAGCCTTCTGAGGTTATACCTGAGTGGCTGGCAGAATAATCCGATAGTGGATGAGAGATGAATGGGGTTTGGGGGGTGCGGGGAGGAGAAGCAGGAAGACCTGTGTAGGGTCCAGGAAACAGGCCAGGTGACAGGGAGGAGAGGCCCATGCCACTGCAGTGGGAGCAGGTGGAGGAGAGGAAGGGTTTAAGGACCAGCTCAGAGGCAGAACTGGCTGAATTTCAGCTGACTGGTTGGGGTTGGGGGTGGGAGAAAGGAAGTCACACAACCTGACCTCATCAATGGAGGGGTGATGCTTCCTTTCATAAGGAGAAAGCAATCTGGCCAAGAGTAAATGCCGAGGGGTAGGTGGGGAATTCAGCATTGACCCCGTAGATTCAGAAGGGCCTGGGAGATGTCATATCTGAGGGCCCTTGGAGACAGGGTCTGACATTCAGGAGAGTGGTCTGGGCTGCAAATAGAGTCAGGGTTGGAAGCACAGGGCTACCAGCTCCGCTGGTAGTCGGAGCTGCTGGAGGGAATTAGATGCTGGCCAGGCAGGTGCCTGCCCAGCACTGCCTGTGTCCCCTGCGAGGTGAAGCTGCGCCTTCGTGACTGCCTCCTCTACAAGACTAGGAAGACTGGGGGCTCCTCAGGGCAGAGATCCCTGTCTCCACCCAGCCCAAAGGCCCGGTGCTCAGCACAGAGCCCATCACCAGGTGGGTGTCGGCCCCTGGGGACGCAAGGAGGCTACAGCAATGGAACTGAGGAGGAGGGACAGCTGCGCAATGGGGGTGGGATATCCCAGATTCGGTTCTCAGAGGCCGTCCATTGGAGCCTCGGGACAGGGGCGGGGATGCACAGAAGGCTGTGCCTCCAAGGGGAAGTGATGGGAGCAGATACTGACTAGGCATCCACTATGTGCTTTGATCTCAGATTGTTCCCCCAACAGCCCTACAAGTTGCTGGAGCCTGTGTGGATGCCCTCCACTCTGCTTTTAAAGATGAGTGCTGGAGCCAGGATTTGACCCCAGATCTTTGAGGAAAACAAATCCCTGGATGAGAGAAAAGCATGGACACAGTTGTACCGCTACTCTGGGCCTCTGGTTCTGCAGGGTCCTTGCCCTTTCTGCTCCCAGAGGAGCCCCCCTCCTGGTTTCCTGCACAGCAAGTGTGGGAACTATTCTCAGGGCTTGTCCCTCGTCTCTCTGGACCCAGGGACAGCATCAAGACCACGTGGCTGGTGGCAGAGGCAGGGCTGACTATGGTTGAATGACCCCGGGGCTTCCCTGCGCCTGCGGTTCTTTCTACCCAGAAGGGCTTCTCCTTGCTCTCCTGAGGGAGAGGTCTCCCCTTTTGAGAAGGATTCCTGCCCCGTGAATGTGCTTGTCGCCTCCTCCTAGCAGTTCAGCCCTTTGTCCATTACTTTGTCCCTGCACTGGTCACTCCCAAGGACAATGGTTTGTTTAGGGTCTGCATTCCTTTCTGTGCCCAGGGGCCCCTTGGGGCAGGAACGGGGTCCCACTCAGCTCCATGTGTCCAGGTGTGCAGGGCCTGGCACAGAGGAGGAATCTGTCCACCTGTGCTAAATGGATGAGCAAACGGCGGACCCATGGAGCCGACCCCCTCCAGGCCCTTTGGGAGGGGGTGGGCTGAGCTCCTGAACCTGGGTCCGCCCCCCAGGCCGGTCCCCGCTGCAGTCTGGGGTGAGAGGGGGGGGGCTTTGTCCCCGACCTCCAACCACAGGGAGAATAAAAGTTTGTGAAATATTAGTTTAATAAGACATGCGACTACTATTAAGGATCCGAGCGGTCCTTATTTATTATTCATGCGGCCGCGTGATTTAGGGGCAAGCAGGTCCGCGGAGGCTCCAGCTCTGCCGCCTCTCCCCATCACGGCTTCCCCTCCCCCAGAACCCCCCACCCCGTGCCCCATCTCGCCTTCCCGCTCTCTCCCCCCACCCCTGCCCGCACTGCGCAGGCACATTCTCTAGCCTGGTGTGGGGTGGGGAGGGGAGGGCTGCGACCACCGCCCTCAGGTCCCCTCTGGACCCTGGTAACCTTTGATTCTCTTTACAGCTAGGGGAAGGCCCCAAGCTGCCCAGTCCTGCATGCAGAGGGCTCTCCACAGCTTTGTGGACAGCCGCGCCAGTGGGGCTGGGGGTTCCCTCTTTTATTCCATCCCCTCTTTCTGTCTCGCTCCCCTCTTCTCTTTCCCAGGTCGGGGACCTCCGAGAGTAGAACCGTCGGTTAGACTGGGGGAGAACTGGGTTCCAGCTCTTACTCTGGTCCAGTCCCAACTTGTGTGACCTTACTTAGGTCCCTTGCCTTCTCTGGGTCTCAGGAATCCCTCTAAAACTAGAGGTTAGAGGGAATGACGCAAAACTTCCCCAGATTTGGGGTGGGGGGGGGAAGAGGTGATTACATACAATGCAATGCACACATCTTTAAGTGTACAATCCTTAAATGTTGATAAATGTACTATACCCATGAAGTCACCACCCCAACCAAGATACAGAACACTTCCATTACCCCGTAAAATTTTTGCTTGCTCTTTTGCAGTCGCTCCCTCCCCTACTCCTCAAGGTAACCAGTGTTCTGTGTCTTTTGCCACAAATGAGTTGTGTTTGTTCTTGAACTTCGTATCAACAAGATCATATAGTGTGCACTCTTGGGATCTGTATCAGTAGTTCCTGTCTTTTTGTTGCAAGTACTCAAATATTGTATGACTATACCGTAGTTTGTTGGCTCGTCCACCTGTTGGATCATTTGTGTTGTTTCCAATGTCTGGCTCTTATGAATAATAGCTTCTTTCAACATTTGTATGCAAATCTTTTTGCAGAAATACAAGTTACAGATTTTTAAAAATTTCTCGAGTAAATGCTTAGGAGTCAAACTGCTAAGTAGAATGATATGTATATGTTTACCTTTTCTAAAAAAAAAGATTTTATTTTTTAACTAATCTCTACGCACAACGTGGGGCCTGAATCTAGAACCCCAAGATCAAGAGTTGCAAGCTCCTTGACTGAGCCAGCCAAACAAACCCTGTATGTTTACCTTTTTAAGTAAACTTTCAAACTGTTTTCCAAAAGGTTATACTATTTCACACCCCCTCCAGCAGAGTTAGAGATTTCTGGTGGCTCCACATCCTTGTCAATATTTGATATTAACAGTCATCTTTTTAAGTAGGCTCAATGCCCAGCATGGAGCCCAATGCGGGGCTTGAACTCATGACCCTGAGATCGAGACCTGAGCCAAGACTGAGTGGAACACTTAACTGACTTGAGCCACCCAGGCATCCCAATATTGTCAGTCTTAATTCTCATCATTCCGTGGGGTGGAGTAGGATCTTGTTTTAACTTGTATTTCCTTGTGACTAATGCTATTGTTCACCTTTTCGAGTGATTATGGGCCATTTATATTTTGTGAAGTGTTTAAGTATTTTGCTCAATTCCATTTAGGTTGTTTGCCTTTCTATTATTAATTTATAGGATATTTATATATTAAGAATACATGTCCTCTGCTAGATATATGCATTGTTAATGTTTTCTTCCAATCTGCTTTACCTGTTGATTTGATAAGAAATTTTAAATTTTGATAATGTCTAATTTATCAACTTTTTCATGCTTTTTGCATCCTCTAATAAATCTTTGCCTACCCTAAAGTCATCAATATATTTCCCCCACATTTTCTTTATAGTTGTAGCTTTTTAAATCCATTTTGAATTAAATCTTTCTGTGTGGTGTGAGGTAGGAGTTGAGGGGTTTTCTCCCCCCATCCATTTCTCCAGTTGTTCCATCACTATTTGTTGAAAAGATTTTTTTCTATTTACATTGAATACCCTTGCTGCCTTTGTCAAACAACAACAAAATCAATTGACTGTATGTGTGGGTCTGTTTCTGTCTGATTTGTTGATCCATTTGGTCTCTTATGCCAGATCTCACTGTCTTGATTACTATACCTTTACAGTAAATTTTGAAATCAGGTGGAGTAAATCCTCCAACTTTATTTTCCTTTTACAAGAGTGTTTTGGCTATTATGGTTCTTTGCTTTTCCATAAATATCTTAGAATCCCTTTGTCAATTTCTACTAGAAAGCCTGTTGAGAATGTCACTGGGATCTGAGTTTTTCTGTAAGTCACTATGGGAAGGGTCTCGGGAGTCTCCCTGGCTTCTGTGCCCTACCCTGCCAGTCTGGCCCAAGCTACAGGCATGGCACTCTGAAAGTCCCTATCCCTGAGCAAGCACTCTCAACTGCCCTCTCTGCCAAGATCATATACTGAAAAGATCAGCATTCCACCCAAGACATGGTCCTTTGCTGGTAACCCAGCCCGCAGGGTGAAGACTACGGTGTCCAAAGCCTCAGAACCCCAAGCCCAGTTTGGAGCCTGGACTCAGAGCCCATCTGGTTCTGGGAGTAAAGGAATAAGATTTAATCCCCAGCGGGCGCCTGGGTGGCTCAGTTGGTTGGGCGACTGCCTTCGGCTCAGGTCACGATCCTCGAGTCCCGGGATCGAGTCCCGCATCGGGCTCCCTGCTCGGCGGGGAGTCTGCTTCTCCCTCTGACCCTCTTCCCTCTCGTGCTCTCTCTCTCTCTATCTCATTCTCTCTCTCAAATAAATAAATAAAATCTTAAAAAAAAAAAAAAAAGAGTTAATCCCCAGCCCATGGAGGCAGCCCTGGATGAAATTTAAACCTCATATGTAAGATATTTAAGGGTAAGGTATTTAAGGTTAAAATATTATTTTTTTAAAGATTTTTTATTTATTTATTTGAGAGAGAGAATGAGAGAGAGAGGGCACATGAGAGGAGGGAGGGTCAGAGGGAGCAGGGAGCCCGACGCGGGACTCAATCCCGGGACTCCAGGATCATGACCTGAGCCGAAGGCAGTCGCTTAACCAACTGAGCCACCCAGGCGCCCAAGGTTAAAATATTATTAAGTATAGGAATTGCTTCCAAATGACTGAGGGTGAGTGAATGGCAATATAGGGGAAATAAAATTCGGTCATGAGTTGATAATTATTGAAACCGGGTGATGGGTACAGAGGGTTCATTATACTTTGTGATTTTGAATGTTTGCAATTTTTTATGATAAAAATTTAAAGAATTCACCCTCTCCAGTGAGGCAACCCCCCTCCTCCATCATTTTCCCCAAAGCAGGGCCTGGACCCTGCTGCCCCTGGCTAATGACGACCCCTATGCCATCTGCAGCATCCCCAGTGCCGCTCCACTCCCCGGGGCCTGCGCAGCACAGAGCAGACGCTGACCCGCTGGGAGCATGACCTGGCTGTGCGGGCATCTCGTGATGTGGTGTTTGGCAGGTGGGTTTCCACATCACCTCAAATGAGTTTTAAGATGATTGAACTACAACAGCTGCCACCCACAACCCAAAGCAGGGCCCCAGGCCAGTCCGGAGCGGTGACAGCCAGGGTGGCTGGGCAAAGCGAGCAGGGACAGGGTTGTCGGAGATGATGTCAGGGAAGTGGGCAGGGAGGGGCAAAGCCAGCAGATAGGCCAGGGCATGACTTTGCCTTTTACTCCAAGTGAGGTAGAGCCCCCTGGAGGAGGGCTTGGAGCCCAGCAGTGACCTTATCTGATCTATGTTTAGAAGGCTGCAGACTGAAGTGTGTGGCGGAGCCTGGATAGAAGCAGAGAGGCAAGTTAGGAGGCCACTGCAGGAATCCAAGTGAGGTATGCCCTTGGCTTGCACCAGGGGGTGGTGGTGAAGTGGTCAAAAGTGGTCCAGTCCTGGATAGATTTTGAAAGCATTGTTGACAAGTTTCCTTATGGATTGGATGTGGGTTGGAAGGAAAGGCAGGTGTCAAGAATGACCCCACGGGTTAGCCTGAGTAAGTGGTACCTGGAGAGGCCTGGGGGAAGCGGGTTCAAGGAGGCTACTAAGGACCGTGATGGTGGGTGTGTCTGGTTTATGGTGCCTGACCTGCAACCACGTGGAGCTGTTGCAACATGAGCCTACAGTGCCAGCAGAGGTCAGGGCTGGAGACTGGTTTCTGGGAACCCTCTGAACGATGGGATTTACGGCTGTAAGACTGGAAGGGGTCACTAGAGGAGTGTCCCCAGAGAGAATGTCTGAGGCCCAAGCCCTAAGCATGCCAATGTTTTAGGATAAGAAGAGGAATCAGCAAAGGAGGCTAAGGAGGAGCGGTCAGGGAGGTAGAAGAGCCAAGCACATCTTGGAAGCCACATGAAGACAGTGTTTTAAGGAGGAGAGCTTCTGAGGGGACTGAGAACTGACCTTGGACTGGGCAACACAGGGGTCACAGGTGACCTTGACAAAGCTGCTTCGGGGACATGGTGAAGTGAAAGCCTGGTAAGAGAGAGTGTGCGAGAGGATGTCAGGCTCCTCTCCCACCACCCCCCTCAGTTATTCCAGTTGTCTACCACGGTCCCAAGCTCCTTCCTCCTCACCCCTCCCCTCACTCTTGGGGATCCATTTGGTCTCACGATTAATGGAAAGAACAGAGCCCCCAACTTCCATTTCCGAAACACACACCATCTCTGGTACTCACACCCTCTGCCCTTGGTCCCCTCTCAGGACCTCTGTCCTGCCAGGGTGGCACCTCCATCCAGACCCTAATCCATCTCGGCTCCCCAGAGGCCCCACTCTGCCAACAAACCTCCTTTTCTGGTGTCCCCATCACCCTCCCCCACTCACTGCCATATCCCATCATTAGACAGTATGCTGAAGTCTGTACCATCTTTAAAAATTTGGGGGAACCAGTTGGTTAAGTGTCTGCCTTCGGCTCAGGTCATGATCTCAGGGTCCTGGGATCAAGCCCCTCATCGGGCTCCCCGCTCAGTGGGGAGTCTGCTTCTCCCTCATCCTCTGCTCTTCCCCCTCCCCCTGCTCGTGCTCTCTCAAATAAATTTAAAAAAATTTTTTTTTAAATTTCCCTTGAGCATATTTTTCTTTCCATCAAAGCTTTCAATTTCCTTTTTCTGCCAGTTTTCTTAAATAGTCTACATATGATACCCTCCTGGGCTCACCGCCTGGCCAGGAACATGTGGGGGAGGGCAGCCCGGGGTGCAGGTGCTGCTTCTGAGTGCGTTCTCACAATGTGGCACCTTTACAGGCGGGAGATGCTTAGAAAAAGTGCCAAAGGGGGACGTCCGGTTTATGGGTCTGCTCCCTCAATTGTGGATCCTGGCATTCTGCTGTGTCCTTCACCTACTGCAATCTGACTTTGATTTCCACCTCTTCCTTGAAAACATCTAGAACAATGCCTCCTTGCTCCCTCTTGCACCCCCTCAAGAAATGGCCAGAGATGGAGGGGCACACTGCACCAAACAGAGAAAGCTGGACAAGACGGAATGGGTGTCTACCCAGGATGTCCCGACAGAGACCGGAAGCCCACCATGGTCACAGAGTCGCAGCCCAAACCTGGCTGGGTCCAGCTGCTGTAGATTGAATAAAGGCACTGGTCAAGGTGAGAGGTTCAGAAATAAGGCCGTCAGTAAGACAAAGCAGGCGGAGGCCTTTTATATGGTGCCGGCTGCATGGATGGGGCCGAACACCCAGCTTTAACTGAGACACATGCAGGACTGTCTGCACCAAAGGAAGAAGCTGAGTGTCATCCCTGGGCCAGGCTCAAGGATTCAGAACCAAGCCTTGTCCCTGAGCCCCAGAGTCCCCATTCCAAAATGTGCCACGGAGGAATCAGCTGGAGCTGGAAGTCCAGCGCCCTGGCCCTCAACCCCTACTGCCCACACCTCCCACATCGGGCCTCCTTCCCCTGCTCTCTCCCTCCCATGGAAGAGGCCCAGGCTGCAGACACTGTCACTGCACCCCCGGCTCCACATCCCACATCGGAGAGGGGAGCTGAATATTCAGTATCTGGGGAGACAATAAAAATCCCAGGAAGAACCTGGCTAAGGCAATTACCTCTGCATAAATGCATATATTATTCATCCGTGGCTTTGAATATATAAATAATACTGATACAATTTGCATGCGTTAAAAGGAGATGTAATTACCCACTGATGTCTGTGAGCGCCTGGTACCCGCCGGCCACATCCTGGGTCTGCTGCCCTGCCCCCAGGAGCCCACCTTTGCCCTTTCTAGAGGCAGAATATATCACATGTGGGTTTTCTGCAGTTGTTAGGAAGCCAGTCTTTGATGTCCTTGGGCTTTGGTTGGAGTGGGCTTTTTTTAAGGCCCTGTGGGCTGTGGCATCTACTCAACTCTGCTCTTAAAACTTTGGGCCATTTTAGTATTATAATTGCTGCTTTTAAAATCACATTTTTGGTAACAAAAAATAACGCACATTCATTGTATAAAATTTGAAAGACATGCAAAAGTTTGAAAAAGAAAAGCTCATTCATTATCTTGCTGCCCAGATGTAAGTACAGTCCGTATTTGTCTGATTTCCTGCCAGTCTTCTTTTTCGATCAGAGATAAACTTTAATTTTACAAACTCAGGATCATATTATACATAATGTTTGTAACCTGCTTTTATCTTTTACAATATGTCATGAACAGATGAAGAAATATAAAAGGCTAATAAACAAGAAAAGATGCTCAACCTCATAGTAATTAAGGAAAATACAAATTACAATAACAGAGAGATATAAATTTTCACCTATCACATTGTTAAAGATTTCAAATAATAATACCCACTGCTGGTGTCTGCATGTAGAAACAGGCTCTCTCCAACAATTCTTGCTGGCAGGAGTGTAAATTGGAACCCTTTTTGGAAGGGTAATTGAGCAATATGTACCAGAAGGCTTAGAAATATGCATGCCTTTGGCCTCTGAAAATCCATTCCTTAGAATTTAAATAATTACACAGATAGAAGAAGATATAACAATGTGAACTGTAGTGTTTTATCACAACAAAAAATTAGAAACAACTTTAATAGTCCAGCATTGGGAATTACTATAATAAGTTATGGTCTATCTACATAGCAAAATCCCATGCAGCCAATTATAATGAAAACACACACACACACACACACACACACACACACACACACACACACACACCCCTACCTTATACAATCAAGAATAAAAAGATGTTCCTAAAGTATTTATGTTGGGCCTTCTGGCTAAATGTGGTAGGTTGAGAAAATGTTTTTATTTCTGCTTCCTCTTGACATGCCACTAAAAGGAATGAAAATGACATAAACCCACAAGGACCAAGTGAACGTGAGAGGAGATGAGAGACCTCAGTATGTTTCTGGGAAGTGGGAGGAGGGTGAGTTGTTTAGAAAAGCTGGAAAGGATGAGCATCATGAGCCAGCACCGGCAAAGTGCAGCACCCCAGAAGGATACAGGGACCAGAGAGCATCAGTTCAGGCAAGACCCAGGCCTGAGCTCTGGAGTGTGGCACTGCTCAGAACTGGGGCAGAGAAAGAGGGACCAGCAAAGGGGACTGGGAAGGGGCAGTCAGAGGACAGGGGACCAGGAGGGGGACCAGGAGAGTTCAAGGAAAAGAAAGGGTCTCAAGGAGCAGGAAGTGACCCATTGTGGCATATGCTGCTGAGATGTCACATAACAGGAGGTCTGAGAATGGAGAAGGCTAGCCACATGGCAGTTGCCAGTGAACCTGAAGAGAATCATTTCAGTGGAGCGGCTGAGGTGGAGGCCAGATGAGAGTAAGTTCAAGGGAGAACAAGAGAGGAGGAACTGGAGCACGCATTCAGAACAGCCCTGCCCGATACAGGCAGGACGCAAGCTACAGAGGTAATTTTAAACTTCTTAGTAGCCACGAGTAGAAAAGGAAAAAGAAATGGGTGAGATTAATTTATTAACAGATTTTTATCTAACCCAATAGATAGAAAATATTATCACTTCCCCATGTAATCAATATACAAATTATTTTTTAAAAATTTTTATTGTTACGTTAATCACCATACATTACATCATTAGTTTTGGATGTAGTGTTCCATGATTCATTGTTTGTGCGTAACACCCAGTGCTCCACGCAGAACGTGCCCTCTTTAATACCCATCACCAGGCCAACCCATCCCCCCACCCCCCTCCCCTCTAGAACCCTCCGTTTGTTTTTCAGAGTCCATCGTCTCTCATGGTTCGTCTCCCCCTCCGATTTCCCCCCCTTCATTCTTCCCCTCCTGCTATCTTCTTCTTCTTTTTTTTCTTAACATATATTGCATTATTTGTTTCAGAAGTACAGATCTGCGATTCAACAGTCTTGAACAATTCACAGCGCTCACCATAGCACATACCCTCCCCAATGTCTGTCACCCAGCCACCCCATCCCTCCCACCCCACCCCTACTCCAGCAACCCTCAGTTTGTTTCCTGAGAATAAGAATTCCTCATATCAGTGAGGTCATATGATACATGTCTTTCTCTGATTGACTTATTTCACTCAGCATAACATCCTCCAGTACCATCCACGTCATTGCAAATGGCAAGATCTCATTCCTTTTGATGGCTGCATAATATTCCATTGTGTATATATACCACATCTTCTTTATCCATTCATCTGTCGATGGATATCTTGGCTTTTTCCACAGTTTGGCTATTGTGGACATTGCTGCCATAAACATTAGGGTGCACGTACCCCTTCGGGTCCCTACATTTCAATATACAAATTATTAATGAGATATTTGGTATTCTTTTTCAAACTGAATCTTTGAAATCTGCTGTGTATTTTACCTTTAAAACACAACTCAGTTTGGCTGGCCACACTGCCAGTCCCCAGTAGCCCAGAGGAGGGTGAGAGAGAGGCCCCATGCTGCAAACAGGTAAAACCAAGGCTTGTGTGCTAAATGGTGACCTCCTGGCCCCATCCAGCTACCTCTGCCACTTACCTCCAAAAGTTCCAACAGCCAGGGGTCCAACCCAGAAGGAGATGGGAAGATTTTTATTTTTTGGTTTGTTTGAGTTTGGTTTTGGTTTGCTTTTTTTGCTTCTGAGAAATGTTAAGGTCCTAAAGAAAAGATTTATGGATACTAACATTTGGGAGCACCCAGGGAAATGGCCAAAGCCCCATCTGATCACTGCCTGGTGAAGTCTACCAGTTGACAGACTCCATCTATGCGCATAGGGCTTCTCAACTGTTTTTTTTTTTTAAAGCCCTACTCTTAAATATGAAAGATTAAAAGGCTCCAAACATCACCTTCTGGTATTTAATTTGGCAGACAGTCCTCACTGTGAAACACAGAGGCCCCAAACAACAGAAACAGACGGATCAGAGGCAATGCGGGAAGCAGACGGAAACTTAGAAAAACAATCATTAAATTCCTCAGATGGATGAGAGAAGATATTGCAGCCATGAACTATACGCTTGTAAGAGAAAAAAAGGAAAAGACAGAGCTCTGCCACATGCTGGAATTTAAAACATGATAACAGAAATTTAAAAATTAAATAGAAGAATTCGAAGAAAACACTGAAGAAATGTCCCAGGTAGGTGCTCCTCTCCCCTAAGAGGCAGAGAGGGGAGAAAAAGGGAAAAAAGATTTAAAACTTTGAAGATCAGTTGAGGAAATTCAACATCTCACTAACAGGAGCTCCAAAAAGGGAGAAGAGAGCACACAGCAGGGAGGAAATTATGAAAGAAATGACAGAAGACAAGTTCCTGGAATCAAGGACAGGAGTTCCCCAACTGAAAGATCCACTGAGCATCTGGAGCAGTGAATGAAAAAGCCCCATCCCCATCTCTGTGAAATTTCAGAGCAGGAGGCCCCCAAAAATCAATCCAAACTTCCATAAAGGGAAAGAAACAAGTCACACACAAAGAATGGCACCAGAGTTCTCAACAGTAAATGTGAAACCGGAAGACAATGGATCAAATGTCATGGTAGTTCTGAGGGAAGATGACTTTTAATCTGGAAGTCGAGATGCAGCCCAAATAGTAACCAACTGTGAGAGGAACAGAACACATTCGGAAAGGGGAAGTCTTCTTGTACATCATTTTCAGGGAGTTCCTGAGGGTGGGCTCTATGAAATGGAGTAGGGAAGGAAGGAGGGAGCCTCAGGGCCTGAGAACAGAGAGGCCAAGGAACTGCAGCTGAACAGCAGGCCCCAAAGCAGGCATTCCCACACAAAGAGCCAGCAGAACACCTGCTGTGCTCACGCATGTGAAAAAGAATGTCCAACAGGTCTTAGATTCTTGTGAAGAGTGACACTATTATAGTGAATGACAGTGACATAAAACTCTAAGTGAATTAAAAAACAAACAGAACAAAAAAACAGCCCAGCAGCTATCTCCTGCCAGTTGCCCGGGATAGGAAATATAAGTAAACATAGTACACTCCCCGGCTCGGCAGTGAGGGCCAACACTGACTGGGAGACCCTGAGCACAGGACCCAACTGGATCCACCCAGACATCCAAGCGGTAGAACTCTGAGCAAACACATGGGCCATGTTGTAAGCAACCGAGTCCATGGTGATGTGTCACACGGCAATAGGAAAGCAAGACAGCTTACAATGATAAGCATTTGTTTGGTTCATCCGTATTCAGGTCAGCTGGATGGTTCCTCCGGTCTTCGCCGGGCTCACTCAGTTGTCTCGCGTCAGCTGGGGGTTGGGTAGGCAGCTCGGCAGACCTGGGCTGGGCTCTCTTCGAAGCTTCCGGTTCTTCTGGTTGTAGGCCCATCTTGGATGGCCTCAGCTGGATAACTGGGTTTCACATCGTGGCCTCTCTCAGCCTCCAGGAGGCTAGTACCTTTGTTCACAGGACCGCTGGACTCGGTTCTGAGACAGAGCGGGAGCCGCTAGGCCTCTTGAGCAACTGGCACACCATTGTTTCTGCTGCCTTCTGTTGGCTAAAGCAAGTCAAAAGACCAGCCCACATTCAAGGGGTGACAAACAGACTTGTCCTCTTGATAGGAGTTTCTGCAAAGTCAGGTCACAAAGGGTGTAGAAACAGGAGGGTAGAAAAACTGGGGCCACAATCAGTCTCCCTCACTGTCTCATCCCTAAAAAAAAAAAAAAAAATCCCTGTTTTGCATCTCAAGTCATCCCACTAATCTACTCTCTGCCCCAGACTGTTGCTGCAATCCACAGATGCCATGCCACTTCTCCTTCTCAGTTTTGATGGTTTCAATATCCCCCCAGATGATCCTTCTGACATCTTGGGCTCTCAGTGTCCAAGCTCTTTTCCTCCTAAGATCTCTTCCACTCTACCTCAGACACTGTACCCTATGGTCACACTCCGGACATTTACCTATTACCAGTAGCCCCCTCCCCCCATAATTTCCACCTTACTCTCCGAACATCACCTCTCTCTCCAGCCCATGCCTTCTCCAGTGCCTCATTCTCAACTACCCTTCGGCCCCAGAAAGACTTACAAGCACTCCTACCTCCTTTTCACTGTCCTTAGCTGTTCCCTTCCTTCCTCAGCTTCAGATTCACAGCCAGTCCTTAAAATCTCTCCTTGTCTTCACCCTCATCTCCCTCATTCCTCTCTCACACTGGGAAACACATGTGGCAAAACCACAGCCGAGTTAAATCCAATTTCTTCCCTGCTTCCAATCAGCTCAATGTCACTGGAGAAAAACATGCAGCTGTGATCGTTAGTCTCACTTTAAAGTTATGACCCGGAGTCCCAGGGGCCTTGATGTAGCCCAGCAGGTGTACTGCATGTCCCCCGTGCATTCCTTCTCCTACCTCCTAGACCCTTTCAAAACCTTCTCCTCTTTGCTCATCACTCCGACACCTGCCCTGCCATCCTGTCCCCAGGAATCCACCGCCCCACCCACCCACCCACCAGCACATGGACCCATCTACTCTCTGGCTCCCTTCCTGTCACTCTAAACCAACACTTCAACCCTCCACTTGAGCGTGAGATTCTACCTTCCTGGTCACACAAGGGCACTGCCCAGTAACTCCCGCCCCCCCTCCTCTATCACCAAAGTCCCCTCCCAATGGATGGTTCCCATTGTCCTATGAACGAGCTGACATTTCTCCCACCTTACAAAAAACAATTTTGGATTCCATCTGCCCCTCAGCTACGGCCCTATTTCTCAACTCCCTTTTGCGGTAAAATCCCCAAAAATGTTATCATTTATACCAATTTTCTCCACTTTTCTTTCTTCCATTCTCCTAAACTCACCATTCCTTGGAAGCCACTCAGATCCAACCCATCAGCGACCTCCATGCTGCTAATTCGGGGGTCAGCTCTTGGTCCCCACTTTTCCTGGCCTCCCAGCAGCATTCGGCACAGCGGCTCAGCCTCCTGGAACCACTTTCTTCTTTTGGCTTCCAGAACAGCACACTCTCCTGGTTTGCCTCTGCCTCACAGCTGTTCACCTCTTTTATTGAACATCCTCCTAACTGCTCTTGTTGCCCTCAACCCGTTCTCCTCTTAACATCCAGAACAATCTTCCCAAAGTCCAAATCTCATCCTGTGAGAGCAGACTTTCTTAAACCGGTGTGTGCTACAAATTATTTTTGTGTCATCACATGAAAAAGGTTAGTAAGACTGAGCTGGAAAATTTCTTCAAGTGTTTTTTTTTTTTCCAGGACGAGCCTAGGGGTGTAGGCTTCTATCAGCTGCTTTCATGCTGGACAACACAGGCATAAAGTGCTTAAGTCACAAAATCTTTCCTTCATAACTGTAGAGATGTTGTCTCACTGTTGTCTTGTACTTAGTGGTTTAGACAAGTCTGAGTATGTCAAATTTCCCCTCTTCAGAGACAACTTTTTGTCTGCCTATATCCCTGTGGGGCTTTATTTTTCTAATTAAACATGTCTATGCCTATATCTCTTAAAACTAATTTGTACATTTTAATCTGTGAGTTTACTAATTTCATTTTTGAAGTGTTCTTTCGCTATATCTTTCATTATTACTTCTGACTCATTTTCTTTTCTTATTCAAGAATATTAATGCAATATTTATTAAATAATTATTGATTACCAATTAATTTGGTCTCTCTTCTTTGTCATTTCTACCAATCATTTTGAAAAATCTCTTTTCCTTTCCTTGGCTTTCAGAAGAGCTTGTCAAGTTTTCTTCTACAAGACAGGTTCCGTTTTCTGCAGTGTCGATTTTTCAAAATCATTATTTCTAAGAATGTTGACTTTTTAACTATGTGATTTTATTTTTACTTCTGTTTATATCTCTAGATCAGATGCCACTCTATTTTTATTTCTGCTAACCTCATTGCTAGATTCCTTTTCAACTCCATGCTTGGTCTTACCATTTTCTGTTTTTCTAATGCTCCGGTTTTCCTGAGTTTTACTGAGAGAACAAAGCAAATACTTTCTAAAATTTACTTTTGCTTCCTATGGCAAAATTTCTCTAAATATTTGTTCTTCCCAGACAGTGTACATTTCACAGACAGTCTTTTTACAACCTATGCTGCCCCCACTTTCCCTGGTTACTGGTCTTTACTCTTCCACTGAACATGCTGGCGATTCCTCTTTGCTTCCGCTCCATCCTCACCCAGGAAGGCTGTTGCCTATGAACAGGCCCCAGGCATCATTCTGATGGTTTCTTTTCTCTTAATTTGATCATCTAGTGTGGATGTTGTGACTTGACAAGGAACGTACTAGTGAAACGGCCAGGTTATGAGGAATACAACATTCCCGGACACTGAATGCTCTGTAGTTATTTCCCGGCCGGAAACAATCAATGAACAACTATAATTCCCAGAATGCCCCTCTCCTCTCCTCTCTTCCTTCTGGTTCTATTTCCTCAAGCTCCTCAACCCCACGTGGGTGGCACCTGGCAGCTCTTCAGAGAGGCCTTAATTTGGACTTGGGAGAATAATGCAGGGGGGTGGGAGGGGTTCCCTGGACTGGCTACTAGAAATCTTGCCCCTGGTCTGGCAGATTTTTAAACAGGAGCCTTGGTCCCAAGCACTACTGAAATTTCCCTTTTTTTTTTTTTTTGTCTGACTTTAGGGACGATAGGAGACTTTAAGGCACATCTAGAAAGTCCTTTGGCTTATTTTACAAACTAGCAGAGTTCCTGTTATGTTCTAGGTACTCAAATCCAACTCGTCATTTTATCCAGAACAATACATTAGGTAAATACTAATACGATCCCATTTTACAGATGAGGACAGTGAAACTCAGAGGTTATAAACACATTTCCAAGGTCACCTGGCTGCTGAGTGAGAGAGCTGGGATTCAAGAACAGGTGCATAGAGCTAAATGCCCATTTCTCTCTCTCAGTTCCTTTCTCTAACTGAAATCTACATAATATAAAATTCACCATTGAAAAGTGTACAATTTAGTGGCATTTAGTACATCCACAGTGTTCTTCAACCACCAACCCTATCTAGTTCCCAAACATTTTCATCACCCCAAAATAAAACCCCAAACCCATTAAGCAGTCACTCTTGAGTTCCCACTGCTCATGCTCTTAGTCTCTCCCCCGCAGGCATGCTGGAAACTCCATCTTTGCTGGTGAACCTTGTCTCCCCTGCCTGCCTCAGGCCCTTCCTGACACTCCCCAGCAGCCTTGGCCCAGGCCACTCACCTCACCAGCAGGACAGAAGGAGCCCTGCCCCCGGGTGAGCCCTGCTCCCTGCCTGAGCCCTGCAGCCTGAAGCCCTTCTCCAATGCCCTGTCCTAACTGCTAGATGGCTGCATCAGGCCCAGCATTGCCCTTTCGTGCAAGGCCTAGAGTCCTGATGGTGTGGATCCCAGGCCCTCTGCCCTTCCCACCACCAGGGTTAAGATGAGGAATGCAAGGCTCCCCGAGGCCATGCAGCATGGAGCACAGAGGCCCCTATTTCCAGTCCTGCCTCTCCACCCGGTTCAGCTCAGCATCTCCCCTCTTCCTGGCCTGTGGCCCTTCCCGCATATCCCCCTCAGGGGTTTCACTGTCTGTGGGGACCCCTCTCAGCCCCACGATACCCTGTTCCTCAGAGCTCCTCAGGGCCAGTAGCTGTGAGCGCTCATTAAGCCTTATGCCCCGGCTCAACACAGGGAGCCAAAGGAATTTTGGTTGAAGTCCATCTTCCTTGAGCATGCTCACTTGGCAGCAATCCACGTGTCCCTTTGGAACCCTTTGTCTCCACACACAGAGAGGTTTCTGGAGCCAAAACATCTTCAGTCTGACCTTGCAGCAGCCAGAGAGAAACCCTGTCTGACAACCTCACAGACAGGTCACCTGCTTGTGTCTGGATTTAGTCCACTTTAATGGCCACATAGCGGCCTGAAATTAATGATGAGGAGACCTGAAGACCTCTCCCATTAGCCAGCCTTGATGGAGGCATGGCCAACAGGCGTCTCTTTGCCCTTCCCGTCCCAGCTGAGTCAGCCGGGTCTGGAGCCCAGCTTGCATTAGGGTCAGTTAGAATCCCCATTCATAGGAGTGCACGTGGGCCAGCTCAGCCTGTCTTCAGCTGTGTCCCCTTGTGCACCTTTTCTGACGTCTCTCAGTTCCCTCCATAGCGTGCCCATGCTCCTCGGAGTTCTGAAGGCAAAAATGAGATGATATATGTGAGACGCCTGGCTCACAGAAAACACAATAAATGCTAACTGCATTTACTGAGGGTAAGCCCACCCTGTAGGCATTATTTATGATTACTATTAATTACAAAACTCTGCACACTGTGAGGTTACAGAGTAAGAATGTCTATTCACGTACCTACAGGTTGATGTTCCTATGGTCCTCGCTCATTTCTACAACCACACGCTTTCCCTCCCTCCCTCCCTGAGTCACCAGTGCATCACTGAGCCTCCCCTTAGAGCTCTAGGCGTATCAGGGGAGATGTGGCCTTGATCTGGCGAGGTCAGCCTATGTCCCTGCATGCGTGTCTCAGTGTGTACGCAAACTGGCGCAGGGCTATGGGTGCCTATCTCCATGGGTCCTTGTGTGTATGAGTCTGCTCAGGCCACCATAACAAAATCCCACAGACTGAGTGGCTTAAACAACAGACATCTATTTTTTCACAGTTCTAGGGGCTAGAAGTCCATGATCAAGGTGCCAGCAAATTCGGTTTCTGGTGAGGACTCTCTTCCTGGCTTGTAGATGGCTGCCTTCTCACTGTGTCTTCACATGGCCTTCTCTCTGCGTGTGCAGAGAGAGAGAAAAAGAGAGGCAGAGAAATAGACCAATCTGTAGTGTCTCTTCCTTTTCTTATATAAGGGCACCAGTCCTATTAGACTAGGGCCCCACCCTCATGACTTCATTTAACCATCATTACCTCCCAAAAGGTCCAAATATAGGCACACTAGGGGTTAGGACTTTCACATATGAATTGGGGAGTGAGGGCAGGGCATAATTTAGTCCACAGCAATGTAGGACTTGTGTGTGTGTGTGTGTGCGTGTGTGTGTGTGTGTGTGTGTGTGTGTGTGTGTGTGTTGTCTGCTCATGTGAATGTATACATGTCTGTCCTGGCTTAATGCCCACATGCCTGCCTGTTCATGTGTTTGTGTGTCTCCTTGTGCAGCTGGGGGGGGGGGGGCGGCGGCATGAGGAGCCGCACCTGCCAATCACCCCCTCCCACCTGAGGCCCAGCGCCAAGAGAATCAAGTGTGGGCTCCTCTCTGCCGATCAAGATCTATAAATAAAGTTGTCTCCCTGGCATGTTCCATACCACACGCGGCTCTTTAATAAAATTGGCTGAGATTTGTGGATAAGCCTGAAGCAAAGTCAATGCTCGGTGTCAATCCCACGCTAAGAGGGGCCTTCGGGGGTCAAGCCGTTTCCTGTATATGATTCCATATCAAAGATATGTCAGCCGGGTGCTAACCAGCTCCTGGAGCACAGAGAGATGCCGAGCTCTGACCAGGCTCACCCTGGGGTCCTCTGGCTGGGGTGCCATGCAGTAAGTAGGGGTAGAGGTGCGGGGACACTGCCAGAGCCAGCTTTTCCAGGGACTCGGCTATTCCTCAGTGGCTCTGGGACTAACTCTATCTTCCCTGTCTGAGCAGCAGGAAGGAGGGAGGCAGAGATTCTCCCCAGCTACTCTTTAAAACCTCCATCTCTCAGGGCTAGAAGAGGCATGTTTTGAGGGGTGCAGTCAGTGTCTTCCTGCGTCTCTGCTACTCCAGAGAAGTGGAAGGGAGCCTCTGCCCAAAGCCACATGCACAGTCTTATGAAGGCATGTTGGGGGTCACCGGGCTTCCCGAGCTCACAGTTGATAGCTGAAGTAAACTGGGTATACAGAGGAGCTGAGGGATTCTGTCCACTCTAGGCCACTCGGGGAGGAAGAACATCTAATAGGCATGCTGGCCACACTCAGTGAGGCAGAAAGAGGGGAAATCAAAAGAAGTTTGGTTTAATTAAGTATCAGGAAAGATTTATGCAACTTCCTCTCCTTGTCATAAATATTAATGAGGGCAGCCAGCAGCCAGCTCCTGCAGCATCCACTAGCTGGCTGGGGAGAGCCGAAGAGGACAGGCCTGGGGGCGAGGAGGGCAGAAGCTGCCCCTACACACACGCACACACACGCACACACGCGCACACACACACACACACACACAGAGCCAGATGTTGGGTGAAGTCCATGCCAACCACCTGGCCACTTGGCCAGGAGGTGCAGGAAAGGGAGCCAGTCCCTTCTTGCCCCAAGTCAGACTGGATTTGGGGGCAGGGCCCCTCTCAGCCAGCTTTGCCCTTCGCTCTCTTGTGGCCGAGTCAGCTCTGGCCTGAGTGAAGGCATGAGTGTGACAGTGGGTGATGGGATGGGAGTATCTGGGGGACCAAGGGCAGCATTCCAGGCTCAGTTGGTCTGGGAGTAGAATGGAAGACAGTGGTTCACTTCCCCAAAATGGGAGCTCGGATGCTGAGGGAGCTGCCTACCAACCTGGTATGGGTGGCTTGTGTCCTCTCATTCAGCAGATCCTAATTCACAAATACCTAATTCAATACACCAGATCCAGCTTCCCCTACATTCTATTGGCCAAAGCAAGTTTCAAGGCAACTTGGATTCAAAGAGTAGGAAACAGAGCACCTCCTGATGGGAGTAGCTGCTGAGCCACAGGGCAAAGGGCGTGGATATAGTGAGGGATGAAAAAGAACCGGGGGCATTTTTTCAATCTCACTAAACCTCACCCTCTAAACCTCCAGACTTTCCAGACCCCACTCTGGCCAGAGGGCTTTACCCACCAGGTGTCATTACAACAAACTGTGACCAAGCCCCCAACATTTGGCCTGTCACCTTTCCCATATCACTGTATTAGAGACTCCTACAATCCAGTTCCCCTCTTCCTTCTGGCCTCACCCCCACTACACACTCCCCATTACTGCCCCACCTCCGTGGACTCCTCTGAGCTGCCATGTGGACCATGGGCAAGGGAGAGGGGCTTGGTAAGTACGTGTCGAGGTCCAACGCTGGGACCGCCTGGGATAGGGAGGTCTATCCCTCCTTCTTGCAACACCAACCTATAGCTTTGGGCAACCTCCCAAAGGATTGCAGCCTCTTGTGCCAGATGCACTTGGTATTTGGATCAGGAGTGGGCTAGAGATCCCTGCCAAGTCACCTACTGAACATACCCCGGTGTAGTCAGCCAGGGCACGTACAGCCACTGCCATGCTCCAACCCAGAGACGCTGTGGGGTGTGCACCTGACCCAAACCCTTTCCAGTGCGCCAGGAGTTGGGAAGAAGGCAGCCCAGAACCTGTCCCTGGGAAGCAAGGAGGCCAGGCTGCATGAGCCCAGACACCAAGACCCTGTCGAGTGCTCCATTATCCTTTCAGACTTCACTTTTTTTTTTTTTTAGATTTTATTTATTTATTTATTTGAGAGAGCGAGAATGGGAGAGAGAGAGAGCACATGAGAGGGGGAAGGGTCAGAGGGAGAAGCAGACTCCCTGCCGAGCAGGGAGCCCAATGCTTCACTTACAAAACACAAATGCAAAGATAAAATGAAGAATTTCAAGACAGCAACACAGTTTCAAGAAGTAGCTTGGCTTAAGATGTCCATCGACAGATGAATGGATAAAGAAGATGTGGTATATATACACAATGGAATATTATGCAGCCATCAAAAGGAATGAGATCTTGCCATTTGCAATGATGTGGATGGAACTGGAGGGTGTTATGCTGAGTGAAATAAGTCAATCAGAGAAAGACATGTATCATATGACCTCACTGATATGAGGAATTCTTAATCTCAGGAAACAAACTGAGGGCTGCTGGAGTGGTGGGGGGTGGGAGGGAGGGGGTGGCTGGGTGATAGACATTGGGGAGTGTATGTGCTATTGGTGAGCACTGTGAATTGTGCAAGACTGTTGAATCACAGATCTGTACCTCTGAAACAAATAATGCAATATATGTTAAGAAAAAAAAAGAAGAAGAAGATAGCAGGAGGGGAAGAATGAAGGGGGGGGGAATCGGAGCGGGAGACCAACCATGAGAGATGATGGACTCTGAAAATCAAACTGAGGGTTCTTGTGGGGAGGGGGCTGGGGGGATGGGTTAGCCTGGTGATGGGTATTAAAGAGGGCACGTTCTGCATGGAGCACTGGGTATTATGCACAAACAATGAATCATGGAACACTACATCAAAAACTAATGATGTAATGTATGGTGATTAACATAACAATAAAAAATTAAAAAAAAAAAAAGTAGCTTGGCTTAGCTGGTGTGGTGTTTCTCTTTTGGAATATTTTTGGGGTGGGGAAAGGAAGAGAAGCCAGAGATAAACACAGGCTTTTTGCTCATGTAGCTATTACACACTTAAAGATTTTAAGGGAAAAAGCTGTCATCTAATTGGTAAGTAATGAAAATTTTTGAAATATTACTCTATATTAAACATGCATGCATGTGTGGGGTGCCTAGTGGCTCAGTTGGTTAGGCGTCTGACTCGATCTCAGCTCAGGTCATGATCTCAGGATTGTGAGATTGAGCCCCCGTGTAGGGCTCCATGCTGAGTGTGGAGCCTGCTTAGGATTCTCTCCCTCTACCCCCCCCTCAACTCGCTCATGTGCATGCTCCCTAAAAAAAATATATATATGTGTGTGTGTGTGTGTGTGTGTGTGTGTGTGTGATGAAACAAAATGCAAAATGTGCATGGCATTTTAGAAACAAATAATAAATACCCTCTTGCTTCCAAAAGGCCACTTTAAGCTATGCCCCCCAATCTTTGGGAATATTTTCTATTCTCTTGCACTTAAGGGCCACTTCGATGGAAATGTTTAACCCACCCACCTAGTGTTTCATTAGAGTCAGGGAGACCTCGGTTCAAGCTCCTGCTCACCTCTCTGAACCTTACTGTTTTCATCTATGGAATAAAGTACTTTAATTCAATTTCGATTCCAGTCACAAGATTATAAAGAGATTACAGGGGCACCTGGGTGGCTCAGTCAGTTGAGCATGCGACTTGATTTTGGCTCAGGTCGAGATCTCAGGGTCGTGAGATTGAGCCCCGCATCCGGCTCTTGCTGGGCGTGGAGCATGCTTGGGACTTTTTCTCCCTCTCCCCGTGCCCCTCCCCCACTGCTGCTCACATGCACACCTGCGCAAAGTGACTTTACAATGGGGCTGTGTTTCATTGATCTTTGTATCCTTTGTGCCCAGCACAGTGCCTAGCACACAACAGATGCTCAATCAACAACTGTTGAATAAAATTAAGTTGAAATCTGGCTAGTATCTCTGAAGAATAAATTCCTAAAAGTGAAATTTCTAGGTCAAAGGGTATGCACTTAAAAAAAATTTATTTTTAATTTCGAGGAGTTTTAGGTTTATAGCAAAATCGAGAGGAAGACAGATTTCCCACCTAAGCCCTGCCCCCACGCATGCATAGTCTTCCCCATTATCAACATTCTCTACTAGAGTGATACATCTGTGACCACTGGTGAATCTACATTGACACATTATAACCACCTAGTCCATGGCTTACCCTTTACATGGCTTACATTAGACTTCACTTCACTCTTGGTATTGTATGTTCTACGCATTTGGATACACGTCATTATGCATCATTACAGTATCACACAGAGTATTTTCACTGCCCTAAAAATCCTCTATGCTCTATTAGTCCATTCCCTCAACGCCAACTCCTGGCAACCACTGATCTTTTTACTATCTCCATAAGTTTTGCCTTTTCCAGAATGTCATACAGTTGGAATCATATAGTATGTAGCTTTTTCAGATGGCCTTCTTTCCCTTCATAATGTATGCACTTAGGTTCCTCCAAGTCTTTTCATGGCTTGATATCTCATTTCTTTTTATCACTGAATAACAGTTCATTGTCTGGATGGACCACCAGTCATTTATCCATTCACCTGCTGAAGGACACATCTTGGTTGCTTCTGGGTTTTAGAAATAAATATGGATGTGGTGTAAAGCTGCTGTAAACACCCATGCGCAGGTGTTTGTGTAAACATTAAGTTTCCAACTCCTTTGGGTAAATACCAAAGAGTGTGAATTCTGGATCATATGGTAAGGGTATGTTTACTTTTGTAAAAAACTGCCAAACTGTCTTCCAAAGTGGTCACACCATTTTGCATTCCCACCAGCCATGACTGAGACTTCGGCTGCTCCACATCCTCACCAGCACTTGGAGTTGTCAGTGTTCTGGATTTTGGCCATTCTAGTAGGTATTTAGCGGTATCTCACTTTTGTTTTAATTTGTACTTCCCTGATGATATAGGATGTGAAGCGGGTATGTACATTTCTTACTTTGAAAAATTTTGCCAAATTACTTCCCACAGATATTTTATACATTTACTATTTTCTCATACCCACCTTGTGTTATCAAGATCCTGATGTCTGACATTCTGATAGAGGAAAAAGGGTATGGGCTGTAGATTTTTATTTCTATTATGAGTAGGACTGAGCATCTTTTCATTTGTTTAAGAACCATTTGAATTTATCTTTTTAGATAGCTGCCTCTAACATCTCTTTGCCCTTAGTTAGCGCTTCTGGCCCATCACTGGGTTTTTAAAAGCCTATTTGTAGGCATTCTTTATGTTAAAGAAACTAGTTATTTATTGATCTATGTGTAGCAAATACTTATTGCAGTGTATTTTTCCCTCACACTGTATTTGTCTTGCACATTAAAAATTCTTTTCTTTAGTTCAATTTAACAACTTTTTTAATGGTTTCTGGGTTTTATGACTTATTTAGAAAACTCATGATAAGATTATTATTTTTTAATCTCAATTTTTATAGTATCTTCCAAGTTTTTCAACTTTTTATATTTAAACAGTTGAGCTGCATGGAATTTATTTTGATGTAAGGAGTGAGGTAGGGATCCAAGTTAACTTTTTTTCAGATGGTTGCCCAGTTATCCCAATACTATTTATTAAATAACCCATCCTAAGAAATGTTGCCTTTATCATATGCTAAATTCTCATGAGGGAGAGGGAGAGATGTGAATGTAGGGAGTCACAGCTTACCAGAGCAGAGGCTCATGAATGGAAACACCAGGAGCCAGTGCCAAGGTAAGAAAACATGAGCTGCGATTAACCAATTGCTGGAGGCTCAGTGTGAATAAGTCTGAGAGTTAAAAATTCCAGGAAAGCCCAGTCATAGGGCCCCCACACCACTTTTGTTGACTCTAGGAGGTCAACCCGTGTCTCACAGTAAATACCAGAGAAAAATCCCCTCCTGCTTCTGGCAGGAAAAGGAGAAAAGGAACCACTCTGAAATATGCCAGAGTATTCTGATCTTCTTAACAAGGGCTGCCCTTAGGAGAAATGTGTTAATCAGAATGCAAATGAGCTGAAATACCCAATTCTTTAGCCATCCTATCTCACCTAAACAGGAGAGAAAAAAATTGAGAAACACTTGTGAAGTTTAAAGTCTAAAGGCACAGGTTCTCTAAAAGGTTGAGATCCAATGATAGGACTATAGAACGCTTCCCCCTCCCTCCACACCTCACCACAACATTACTAAAGGCCTATTTACAGCAGTTTCTTTTACCCAATACAACATGTCTAGCTAACAAGAAAAAGATCACAAGGCATACTAAAAGACAAAAAACACAATTTGAAGAAACAGAGCAAGCATCAGAACTAGACATGACAGGAATGTTGGGATTATCAGACCAGGAATCTAAAACAACTATGATTACTATGCTAAGGGCTCTTGGGGCACCTGGGTGGCTCAGTCAGTTAAGCGTCTGACTATTGATTTCGGCTCAGGTCATGATCTTGGGGTAGTGAGATCAAGCCCTGCATTGGGCTCCACACTCAGTGGGGTGTCTGCTTGCAGTTCTCTCTCTCTCTCCCTCTCCCACTGCCCCTCCCCCTCCTTGTGCTCTCTCTCTCTCTCTCTCTCTCTCTCTAAAATAAATAAATCTCTTTTAAAAATATGCTAAGGGCTCTAATGTGTAAAACCAACAGCACACAACAATGGTAATGTAAGTAGAGAGACGAAAATCTAAAAAGAACCAAAAAGAAATGTAGAAATCAAAAACCCTCTACCAGAAAGGAAGACTGCCTTTGATGGGCTTGTTAGTGGACTCCAAACAGCTGAGAAAAGAGTCTCTAAACTTGAGGATATACAAACAACAACCTCCAAAACTGAAAAGCAAAGAGAACAAAGACTGAAAAAAACAAGAGAGAATATCCAAGGAATGTGAGGCAACCACAAATGGTAAAACAGGCATAATGGGAATATCAGGGAAAAAGAAAGGAACAGAAGAAATATTTGAAATAATAATGACTGAGACTTTCCCAAATTAATTTCAAGTACCAAACCACAGATTCAGGAAGTTCAGACAACACCAAGTGTGATAAATGCCAAAAAACTATACCTAGGCATATTATTTTCAAACTGCAGAAAAATCAAAGGTAAAAAGAAATCCTAAAAGATACTGGGTGGGAGAGGGTGGGTAACACCTTCCTTTGGAGCAACAAAGAAAAATTACATCTGACTTTTCCTCAGAAACCGTTCCAGAAAGAGACTGCAGTAAAATGTTTAAAGTGCTAAGAGGAAAAAAAAAAATCACCAACATAGAATTACATATCCTGTGAAATTATCCTTTAAAAGTAAGGAAGCAATACTTTCTCAGACAACCAAAAACTGAGGGAATCTGTTGCCAGTGACATGTCTTGTAAGAAATAATAAAAGAAGTTCTTTAGAGAGAAGAAAAATAATATAGGCCAGAAAAGGTGGGGAGTTGACTCATGCCATCAGCCAGCTATTGCCACAATAATGCTATGGAACAAACCACCTCCAAACTACATGGATTAAAACAGCAATCATCGAGACTAATTCTGGGGGCCAAGATGGTGGAGTAAGAAATCCCTAAGCTCACACTGTCCCATGGATACAACTAGGTAACACTCACATCAGTGTACATAACTCAAGAACATGACCCGAAGGACTGGCAGAAAAAATTCTACAACTAAAGGTAGAGAAGAGGCTGCATCAAAGAAGGTAGACAGGGTGGAAAGGGTAGAGACACAGTGGGGAACTAAAAAGACCTAGGCCACCTGTGGGCAGGGGGAGCCAAGAACTGGGAGAAGGGAGAGAAACAGACTATCATACTGGGGAGCTCCATGCAGGGAAGGTAAATCCCCAAAACATTTGGCTTTGAAAACTAGAGGGGCTGAATTTCGTGAGTTCTCACAACCAGTGAGACTTAAAGCCTGGAATTCTAAAAATCAGCACGCTCAGCTCTGGGAGAGTCCAGAGGGCAAGGGGAAGCTGAGTTCCCACCCTTAAAAAGATAGCACATACAGGCAGAAACAGCAGTTTGAAAAATGCTTGGGGCACATGGGAGGGAGAGTTATTTATGCATCTCAGAGCATGTGCCAGAGGAGCAGATTTACAGAGGGACTTCTCCAGGAACAAAGAAGCTGGCAGACACCATCTCCTTCTCCTGCCCCCTAGCATAACTTGCTTACACCAAGCCCTGCCCTGCTGTACTTAGGTGGATCCACTCTTCCCAGTTACATCTGCCTCAGTCCCAGTGCTGCGGGTCCCCTTCCCCCAAAGACTGGCACAAATCTTGCCACAACCACCACCCATGCATTCTGTAGGGCCTCAGGGGCAGCTGTGGGACTTGTGGAAGCCCTAGGCACACATTGTTAGAACTGTATGCCGCACCCTGGCCAAACATTGCCCACAAGAGGCAAGGAGAGCCTCTGCTGATTAGCAGACTGAAGGAAAAAGCAGTCAGGACACAATTACAGGGCACGTGTAATACACACAGGAGATACCCCTGAAGTACCAGGTTCTGTTGAACAGAGGACACTGCACTGCAGGGCACTACTTCAGGACCTCTACATCATAAGGCCATAACATTCAAGAGCAGGAGATGTAGTTGACTTTCCTAACACATAAAAACAGACACGGAGTTAGACACAATGAAGAGACAGAGGACTATGTCCTAAATGAAAGAACAGGACAAAAACCACAGCAAGAGACCTAAGCAAAGTGGATATAAACAATATGCCTGATAGAGAATTTAAAGTAATGATCCTTAAAGACACTCAATGGACTTGAGAAAAGAATGGAGGACATTAGCGAGACTTAACAAAGTCTCAAAACAAAAAAAGAATCAGATATTAACATAACAAATAGAATTAAAAATACACTAGATGCAATAAATAGGCTGGAAGAAGCAGAAGAATGAATTAGTGACCTGGAGGGCAGAGTAATGGAAATTAAGCAAGCTGAGCAGGTAAGAGAAAAGATATTACGCAAAATGAGAACAGACAGAGAGCTCAGTGATTCCATCAAGGGAATACAAAAGAAGAGAAAAAAAAGGGTGCAGAAAATTTATTTGAAAAAATAATAGCTGAAAACTTCCCTAATCTGGAGAAGGGAACAGATATCCAGATCCAGGAGGCATAGAGATCCCCCAACAGTATGAACCCAAGGTCCACCCCAAGACACATAGTAATTAAAATGGCAAAAAGTAGTGATAAAGAGAGAATTATGAGAACCCAGAGTAAAGACAGTTACATACAAAGAAACTCCATTAAGGCTATCAGTGGATTTTTCAGCAGAAACTTTGCCAGCTAGAGGGAGTGGCATGATATAGTAAAAGTGCTGAAGGAAAAAATCTACAGTCAAGAATATTCTATCAAGCAAGGCTATCATTCAGAACAGAAGGAGAAATAAAGAGTTCCCCAGACAAACAAAAGCTAAAGGAGTTTATGGCCACTAAACCAGCCCTACAAGAAATGTTAAAGGGGATTCTTTGAGTGGAAAGGAAACACCATAAGGAAGAGTAAGAAAAACAGGAAGCACAAAAGCAGTAAAAATAAGTATATCTGTAAAAATTGGTCAAGAAACAAAATAAAAGGATGTAAAGTACGACACCATATACCAAAAACGTGGGGGTGGGGAGAGGAGTAAAGAATGGCCTCAAACATAAGTGACCTTCAAGTTAATTTAGACTGCTATATGCAGAAGATGTTATATACAAACCTAATGGTAGCCACAAATCAAAAACCAGTAATAGATATGCAAATAAATAAAAAGAACAGAATCCAAGTACATCATGAAAGAAAGCCAGCAAACCACAAAATAGAGCAAGAAAAGAAAGGACCAGAGAGGAACCACAAAAACAACCACAAAACAGTAACAAAATGGCAATAAATACATACTTAACTATTACTTCGAATGCAAATGGACTAAATGCTCCAATCAAAAGACCTAAGATAACCGAATGAATTAAAAAAAAAAAATAAAAAACCCCGGGGCACCTGGGTGGCTCAGTCATTAAGCATCTGCCTTTGGCTCAGGTCATGATCCCAGGGTCCTGGGATGGAGCCCCGCATTGGGCTCCTTGCTCAGTGTGGAGCCTGCTTCTCCCTCTCCCACTCCCCCTGCTTGTGTTCCCTCTCTTGCTGTATCTCTCCCTGACAAATATATAAATAAAAATCTTAAAAAAAAAAAAGACCCATCTATCTGCTGCCTACAAGAGTTTTGTTTCAGACCTAAAGACATGCAGACTGCAAGTGAGGGGATGGAGAAATATTTATCATGCAAATGGATATCAAAAGAAAGCTAAAGTAGCAATAACTATATCAGACAAAATAGGCTTTAAAACAAAGACTGTAACAAGAAACAAAAAAGGACACTATATAATAATAAAGGGGACAGTCCAACAAGAAGATATAACAATTGTAAATGTTTATGCAGCCAACACGGGAGCACCCATATACATAAAACAGGTAATAAGAAACATAAAGGAACTAGTTGATAGTAATACAATAGTAGTAGGGAACTTTAACCCCACACTTACATCAATGGATAGATCATCCAAACAGAAAATCAAGAAGGAAACAGTGACTCTGACACACTAGACCAGATGGATTTAACAGATACATTCAGAACATTCCATCCTAAAACAGCATAATACACATTCTTTTCAAGTGCACATGGAACATTCTCCAGAACAGATCACATATTAGGCCAAAAAACAAGTCTCAACAAATTCAAAAAGAATGAAGTTATACCATGCATCTTTTCTGACCACAACACTATGAAACTAGAAGTCAGCCACAAGAAAAAAATCTGGAAAGAGCACAAATACATGGAGATTAAATAACATGCTACTAAACAATGAAGGGTTAACCAAGAAATCAAAGAAGAAATAAAAAATTACATGAATAAAAATGAAAACAATGGTACAAAATCTCTGGGATGCAGCAAAAGCAGTTCTAAGAGGGAAGTTTACAGCAATACAGGCCTACCTCAAGAAGCAAGAAAAATTTCAAATAAACAGCTTAACCTTACACCTAAGGAGCTGGAAAAAGAACAACAAACAAGCGAAAACCAGCAGAAGGAAGGAAATAATAAAGGTTTAGCGTAGAAATAAATGATATAGAAACTAAAAAAAAAAAAAAAAATAGAACATATCAATGAAACCAGGAACTGGTTCTTTGAGAAGATCAACAAAATTGATAAACCTCTAGCAGACTCATAAAATAAGAAAAAAGGAAAGGGGACTCAAGTAAACAAAATCAGAAATGAAGGAGAAGATATAACAACCAACATCACAGAAATAGAAAGAATTCTAAGAGAATATTATGAAAAATTATATGCCAACAAATTGGACAACATAGAAGAAATGTATAAATTCTTAGAAACATATAACCTCCCAAAACTGAAGCAAGAAATAGAAAATTTGAACAGACTGATTACCAGCAATGAAATTGAATCAGTAGTCCATCAACAAATGAATGGAAAAAGAATATATGGTATATATATATATATATATACACACACACAATGGAATATTATGCAGCCATCAAAAAACCCGAAATCTTGCCATTTGCAACAACATGGATGGAACTACAGGGTATTATGCTAGCGAAATAAGTCAGTCAGAGAAAGACAAGTATCGTATGATCTCACTGATATTAGGAATTTGAGAAACAAGACAGAGATTATAGGGGAAGGGAGAGAAAAATGAAACAAGATGAAACCAGAGAGGGAGACAAACCCTAAGAGACTCTTAATCTCAGGAAACAAACTGAGGGTTGCTGGAGTGGAGGGGGGTGGGAGGGATGGGGTGGCTGGGTGACGGACATTGGGGAGGGTATGTGCTATGGTGAGCGCTGTGAACAGTGTAAGACTGATGAGTCACAGACCTGTACCCCTGAAACAAATAATATATGTTAATGAAAAAATTAAAAAAGAAAAAAGAAATGCAAAAAAAAAAAAAAAGGAAATTGAATCCATAATCAAAAAACTCCCAACAAATAAAAGTCCATGACCAGATGGCTTCACAGGTGAATTCTATCAAACATTTAAATAAGAGTTAATATCTATTCTTCCCAAACTTTTCCAAAAAAATGGAAGAGGAAAGAAAACTTTCAAATTTATTCTATAAGGCATTACCCTGATACCAAAACCAGATAAAGACAACACAAAAAGAAAAAGAAAAAAAAAAAAAGAACTACAGGATAATTTCTCTGATGAACATAAAGCAAAACTTCTCAACAAAATATTGGCAAACCAAATCCAAAAATACATTAAAAAAATCACTCACCACGATCACGTGGGATTTATTCCTGGGATGCAAGGGTGGCTCAATATTCACAAATCAATCAATGTGATATATCACATCAGTAAGAGAAAGGAAAAAACCATATGATCGTTTCAATAGATGCAGAAAAAGCATTTGACAAAGTACAACATCCATTCATGATAAAAATCCTCAACAAAGTAGACTTAGAGGGAACATTCCTCAACACAGAGCTTTAAATGAAAAATTCACAGCTGGGGCCCCTGGTTGGCTCAGTTGGTTAAGTGTCCGACTCTTGATTTTGGCTCAGATCCTGGTCTCAGGGTCATGAGATTGAGCCCTGCATCTGTCTCCACACTCCGTGTGGAGTCTGCTTCTCCCTCTCCCTCTGCTCCTCCCCCCACTTGTACTCTCTCTCTCTAATAAATGAATGAATAAAATCTTTAAAAAAAAGAAAAACCCACAGCTGACATCATACTCAATGGGGGAAAAACAGAACTTTTCTCCTACGGTCAGAAACAAGACAAGGATATCCCCTCTTACCACTTTTATTCAACATAGTACTGGAAATCCTAGCCACAACAATCAGACAACAAAAAGAAATAAAAGGCATCCAAATTGATAAGGCAGAAATAAAACTTTCACTATTTGCAGATGACATGATACTATATATAGAAAACCCTAAAGACTTAAAACTATTAGAACTGAAAAATGAATTCAGTAAGGTTGCAGGATAAAAAAAATCAATGTACAGAAATCTGTTGCATTTCTATACACTAAAAATGAAGGGGCAGAAAGAGAAATTAAGAAAACAATCCCGTTTACAATTGCACCAAAAATAAGAAAACACCTAGGAATAAACTTAACCAAAGAGGTAAAGGACCTGTACTCTGAAAACTAAAACAATGATGAAAGAAATTGAAGATGATAGAAAGAAATGGAAAGACATTCCATGCTCATGGATCGGAAGAACAAATACTGTTAAAATGCCTATACTACCCAAAGCAATCTACAGATTAAATGCAATCTCTACCAAAATACCAACAGCATTTTTCACAGAACTAGAACAAATCCTCAGATTTGTGTGAACCACAAAAGACTCCAAATAGCCAAAGCCAACTTGAAAAAGAAAAACAAGGGCGCCTGGGTGGCTCAGATGGTTAAGTGTCTGCCTTCGGCTCAGGTCATGATCCCAGGGTCCCGGGATCGAGTCCCGCATCGGGCTCCCTGCTCCTTGGGAGCCTGCTTCTCCCTCTGCTTCTCTCTCTCTCTCTCTCTCTCTCTGTCTGTCATGAATAAATAAATAAAATCTTTAAAAAAAAAAAGAGTTTAAAAAAAAAGAAAAACAAAACTGGAAGTATAATTTCAGACTTCAAGTTATACTACAATGCTGTGATAGTAATCAAAACAGTATGATACTGGCACTAAAACAGACACATAGATCCATGGAACAGAGGAGAAAGCCCAGAAATAAACCCACAATTATACGGTCAATTAATCTTTGATAAAGGAGGCAAGAACATGCAATGGGAAAAAGACAAACTATTCAACAAATGGCGTTGGGAAAACTGGACAGCTACATGCAAAAGAACAAAATTGAACCACTTTCTTACATCATACCCCCCAAAAGACTCAAAATGGACTAAGGACCTAATTTTGAGACCTGAAACCATAAAAATCCCAGAAGAGAGCACAGGCAGTAATTTCTCTGACATTGGCCATAGCAACACATTTCAAACATCTGCTCTTAAAATATCTACTCACGTTACACTGGCCAAAGCAAGTAATATGGCTAAACCCCAGGCCAAGGGGCAGGACATACGCTCTCTCCCTATAAGGACATGAAGTGTGGATGTCTAACTTATGCTACAGAGGAGTAAAGATTTGGGCCCGTAATTCAATCTAATTCAATTTACCTTACGTATTTCATTTTATGGAACTAGTGGAATCTGAAGCCAATACTGAAGAGAGAGAGTACCAAAAATGATGTTATAGACGAACCTAACTTATAAATTTGGATGTGAAAATGCTTTACAAATTAGTCAATTAAAATAAGCCAATGATATTCCTAAAATCATCTTTTACAACCAAGTATGATTTATCCCAGAATTTTAAGGATTATTTATATGTAAGAAACCCATTCATGTCATACATCCCATCAGAAGGACCAATAAAAAAAAGATATAACCTCACTGAATGCAAAAGACATAGAATAAAATTTGACACTCATTACTAATTTTTATAAACTCTTTAAAAACTGGGAATAGGAGAATATTTGTTAACATAATAAAGCAAACTTATCTTAGAACAACAATAGAATGTATATATGGGACACAACAGATGTCCTGTAAAATCAAGAGCAAAACAAGCATGACTACTTCTATTTTTATTCAACATTTTTTCTGCTCAATGCAAAAAATATATAAACAGAGATAAGTTGTCTAACTATTAAAAAGGAGAAGATGAGATCATCCTTATTTACAGATGATACAATTACATACCTAGAACACATAAAAGTATCAACTGAAAAACTCTTAAGATAAATGACCAGTCAAATACAAGATAAATATTTGAAAATCAATGGTTTTTCTATATGCTAGCCATAACCAGTTATATGATATAATAGAAAATAGATTCTATTTACAATAGCAATAAAAACATAAAATATTTAGCAGTAACCATAAAAAGAATTGTGCAGAAATTATATGTGAAGAATGCTACAAACCTTTATTCAGAGATACAGAGGACTGGAAAAAACAGAAAGGTATACCATGCTCAAGAGTGAAAAGATGAAATATTGTCGAGATATGAATTCTTCCCAAATTACTTTATAGGTTTAATATAGTCCCATTTGAAAGATTAAAGATGTTGGACCAACTTGAGAAGTAATTCTCGAGTTCATCAGGAAGAACAGCTTTTGAGTATATATATTTTGAAAGGGCATGAGGGGGCACTAGCCCCATCCAATAACAAAACTTATTGCATAGTGCAGAACTTTAAGAATGTCATTGTTACCATATTTGACAACACACCTCAATAGAACATGCTAAGCAAGTTGGAAAGAGACTTTAGTTTTTTTTTTAATTTTTTATTGTTATGTTAATCACCATACATTACATCATTAGTTTTGGATGTAGTGTTCCATGATTCATTGTTTGTGCGTAACACCCAGTACTCCACGCAGAACGTGTCCTCTTTAATACCCATCACCAGGCTAACCCATCCCCCCACCCCCCTCCCCTCCAGAACCCTCAGTTTGTTTTCCAGAGTCTATCGTCTCTCATGGTTGGTCTCCCCCTCCGATTTCCGCCCCCTTCATTCTTCCCCTCCTGCTATCTTCTTCTTTTTTTTCCCCTAACATATATTGCATTATTTGTTTCAGAGGTACAGATCTGTGATTCAACAGTCTTGCACAATTCACAGCACTCGCCATAGCACATACCCTCCCCAATGTCTATCACCCAGCCACCCCATCCCTCCCACCCCCCACCACTCCAGCAACCCTCAGTTTGTTTTCTGAGATTAAGAATTCCTCATATCAGTGAGGTCATATGATACATGTCTTTCTCTGATTGACTTATTTCACTCAGCATAACACCCTCCAGTTCCATCCACATCGTTGCAAATGGCAAGAGCTCATTCCTTTTCATGGCTGCATAATATTCCATTGTGTATATATACCACACCTTCTTTATCCATTCATCTGTCGATGGACATCTTGGCTCTTTCCACAGTTTGGCTATTGTGGACATTGCTGCCATAAACATTGGGGTGCACATACCCCTTCGGATCCCTACATTTGTATCTTTGTGGTAAATACCCAGTAGTGCAATTGCTGGATCGTACGGTAGCTCTATTTTCAACTGTTTGAGGAACCTCCATACTGTTTTCCAGAGGGGTTGCACCAGCTTGCATTCCCACCAACAGTGTAGGAGGGTTCCCCTTTCTCCACATCCCCGCCAACATCTGTCCTTTCCTGACTTGTTAATTTTAGCCACTGGAAACAGACTTTAGTTTTAAGAACTTACATGTAATATGGTATGTTAATACGTAAATTCCATTAACATATAAGACAAGTTGCATGTAACAGAAACCTGCCTCATAGGATTTAACCACTCACTGCATGAGGGTACTGTTTCTTTTATTAAGACAAGCTGGCCATGGGTGAACAATCCCCTCCCCCTCCCCCATGCCTGGAGTGTGTCTTTCACCCTGAGGTTGCAAAAATGGCCACTCCACCTTTATTATAGATGTAAGAAAGAAGGAAGAAAGGAAAGGGAAGATGGGAAAGGAAGAAGCACCGGTATCTATACTGACAAGAACTCCCCCACCCCAGAAGTCTCCAGCAGACATCCACTTATATCTCACTGACCAAAAATGAGTCACACTGCTGCCCCAAACTGTAAGGGAACCTGGGAAAAATACTTTTCCAAACAAAACTGGGATTCTGCTGATAAGAAATGTCAAGTGTTGTCGATAAGCTGCAATGTCTGCCACAGAAACATCTAGATCATTGTGAGATGGAAGGGCAGGAAGGAGTAACTATCTGACTAATGAGATTAGAGAAATTGCCTAATATGTTTGGTTAAAAAAAAAACTCGTTAAATTTTTATCTTATACCAAATACCAATATAATGTCCATAGGATTTATAGAATTATAATTTTTTGAAGTAAGCTCTCTACCCAATGTGGGACTTGAACTCATGACCAAGAGCCACAAGCTCTACCAGAGCCAGCCAGGTGCCCTGGATTTATAGAATTAAAAGTGAAATAGGAGACTATGGACTCTGAGAAACAAACTGAGGGTTCTAGAGGAGAGGGGTGGAGGGATGGGTTAGCCTGGTGATGGGTATTAAAGAGGGCACGTATTGAATGGAGCACTGGGTGTTATACGCAAACAATGAATTATGGAACACTACATCAAAAACTAATGATGTATTGTATGGTAATTAACATAACAATAAAATTTAAAAAAGTCAAATAGGAAAATTAGAAGAATATATATGCAAATAAAGAGCGTTTTTAACTTCATGGAAAGGAAAAGGACTTTCTAGGCCTATAAGCCAAGAAATAAGTATCAAAGAAACACATTGATAAATCTCACTAGAGTCAATTTAATTCTGTAAGTTCAAAATCCCATTGACAAAATTAAAAAGCAAACAATCCCACTGACAAAATTAAAAAGGAAAGAAGCAGAAAGGGTTACTATCCTTACTATATATTATGATATGGATCAATAAGGGGAAAAATTAAGGCCCCCTTATGTAAAATGTTGACAAAGGACCTGAGCCAACAATTTATGAAAGAGGAGACCCAGTTTGGGGTGCCTTGGTAGCTCAGTCAGTTGAGCGGCTGACTCTTGATTTCGGCTCAGGTCACGTTCTCAGCCCTGGGATCGAGGCCCACATTGGGCTCTGAGCTCAGCAGGGAGTCTGCTTCAGGATTCTCCCTCTCCCTCTGCGTCTGCCCCCTCCCCCCAACCATGAGTGCTCACGCACTCTCTCTCTCTCTCAAATGAATAAATCTTTGAAACAGAAAGAAGAGACACAGTTCATAAAAACATATGAAACAATGTGCTATTTTGAATATATTGATAACAATTCAAAAATACCCCAATAGTTTTTTTTTTCTTGAAAAAATACAAATCACACTTGTAGACAACTCGGAAATGCAGAACAGCATGAAGAAAACAAAAATCACTATGCTTCAACAACTGAAAGATGATGGCTTTTTGGGATGTGTCGTTCCACTCTGGTTTCTTCCCTCACAAATACCTTCTAATTAGTTCATTTTTCTCTGTTGTCTTTCCTTCTGTTTCTTTCTTTGATTGCCTCACACTTCACTGTACTTTTGTCAGCTATTCCCCTAGCAGGGCATTCAGCTGCTCCCCTCAACATTAGCCTTCCAGAGGAACAGCAAGGGGAAGGCTGGTTATCAGGTAAGTAGTGAGCAGTGTTTTCCACAGGAAGTGTGATAGGGCTCCGATGTAACTAAGGAGGCTCTGGGATGTAAGGAGCCCGTGACATTTGATAACGTACTTCCCGCCACTGGCGCCCAACTATGCGGAAACCTAGCACTTCATGGTTTTGCTTCCATCCAGTCAGTGTAAAGAGTAAAAGTAAAACCCTTGAGAATTTTGTTCCTGCTGGACTTAACCTTACACAGGTAACATTATAAATTTTGTACAAAATACAAAAATCAACCACCTAACAGCACTGGAAAGTGAACGATTTCAGCTTTTTTCTTTCCCCAAATGGCAAGCTAATTGTCCCAACACTGCTTACTGAATAATTTTTTTTTAACTATTTGGGTCCATTTTTAGATTCTAGTCTGTTCCATTATTTTGTGTGTCTGTCTACGCACCAGTACCAAATTGCTTTAATACTGTAGCTTTAGTTTTTCATTATTTATTTGAGAGAGACAGAGAGAGAGAGAGAGAGAGAGAGAGAGAGAGAGAGAGAGCAGGAAGGGCAAAAGGAGAGGGAGAGAGAATCTCAAGCAGACTCCACACTGCGCCCAATGCGGGGCTCAATCTTACCACCCTCTCAGATCACGACCTGAGCCAAAACCAGGAGTCGGACATAACCGACTATGCCACCCAGGTGCCCCAATACTTAAGCTTTAAAATGCGTTTTTAATATCTGATAAGGCAGAGGTATTTGGTATGTAATAAGCCAAAACCTAATGGCTTCAAACAAACACCAACTTATTTGCTCATGACTATTAAAATTAACATGCATATTTGCTGCAGAGTCTGAAATTAGTATCTTTACCCTACTCCTGAACAATGCAGGGACCTTAAAACACTAACTCGGACAACCCCTCCTGATTCACGCTATTTCTATCCCATACTTTCTTCTATCCTTTTGTAAGCCTCACAAATTTGATATTATTCTTTGTATTGTTTCATATAACAAATGTGTATTTAGCTATATGTTCACCATTCTCTTTGCTCAGTATTCCTATCTACATCTCAAACTTTCTGTTAACAAGGTCATTTTTCTTTTCTTTTGTTTATTGTTGTTGTTTTTGTTTTTTGTGTTTTATTTTTTGATTGATTTGGGTCAGTACTGAAGACATTGTCTCATCACATCTAGTTCCATTCAAGAATAGAAAATATCATTTGAACAGAAAAACTCTGAAGATTTTTCTAGTTAGTGTATCCTTTAAGCATGAATATGGGGAAGTGAGGATCACAGCTGGACAGGATATAGTTATAACTTTTTTTTTTTTCCCTAATGCAGGGTTATTCAGACCGAGGACAAAAAAATATATAGTACCAAAGTTAGGAATACACAATCCATATTCGCCTTTTGTAAGCTCTGTATTTCTTTGAGATGTTAAATTGCACATGAAAACGTCACAGATCAACCTTTTATTCTGGCTTGTGCATCAGAAAGTCCTTTTCCTCTGTGTTAGTGATATTTGTATATGTATCTTGAAAGAGAGGATCATGTGCATAACACAGCATGTAGGTAAGAATAAAAGAGATGTTTCAACCCAATTTTATATCAGAAATAATTTTATGGTAGGTTTTGGGGTTTTTTGTTTTTTTTTTTTTTAAAGATTTTATTTATTTATTTGAGAGAGAGAGAGAATGAGATAGAGAGCATGAGAGGCAAGAGGTTCACAGGGAGAAGCAGACTCCCTGCTCAGCAGGGAGCCCGATGTGGGACTCGATCCCGGGACTCCAGGATCATGACCTGAGCCGAAGGCAGTCGATTAACCAACTGAGCCACCCAGGCGCCCCATGGGGTTTTTTGTTTTGTTTTGTTCTGTGTTTTGCATTTTCTAAGACTAAACAGCCTAAATTTATTTATTTATTTTCAAATTTTTATTTAAATTCTAGTTAGTTAACATATAGTGTAGTACTGGTTTCAGGAGTAGAATTTAGTGATTCATCACTTACATATAACACCCAGTGCTCATCACAAGTGCCCCCCTTAATACCCATCACCCATTTAGCCCATCCTCCGCCCACCTCCCTCCATCAACCCTCAGTTTGTCAGAAGTCCTAGAGGGAGAGACTATTAATATAAAGTCTCTGGGTTTTTATTTGTTTTAAAAATGCCTTTATTTGATAATATGTCTTCAAATATTCTCTCTCCCTCCATTCTCTGATTATCTTCTTCTTGTACTTTGAATAAATGTGGCTTTAGATTTAATTTGTGATATTAAGACCAAACAGAGTTCAGGTGTTGTCAACTTGATCACACATTAAAGAGTGCCTTCACTTTGATCACTGGTTGGTTTGATTTGAGAGGTCTATCTCAGCAGGTTTAATGTTCTGCCTATTTGCTCTTTCATCCAATCCTCAGTCCTTCTCTGAATCAGGGCAGGGAGTAGGGGCTGACCCACACAAGCCACACTTCCCAACCTCCTGTGTCAGTGGGACTCCAGATGGATAAGCCCAATGGGAGGCACTAGCAGGATACTGGAGGCTGCAAGAGGGTGGCTCATTTTCCTCTCTCCTTCAGCTCTGTCTCCACGAACGGCTTATTTTTCCTGCCTCTTGCTGGACCGCAATGCCCCTTTGGTTCCAGCGTCCTCCTAGTGACCTCTGCCTTTGGTCTGCAGCAACATACCTCTTTCCTTTGTCCCTCCCATGGTGGCAGTTTCTTGCTATTGCCAATGTCTGGGCTGCCTCACTGTCCACTGGTTTCTCAGCTCTTCTATCACATAGGCAACGAATATCCACGTTAAATTCCCTCTATTTGACACCCAGAGTGATTTCTTTTTCCTTCCTGAACCTCAAGAAGTATTATATTGGTTTTGTTTTTAAAAAGAAGGAAAAAAATTCTTTCCCTATGCTCCTGAAGAATTTTAAAGCATCGATATTACCTGTTTTTAACAAGTTTGAATGAATAAATTTGTCTGGACCTCAAGGTTTTTAAGTAGGAAACTAGAATAATTTCTCAATCTTTCCTATGGTTGTTGATCTATGTAGGTTTTAGGTTATTTTTAGAGAAGAAAAACATTAAGTATCAGTTCATCCTTTAAAGAAAAACTATATATATGGACACCGTATTTTTAAGGCAGATAATAAAAAACACATGCAAAATGGTTTGTTTGTTTGTTTGTTTGTTTTGTTTTGTTTTTAACAGTAAATTTGCTTGCCTCCAGATTTGGCTCAAACCCACAGTATCTTCCAGGGTGTTCCGAGGGATTGTCTCAGGATTAAAAACTGGCATTAAAGACCCATACAACCAGGAGTTGACTAAGTTACAACAGCCATTGGAATTTAAAATGTGAGTTGTGTTGCCACTGAGACTAAGTTAATAGGCGAAGAGTTCTCATAACCTGCAAGTTCCTGACTTGTTCTCTCCAAAATATTTCCTCTCACACCTCCAACTGCAAAATGTATCTCTAGAATTCCAGGAGTACCTGTTAAAAGAATCATTACTACCTTTCTGCTTCACATTTTTATATACATAAACCATCATGATCACTTTGACCAGTACACAATCTCCTTTTATATCATTAATTTATTCATGAATTCATTAAACATTTACCGAGCAGAGGCAGTGCCAGGCAATGTTCTAGACACTGGGGCTGTAGTGACAACCACTACAGACCCTGTCTTTGCCCTTGTGGAATTTATGATCTCATAGGGAAAAGAAAATTGACTGTGTTATTGCAATTTTTGGTACATGCTTGGAAGTCAGAGTCCTAGATGTTGGGGTTGCAGGGGTGGGTCGAGGAAGGCTTCCTCAAGAAAGCAAAATTTCTGCTGAGACTCAAGGATGAGCAGGAGCTGACCAGACTAGGACATGTGAGTGGCGGTTATTTCAAGGAGAAAAAAGAATTTAGGGTGGAAGCTGCTAAATTGGAACCATGGTTTTCTCTCCGCAAGCCCTCTTTATTAAAAACATTTTTTAAATGAAAAACACCTTAAGTGGAAAGACAAGAAAGGAAGAAAGGAAGGGAGGGAAGGAAGGAAAGAAGGAAAGAGAGAGCGAAAAGAACACAAAACCAATAACATCTATCCAAGAACAGGACACAATTCTTGGCATCAGATTTAACTGTGTGCCTTTGGCTGGCTGACCAGACTTCTCTGAGCCTTGAATTCCTCCTCCACATAAGAGGTTCATATTAGCACCCTGCCAGGCTGCCATGAATATGGAATAAGAACAAGTTTATGCAAGTGCCTTGTAGCTGAGAATGGATCACCTCGGCGTGTAGGAGTATTTTTTTATGGCTATTTACATTTGTTAACCTGATTTCTATGAAGAACTACTTGGGAACTGCAGCCAGAGAGTTAGTGATCTAGGGCTGCCAGAAGCCAGAAATGCAGGGACCTGGGTCCAAGGAGGGGGGGGGCCCCCCAGGGCTTCCAGTCCGCCCCACCCCACCCCCAGCATTCACAAGCTTTCCTCGCTCCTGTATATGAATGAGGTGATCTTTCAGCTGCCCTTTGTCTTGGAAAAAAATTAATTCTCATTTGCATTACCTCGTCTAAATGTCACCCACCGATATTTTGTTAGACATTAGCGGCGCTGGCAGGGAGGGCCGCGGGGTAATTGTGTTCTGCCTGGTGCTGGGATTTACATAATTTCAGACAGCAATTAAAGAATCCTGGGGAATTTTTTTTTCTCTTTTCCAACCTCTCCTACAAAGAAAGTGTTCGTTTACATTAAGCGCTCAGCTCCTCGCTGTTCATTTGCATAAAATTAAAGGTTTTTGTGTTCCCGAACAGCAGGGTAACATTTAAAATTCCGTTTTAAAAAGCTCACCTTACAATAATAAAATGTTAATATCATTTCATAGGCAATGCAACGTTGCCAGATGCCTTTCACTTCCAACTCGCACCCACGGCTAACTGTGTTCCCACTTTCCCTCTCTCCTCCGTCCCTTACCTCCTGTCAGTCTTTGTCCACCTCTACCCTTCTCCCAGGTCTCCTCTGCCTCACCCTATCTTTGATTTCTCCTTTTCTCTTTCCCCCTTATTCCTTTTCTAAGCAGAATCCAAACGTCCTCAATCCTCACCAGCCTGGCCCATGAGCAAAGTCAAGCTTCCATGATCATCCCGTGAAAAATGGAAACGGTGCCAGGCTCAGCTGCCAGGTCCTCAGGAGATCCTGTCGCTACCCTGTTCTCCAAGTCACCACCCACCCGGTGGCCACATCCCATATATCCTGGTCTCCCCGAAGCCCGAGTCGGTCCTGGTTACTCTCACTGCTCCCGTGAAGCCTGCAAGCTTCCACAGTCACTGTAAATGCCCGTGGTGCATCACGAAGATCCTTCCTCAGCCACCGCTACAGTATTCCAATGTGGCCTGGGCCCCGGGCGTTCCTTCAGTTTATTCATTCATTCCTTCACTCTCTCTCTCTGTCAAATGACATTGAGATACTGGTGCCTGAAGGTGCTGACAGCAAGGACCCCTGCCTGAACCCCTCTCCCCTCTCCCTGCTCAGCCCTGGGGCAAGTCCAGGCCACCAGACAGGCTCCCTGCCCCTGCCCACAGGACAAGCTTCCCCTCAGGCCTCACCGGCTTTGTTTGCCACGTGGACCTCCTCAGTCCACTCCGGTCTACCACAGTCTAAGAACCTCTAAACTCTAAAAGGAGAGGCAAGGGCGGTGGGGGGTGGCGTGTCCCTGATTCTTCTTTCCTGTGAGCATCCATGGACATGATGTCAATTTTGTCACTTGGAAGGGCAATGGCTTCACCTCATTCACCAACTGTCTAACCCAGCGGGCATTGGTTTCCGGGTGTAGACATAGGGTACAGACAAAGGGCCTTGGCCAGAGATATGAAGGGAGAACCAGTTTTCTCACATGGAGAAGAGATTACTAGCTAGAAGGAAGAGAGAAGAGACAGGGACAGGGAACAAGCCTCACCAATGGTGGAGAGACAAACGGAGCCCAGAGAGAGGCAGCCATGTGGTTTCTCTCCCCAGAGAGAGGCAGCAGAGGTTTCCTGCACTCCTTGCATCATCCAGAAGGAGGCCAGGGTGGGGGTAGGAACCACAGAAAGATGGAATCCACTGCCCTCAGCCCACGGATTGAGAGCTCAGGATCAGGAATGATGGCAAGATACAGAAAAATAAAGACAGTTCTGTTTGGTACAAACTACAGTTTTGGAACCGATATTCATACAACAAACATGTAAGTTTTTAATGTGCTAAAGTCTCTAAGGGATAAGAAGGCATTAATTAAGTGGGAAGGGGACAGGAGCAGTCATTCCAGCAGAGGGATCAGCCTGTGTGAACGTTCTGAAGAGGAAGAAGTATAGTTTGCGGAAAACCTAAGGGAAGGAAGGTGAGGCACATGGAGCATAGGAAGCAAGGGGAGAGGCATGCAAAAAAACAGGAAAGTATTGGGGTGCCTGGGTGGCACAGTCGGTTAAGCGTCCGACTCTTGCTTTCAGCCCAGGTCATGAGCTCGGGGTTGTGAGATCAAGCCCCGCACTGGGCTCCGCCCTTAGCACAGAGTCTGCTCGAGAGTCTCTTTCCCTCCCCTCTGCCCCTCCCGCTCATGCTGTCTCTCTCTCTCTCTCAAATAAATATATAAACTTAAACAACAACAACAACAAAGTATGGCCCATACACAGGGCAAAAAGCCATTAATAGGAACTGCCTCTGTGGAAACCCAGACACTACACTTACTAGACAAAGGCCCCCAATCAGCTATTTCAGATATGGCCAAAGAGCTCATGGAAGCCACGTCCAAGGAACCAAAGGAAACCAGGAGAATGTTATCTTACTAAATAAAGAATACAAATAAAGACATAAGCGTTTTTAAAAGGAACCAAGTAGAGATTCTGGAGTGGAAAAGTACAATAGCAGAAATGAAAACTTCACTAGAGGGGATCACAGCAGATTTGAGCGGGCAAGAGAAAGAATCAGCAAATCTGCAGACATGCCCATTGAGATTATTTAGTCTGAGAACCACAGAAAGAACAAGGAATGAAGATAAGCAGTCAGCACCTATGAGACCTATGGGGTGCTATCGGGCACACCAGCATATGCATAATGGGAATTCATAAGGAGAGGCAAGAGACAAAGGGACAGAAAGACTATTTGAAGAAATAATGGCTAAAAACTTTCCAAACTTGATGAAAAACATGAATCTACACAACCAAGAAGCTTAAAAAAATTTCAATTCAGACAAATCTGAAGAGATGCATGCAGAGATGCATCATAATCAAAACAGAGGAAAGACAATCCTGAAAACAGCAAGAGACAAGGGACTAATCACATACAAAGCATCCTCAATAACATTAGCAGCCAATTTCTCATCAGAAACCATGGAAGTCAGAAGGCAATGTGATGAAATATTCAAAGTTCTGATAGGAAAAAAACCTGTTAGCCAAGAATTCTATATTCAGCAAAATTATGCTTCAAAAATTAAAGAGAGGGGGGTGCCTGGGTGGCTCAGTCGTTAAGCATCTGCCTTCGGCTCAGGTCATGATCCCAGGGTCCTGGGATCGAGCCCCACACTGGGCTCCCTGCTCAGCAGGAAGCCTGCTTCCCCTCTCACTCTCCCCCGGCTTGTGTTCCCTCTCTCGCTGTGTCTCTCTCAGTCAAATAAATAAATAAAATCTTTTTAAAAAATTAAAGAGAAATTAAGACTACCCAGGCCATTTAATGGGAGAAAGAAATTCCTTCAACAAATGATATTAGGGCAACAGCAAAAGAATGAAATTGGACTCCTATTACACACTATCTATATAATTAACTCAAAATAGGTTAAAGACCTAAATATAAGAGCTAAAACTATAAAACTCTTAGAATAAGACATAGGTGTAAATGTTCATGACCTCGTGGATTAGGCAGCTGTTTCTTAAATATGAAAAGGACAAATAAGAAAAAATATAGATAATTTGGACTCATCAAAATTAAAAGCTTTTGTGTATCAGAGGACATTATCAAGAAAATGAAAAGCAAACCCACAGAAATGGGAGAAAGTGTTTACAAGTCATATATCTGAAAAAGGTTTAGTATCCAGAATATATAAAGAACTCTTGTAACTCAACAACAAAAAGATAAATAATCCAATTAAAAAAAAAAAGACAGGCAAAGGACTTGAACAGACGTTTCTCCAAAGAAGATAAACAAATAGCCAGTAAGCCCAGGAAAAGATACTCAACATCATTAGTCATTAAGGAAATGAAAATCAAAACCACAATGAGATACCACTTCATACTCACTGGGCTGTCTATAACAGAAAATTTTTTTCATGGAAAATAACAAGAGTTGGCAAGGATGTGGAGTAATTAGAACTCTAATACATTTGCCAGTGGGAATGTAAAATGGTAGCACTGCTGTGGAAAACAGTTTGGCAGTTCCTCAAAATGTTACACAGAGAGTCACCATATGACCCAGCAGTTCCACTCTAAGATAAGAGAACTGAAAATATATGTTCACACACAAACTTATACACAAATGTTCACAGCAATATTCATAGTGGCCGACGAGTGGACACAAGCCACATATCTATCTGTCTTCAGAATATCTATCAACTGATGAATGGCTACATAAGATGTGGTATATCCATACAACAGAATGTTATTCAGTTATAAAAAGGAATGGAGTTCTGATACATGCCACAGCACGGATGAACCCTAAAAATATTATGCTAAGTGGACGAACACAGAACGAGAAGGCCACATCTTGCAGAATTCCATTTGTATAAAATGTCCAGAATAGGCAAATCCATAGAGACAGAAGATGGAATAGTGGTTGCCAGGGTCTGGGGGGAGGGGGGATAGGGAGTCACTGCTTAACAAATACTGGGTTTCTTTGAGGGCTGCTGAAAATGTTCTGGAATCAGACAGTGGTGATGGTTGTAAAACACTGGGAACATACTAAAAACTTCTGAATTGTACACTTTAAAATGGTTTATATCATTTATAGAGCAAGCGAATACAATGATATAAGGCAAATGAGGCAAAATAAGAACTGGTAAGTAGGACTAGAGGGTACATAGGTATTCTTTATCAAACTATTTAACTTTTTTACTATGTAATTGTTCTGTAAATGTGAAATTATGTTTTAAAATAATGGCTTAAAAGTAAAACAAAACAATGGCTTAAAATGGTAATAAATAAATAAATAAATAAACAAATAAATAAATAAATAAAGTGAGCCTCAGGAGGAGCCTGGGGCCTGGGAGAAACACGTGGCTCTGTGTATCTGCAAAGAAAGAAATCAAAGCGAAGAGGAGAAGAGAGGATGGCATGGGCAGCCATGTGAGCCTGGGCCTGAGTACTCCTCTGTGAAATGGGTACAGAAGCACACACATCCCAGAGTCTGTGGCAGGATTCAGTGAGATACAACAAGTGCTGAGACAGCCCAGTGTCTGGCAGGAGGTTAAGAGCTCAATAAACAAGGACAGTTATTATGATGGTTACATAAACACTTATATAACATACACACGCAGAACTATTCTAAGCACATACACACAAATCTTAGGAGGCAGGAACTATTATCAACATCCCCGTTTTATGATGAGGAAACTGAGGCACAGAGAGCTTAACAACTTGCCCAAGGTCACGGGGCTTATAAGTGGTGGGACCAGGATTTGAACCCAGGTGATGAGGTTCAAGAGGCCTCTGTAAAATGACCACAGAGCCTTGAGCGTTCTCAGTTTGGTTATTTTGGTTTATACACAAACACACACACACACACACACACACACACACACACATTACATACACATACATATATGTATTTTTTTAGAGAGGCAGGGAGGGGCAACAGGAGAGGGAGAGAAAGAATCTTAAGCAGGCTCCACACCCCGCACGGAGCCCGATGTGAAGCTCGATCTCAGGACCCTGAGATCATGACCTGAGCTGAAACTAAGAGTCAGATGCTTAACTGATTGAGCCACCCAGGCGTCCCCCTGGTTATTTTGATATTATACCTACAGTCAGAATTAATTCAACTAGCCTCTCCAACTCCTTTAATCTTCAATTTCAGAATCCCTTGCTGTAGTCTGTGAGCTCTCACTTCTTTGTTCAGAGGAGACAAGAGTACTGAGCAGGGAACTGAAGCACAGAGCCTCTACAGGGACGGAGCCCATGGTGGGAGAGAGGAGGTTGGGTATGTGCAGGCCAGTGCCTCCCACCGGATGTACCAGCACTGCAATGGGGCAGCCAGCCTGGGAGGGCGAAGGGTTAAGGGAGTATAAGGGGTGGGGAGCGGCAGGGTAATGCTATATTTGAGCTAAGTGCCATGGTCTGAATGTTTGTGTCCCCCCAAAATTCATGTTATAACTTAACCCCCAAGGTGATGGCATTAGGGGGTGGGGCCTTTGGGAGGTGATTAGGTCATGAAGGCTTAGTCCTCTGGAATGGGATATTAGCACCCTTATAAAAACAGACCAGGAAAGCTCCTTTGCCCCTTCTACCAGGTGAGGATGCAAGAAGTCAGCATCAACAACCCGCAAGAGGGCCCTCACCAGAATTCGACCATGCTGGCACCCTGATCTTGGACTTCCAGCCTCCAGAACTGTGAGCAATAAATTTCTGCTATTTGAAAGCCACCCAGGGGGCGCCTGGGTGGCTCAGTCGTTACGCGTCTGCCTTCGGCTCAGGTCATGATCCCAGGGTCCTGGGATCGAGGCCCACCTCGGGCTCCCTGCTCGGCGGGAAGCCTGCTTCTCCCTCTGCCACTCCCCCTGCTTGTGTTCCCTCTCTCGCCGTGTCTCTCTCTGTCAAATAAATAAAATCTTTAAAAAAATAAATAATAAAAAATAAAATAAAAGCCACCCAGTCTATGGTATTCAGTTATAACAGTCCAAACAGATGGAGACAGGGGACTAGCCAGAGCTGGGCTTGACTGGCTAGGCTGGTGGGCTGGTAGCGGAAGGACTCACATAACCTGAACACCAATGCCTAAAGAAACAACGAGAGCCATTTTTTGAGCATTTACTCAGTGCCCAGGTCCACATTAAGGGTTTTACCCACATCACTGAGTTTAACCTCTCAAAAATCCTTAGGGGTGTTACTGTGCCCATTTTACAAGGAAGGAAGCTGCGGCTTAGGTTTTGCCCAGGGTCACCCAGTGTTCAAAAAGTTGAGTGGGACCCCCAGGCTCCTGACTCCTCCCTGCTCCTCGGCCCTGTCCAGCACAGTGCCGACACATGGCTGGTTGAGCCACTAACCATAAGTGGACAGAGTGTTCGACAGGAAGTCACTCAGGGCCTCAGCCCGGGGCTCTCCCCTTGAAGTCTCCACGGAAGTTGGCAGGGCCTGAGGGCAACACCAAAGTCAGGGGACCCTGCAGAAACCATCCCTTCTTTCCAGCATGGCTGGCAGAATTGTGGGGTGGGGCTCTTTGCCCCCTTGGTGGACGGTGGGAGTTCTGCTCAGGTGCTCACCAAGTTAACAGCCTCGGGGCTGGCCAGGCCCTTGTCCCTAATCAGCTGCCTCTGAGCCTGCCCCTGGTGGCTCCTTATGCCCTCTGGCTCAGAACAAACATTAGCCCCCATTAAGCACTCATTTTAGCTGCATGGTTCTAGGGAGCAAGTGTGTGCTTGGAACACACAGGGGTTTATTATGTTTTCAGAAATAACACTTATGTAGACAAAAGAGGCCAGCAGCCCCGGGAGGGAACTTGAAGGCACAGTGAGGACCGTCAGCAGCCAGCTAGCCTGGCCCCACCCTGCCCTGGTGAGCCTCCCTTCCCATGTCTAAGCTGCTGCCTGCGACAGTGCTTCTGCAGGAATGAACACACTTCCCACCCACTCCCTTCCCTAGCTGCTCCCGGCCTTTGCTGGCCTCTTCCAGACATAGCCCCTAAAGCTCCTACCAGTCATACCAGCCAAGGGCCTTTATACCCCCAATAATGGGTCAACTTGCTCCAAATGGAGCACTCAGCTTTCAGCGTGCTGGACAGCCCCAGACCCCATGTTCAACCAGTTGTGCTGGCCAGTTCTCAGGCTTGGTACTTGCCTGTAAAACCTGCTGACACTGTGTGGAGGGTCATGCTCGTATTTTACACCTCCAAAGGACAGCAGCTCCTGCCATGGGGTTTTCTCTTCCTCCGAACACAGCTCAGGCAACCAACCTAGTGCCGCAAATCTGATTTCCAGTATCTTCACCACTCCTCTTCCAAGGTGGCCTCCATCTACTGCTCAGTGATCCTAACCCAGCAACCACAGAATCCTTCCCTCCCCTCTCCCAGCAAGACCCCAGAACCAAGGGACCAGACGCCACATTCACTGGTGGTCTAGTTTCACAAAAGCCTATCCAAAATGGGCTCCTGGGCCAACTGAAACAGCTCACAATGGCCAAGGGTGCAACAATTTGAGCAGTAAGATAAAGAAGTATTGGATTATTACCCAAAGTATAAAATAAATATCCATGAGCCCATTTCAACAGAAATAAATGATTGAATTAATAAATAAATGGAGGAGAAGAGACAAATCTCCCATACAGAAGAGTTCCAAATAATTTACGTAGACAGCCTGCCCCGGAGGAGGTAGAGGAAAACTCCCCACTCCTTAGGTGTGGGCTGTGCAGAGCAACTTCCTTCCAAGGGGACAGTATTGAAAGGCGGGTTAAAGAGTAACCTTACACTGGTTGAAACCTGACAGATGCACCTCAGCCAAGTGATCAAGGTCAACACCAACAGTGACCAGGCATGTGGATAGCATGTAACCTCGATGTGATGTGAGGAAATGGTGCTCTGTGGTCTTCCTCCCTACAACCCATAACCTCAATCTAATCATGAGGAAAACTCCTGACAAAACCCAGTACAGGAACATTCTACAAAATCCCCCAGCAGTACTCCTAAAACTATCAAGATCATCAAAACCAAGGAAAGTTTGAGCAACTCTCCTAACCAAGAGGAGCCTAAGGAGATATGACGACTAAATGTAACATAGTATCCAAGATAGGATCTTGGAACAGAAAAAGGCCATTATGTACAAACCAAGGAAATATTAATAAAGCATGGACTTTCGTTAATAATTATGGATCAATATTGGTTCATTTAGGGTGACAAACGTATCGTATTCATGTAAGATGCCAATAAGAGGGAAAACTGGGAATGGGGTACATGGGAATTCTCTTTACTCGTTCACTTTTGATGTGAATCTAAGACTATTCTAATTTTTTTTAAGATTTTATTTATTTGACAGAGAGAGAGTACAAGAAGAGGGAGTGGCAGGCAGAGGGAGAGGGGGAAGCAGACTCCCCGCTGAGCAGGGAGCCCGATGTGGGGCTCGATCCCAGGACCCTGGGATCATGATCTGAGCCGAAGGCAGACGCTTAATGACTGAGCCACCCAAGCGCCCCAAAACATTAAAAAATGGTTTCCAAGTCCTGTGTGAGCTGGCTCCTCTCCCCTCTACAACATACCACCCTGCTCCCCAGCTCCAGTGAACGGGCTCATATTAACTCTCCACCAACACCCTCCTTGCCAGTCTGTGGGGTCCCTCTCCTCATCTCCAGCGACCTTCTGCATTTGACTCTGCTCCCAGCTCATGCATTCCTAACTCCCCTCTTCCCTAGACAGAGCCAGGTCATGGATCCCTCCTGGTTCTCTGGCTACTGTTCTGGCCACCATTTCTATGCATCCTCTTCTGGCTTCCCTACTGCATCTGTCCCCTAGTCCTCCCAGGGCTACCTCTTGGCCCCTCTTCTCATACATTCTCTCTAGTGAGTCAGACCCCACATAGAGGTGGGGTCCTAGGGGTTCCTCTCCAGCAGAGATGGCTTTGTGGTGACTAAAAGCTGTGTGCTCATCCCCTGGTTGCGGGCATTTCCATATGGAAGTCAGCTGCACATCTCACCAACTGTCCCAAACCACATGTTCATCTTCCCCTAAGCCCATTCTTCCCCTTCTGTCTTCTGGCTCAGTGAGTGGTGTCTCCATCCACCTGGGGGCCTGAGGCCGAGTCCTGTATACAGTCCTAGGCTCTTTCTGCCCCTCATCAGTGACATATCATCTGCTCCTGGATCCTTGGAAGCTAACTTCTTAATGCTGGCTTCAGGCACTTTACCCATCCCCGTGTCACCATTCTGCTGTTGCCACTTTCATCCCTTGCCTGGATGTCCACCCCAGCCTCCTCCATTCAATCCATTCTCTCCATAGCAGCCAGAGTGGTGATTGTAAACTGCCCATCTGACCCCATGGCCATCTGCCTGCAATGCTAGTGGATCTCAGATGCCTTAACTTGGCTCCCACAACTCTTCCCTCTCCCCTTTCTCTGCATCCTCACCTGCTGCCTCTACTTTAACACCATCTCCACTCCACACAACTGACCCACCTATCACTTGCCTATGTCCTCGGTCTGGAGTGCTCTTCTCTCCCTTGTTCTCTAAAACCTGGCGGTCCGTCCGGACTCAGGAGAGAGGGCAGCTCTTCTGGGAACCTTCTCTTACCTGCTGGCTGGCCAGGTGCCCCCTCTGTCCCCAGAACACCATGCACTCCCCCTGCTAGAGAACCTAACACTTGAGGCAGGTATCATCTGCTCACAGCCAGCATCCACCTCTCCTTTGTTCCCTCCTAGCCTGTGAGCAAGGGCAAGACTGCATCCCATGCATCACTGTCTTCCCCACCCCCCTCCCCCGGGCTCACTGTCTCCCCCAGGGTTCAATACAGCAAACATGTATGGAGCACCTACCATATGCCAAACACAATGCCAAGGATCTTACATGACTTTTCTCATATTTATCCCTCATAATAACAAATGAGGGTAGGTGCTTTTTAAATTATTATTGCTCTTCTCCCAAGGAGGAGACTGAGGCACAGACAACTTGCTTAAGGTCACACAGCTCAAGTTATGGAGCCGAAAGGGAAACCAAAGGTTTGAGTCCATCACTTGTCCTTTCAACTGCATTGTTGTTTCCTATTCCCTTTTCCACCTAACAATCTAGTGACCTGTGGCAACAGATATCATCCACAACACTGTTTTACAGGTCCATGGCATTCCATCATATTGATGTGACATAATTTGCTTAACTGGTCCTGTTATTAGTATCTATCTAATTGTATGACTTTATTTTTTCAAACAGTTAACCAATTATACTAGCACTATTTATTACACAATTCTTATTTTTTCCTACTGCTCTGAAATGCCACCTTTATCATGTAAGAGTTATAAGTGCTTGAGTTATTTTCTTATGGTGGCTCATTTGTTTAATTGTACCAATTCAGACTGTTTTGAGTAGTTAGACATTTACAGTGTGTTTTCCTTCATTCATTCGCTCACTCATTTAATAAATATGTATTAAGTAGTTCTGTGGATCAGGTGCTGTTCTAGTAACTTTGAATCAACAGTGGACGATGGAGCAGTGAGCAACACCGCCTTTCCTGGGCTTGCATTTTAATATCTGACCTTGAAAGTAGCTCCCACCTCGATCAATTTTATTTATTAAGATGTTCTTAGGTGTTCTTGCCTATTTATAACTCCCAATGAATTGATGTTGGCAAGTAAGAAAATACATTTGGGATTTCATTGGCACTGAATTAAATGTATGGATTAGTCTTTATGGAATTGACAATTTTTAATCTTCTTTTCCACGGACACAGCGGGCGTTTCCATATAGTCAATTCTTATTTTTATGTTAAGTTTAGTCTCACGCATTTATTGCTAAGTTTATTGCTAAGTATTTTACATTTTTGTTGCCATTGTGAATGTCATCTTTTTTCCATCACATATTCTAGATGATTAATGCTAGTACACAGGAAAGGCATTGATTTTTGAATATTTCTTTTAAGTCAGCATCTTACTGAATTCCCTGATTAATTGTAATAGTTTCTAGTTGATCTTTTGGATTTCCTAGGTAAATAAGCATATAATATGTGAAAAATAATTTTGCCCCCTTCTTCCTTGTAGTTTTACCACTTGTTTGTTTTTCTTTTATGTTCTTGTTGCATTGACCGGCAAAAGATTTCCAAGGTGTGACGGCCAATGTTTAACCAGTTCTTCAGGGAAAATCATCTTAATTTGTTCCATTTTCCAATTTTCACGGTATAAATACCCCCCACCGTGGCCAATAGTCACTAGACAGGATGGGAAGAGATGCACACTTCTCTTGATGCCGTAACTCATGGTCCCCAACTGCAAATGATTTCACTTCAATTCTTAGGTGTTTCCCCGGTCAGCGCTCTCTTCTGTTCTCCACTCCTGCCCACTTTCTCCACCCTCCTCAAACTGCCCACCTCATCATCTCCTCTTCCCCCTTCGCCGGCCAAGTCACAGCCTCTTCCTGGTGAAACTACACCCATATCTCCATCAGCATCCAACACTGCCTCTCCTATCCCGGGTGGTGGAAGGGACTGGGCGTCCCCCTACAGACACCAACCCCACCCCAGCACCAGTGCTCTAGGTATGGCCCCTTCCAGCTCTGGGGGTTCAGCCCCCCCATAAACCCCATTCCTTTTCTCTCTACTAGAGCTTTCTCATCAACATTTAAACATGCTCAAGTCTCTCCGATCTTAAAATTCAAACAAAAAACACTTTTATCACATTCAACCCCTCTGTGTGTCTTTACTGGACTTCGTGGACAATATTCCCCAAAGAAACTGTCTGGTGTGCTTTCTCTTTCCTCCCACTCATTTCCTGAGCCCCTGCAATCTGGCTTCTTTTCCCACCTCTTTATGGAAACAATTCCCATGAAGATCGCCAATGACCCTGCTGCTGCTAGATCCAGTAGATGCTTCTTAGCCCCCACCTTCCTGCAGTTTTTAACTGCACTCCCGACGCCATCCTCTGTGAACATTCTCTGGGCATTCCTGGAGTTCCTCCAAACTCTCACATTACTCAGGCTCCTTCACGGATCCCCCTTCCACCCTCAGGATTTCACCCAGTCTCCCTTTCCCTTTGACCTAGAATCTTTCTTCCTTAGTATCAATCTTCACATCTGTGTTCTGGGGCTCCTACATCTCCTCAAGCCCAGGCCAGATATTTGAAAACGGCACCTGGTGGGCCTTTGGGGGAAAAATAATTGTAACAATGATGACAGGGACAAGGAGACAGTCAGCCAAAGTCTAGAGCAGTGAGATTATGATTCTGGAACAAGAGCGGGGCCCCTGCTTCCCACATCGTGTTGCCTGGCCTCCACCCTAGGACTGTGGGTTGGTGCGAAGAGGTTCTCTTGGGTGTGAATCAAGAAAAACATTCAACCGTTCTCCAACTCATCACCTAGGGAACGGACCCAGTCTCATTGCTACACAGATTTTAGGGTCCTAATGGAGGAATTTTCTTCCCATATCGGTGTCAACAGCCAAGAGAGGAACAATATGGAGGAGGAACTAAGGGTCAGCACTGGCGGCGGCGGCTGGCCATTAGGAAACCATGCAGTACCAGCTGTGCTCTCACACCCTACCACTGGCCCCCGGAGGACCCTGCTGTGGGTGCAGGTGCACACTGGGCTCAGACTCCCTCCTGAGCAAGCTTTGCTAAGGATCCTGTCCAAGGGTGTGGGCGTCCCAGCACCTGCACTAGGTGGGGACTCAGACACAAAAAAGACTTCTCATTTTCTGTTGCTAATGACACACCCATATTATTAACTGATGGCCTTGAGCAAGTTAGCTAACCTCTTAGGAGATTCATTTTCTAACCTGTGAAATGGGAAGACTAAAATTAGTACCTCATAGGTTGTTATTAAGAGTCCGTGACATCGTGGAGATAGGGGCTCCCTGCACAGTGCCCGACAGACTAAAAGAACTAGACACCTGAGGGCAGGCTCTGATCACCACTGGTTGCCTTGAGAGCCTAAAAAGAAGGGGTCCCAGGAAGAGACAGAAAAGCCAGCAATGCCTGCAGGTTTGTAGACCTGATTAGAGCTGCCCCCCTCCTCTGTGACTGGGAAGGGAGGGTCTCCATACTCACACATGGGGGATAAAGGGCTCTCTCCCCAGCAGTCTGGGAACTCTGTGCCCCCTTTTCTCTGTCACTGAGGCCTATATTAAGAACATTAAATGTCAGCGCAGACGCTTTAACTGCTAATGTGCGGGTGAAAGGCAGGTGGAACGCAGGTGTGTTGGAGGGAAAAGAGAAGTCAGGAGGTAGAAAAAGCAAGGAGCAGGCAGAGAGAGAAAAGGGGGGTGGATAGAAAAGCAAGATTAAATTAATTAGGATTTGAAGCAGGAGAAAGGAGCACACCAGAGGAATGGCAAGACCAATCAACAGGGCATTTGTGACCAGTCCAGGAACGCTGGGAGCTCTGGGAGCAGCCTAACTCCCGGAGGGTCAGGAAGAGACTGCTTGAGTCTCGGCTTAAAACCCCTGCGAAGATATCCACTTGAAGAATGGATGGGGTTGGGGAAGGAGCCTCCCGGAAAGCCGACTGTCTGTGAAGACGGCTGTCAAAGCAAGGCGCTGTTGCTAAGGGAACCGCCTGGGAAGAGCCTTGTGTGAAGATGAAGTCACCCCACCTCCTGGCAGCTGTGAGGTTTGGGAGGGGGCCCAGTGCTTCATCCAGGTCTGCTCTGCTGTCTCCTCAGCCAGGATTTGGTCCCTGGAGGGCAGAGACCCTGCCTTCTCTGACTGTGGCTCAGATCAGGCTACTCATTAGCAGGACAGGGCCATGTTGATGACTGTTACAAACAGCAGTAACCAAAAAAATTGTCCCTAGATAAAAGGTTCCTGGAGCAAAGGAACTTGGAAGGGGACAGTAATGCCTTTCTGTCCAAGGATCCTCTGGTGCCAAAAGAGCTCCAGAATCCCAGGCCATATCCCTACAGGAGGACATCCGTGATTCCACGTGATTAACGTGACTCATAAAATGTTCTTCATTAAACTGGGATGAACATTTCAGTTAAATGGGGGGGGGGCACCACAAAAGTGTGCAAGGACTCTTTGGGGCTTGAAACTAGCACAGGGTCTCTTCATCACATACTATTGCCCAAAGCAAGTCACAGGCCATTCCAGATTCAAAGGGTAGGGAACAGGACCCTTCTACTCAGATGCAGGGAGACGTGAAGAACTGTGGCCATTTTTGCAATCAATCTCCCGAAGTGGTGATTAACAACATGGGCTGGACTCAAATTCTAACTCACAAACCGCTTGCTAGGTGATCTTGGGCAAGTTACTTTCCTTCTCTGAGTCTCCCTTTCCTCATCTAAAAAATGGTCAAAGCAAATTTCTCCTCCCATAAGACCTTTGGGACAATTCAGAGAAATCATGCATTGGAAGTGCCTGGCATGGTGCCTGGGCCCTAGAGGGTGCCAGCAAATGTGGCTCCCTCCCTTTACCCCAGGAGGCTGGGGACTGCTTCCCACCGTGCAGGAAAAGGCTGGGGGCCCGGCTGGGGGTCTGCCACCCCCACCCCTCCCCACCCTTCATCTTGCCCCCTCTGGAGCCCTCCTGCTGCGAACTCGAGGCACGCAGGGTCTTAAGGATAGTTAAGTAGCAAACTATGTGTTCATAATAAAATTCGCCTGCTTCTCGCAGACATCCAATTTGCTTACATCCAAAGAGAAGAATTGGGTGCCTGCTTCCGAAATTGTTTTAATCTCTGCCACAGAATGCTTCTGGCAGGGTTTTTCAACTGGAAAATAGGAAATGAGTTAGAAACAATGGAGGAACGTGAATAATCTCACTTAAGATGTTTGATCTTGAGATGAGATGAAGTTGAAATCGATTTCCCGGTTCACAGCCAGACAGCAGTGAGTGGGAGGGGAGAGGACTGGGGGCCAGTGGGCCTGACTGGGTCCCAGATCTGGCAGGAACAAGGGCTCTCCTGCCTACCTGGCCTGGGAAACGCCTCCTGGTCCTTGTAAAACTTTGGCAAACCACCTACTGAGTGGGAGACAACCCCAGCCCCATCATCCCAAAGGGAGGCACTGACCAAAGCCCTTTGGTTTCTCCATATACCCATATCTGATGCTAATGGTTGACAGAACCAGCCCGTGCATCTACTTAACAGATGTCTGCTGTGCACCTACCATGTATTGTGGCCTATCCTAGTCACTGGACCTCCACACTTTAATAAAACCCATCTCCTATCCTCAAGGCACTCATGAGAGCTGCCTGCGACTGGGATGGAGAGGTAAGAGCTAGTGTTTATGGAGGGCTTCCTAGGGCAGGCCTCGGCTAAAGATGCTGCATTCAGAAACCTGCTACATCCTCACAGAACCTGTGGAAAAATGGGCTGAGATGAATATCTGACTCTTCCAAGGATGGGATCAGATGAGGCTACAGAGTCTGTGCCCTCTGCCTGGGGGACTATTCTGCCCAAGCAAATGGCATGGAGAGGGGTGGCACGGAAGGGTGCAAAAGGCAGAGGTTGGGGAAGCGTGAGGAAACACAGGTAGCCTGAGCCCTGGGAAGGCAGATTCTGGGAAGCAGGGAGGATATCCTTACAGCCCCTGGCCCAGCTCAGGGTGGAGAACTAGCTCTAGCCTTAGTCCTGGACACTCTCTCAAAGCCAGGGGAGACAGGGTGAGGAAGTACCTACATATACCCTGGTCATCACAAGGGCACGCTCATACGTCACGCAAACATGCAGACGTAGACAGACACACACATTTTAAAATCCATATACACAGCACATATCGCACCCCCCACCTCTGGACAAATGCACTAGATGTATCTGCATGCACCCATGCTCACGCATGTTCTAAGACTAAAAACTCCCTGGGGGCAGGGACAAGGTCAGTCTTGCAGACCACCGTCCCCAGCACAATCCCTGGCCCACAATAGGCCCCTATAAATAATGATGAACTTGAACTCAGTTCCAACACATGTGCATATACGGAGACACATGTACACAATTTGTGTGCACGGCAGCTGACGCTGGGGGAGGGGTGGTTAAGTCTCCACAGCCCCCAACAGGGTGGGACCTTTGCAGGTGGAACCTGGAGGCTGGGCTGGGTCTTGGGGGCTCATGACTCTCTGCCACTGCTCCTCAGGGGCTCAAGCCCATCCGAAGGTCTCCACCCAGTCTTTCTGCCCCAGAGGCTCCATGGGGCGACTGCAACCCTCCCCAGTAACAGTTTCCACCAGGGTCTGGCCTCTCAGGGTCCTGGGTTGGGGATTTAATGCATTATTGATTTCCCCAAGAAGGGAAAGTGCTGCAGCCATGGGTCCAGGTAGCTTATTTTGTGCGTCGATGACATTCAGGTACTAGTGAAAAATTATACCAATTATTAAATCAGCCATTATTACTTCAAAGTGCAATCAGTTGTCACAGTGGAGAGAGCTTGCACGGCGCGTTATTAGTCGGGCTGTGTGCACAGGGAAAGTGCTGAGAGGGGAGACTTTAACCAAAGGGCAAATGCATGAAATTTACTTAGAAATAGCGATTTATCACCCCTGGGTTTCTTACTGCTCAAATCCAGGCAGACACTTCGCTGGCAGGAGACAGGCTCCGCGGCCGCCCCTGCCTCCAGCAGCTCCCACCCTGACAGGAAATGAAAAATTGAGAAGTCGTTGTAACAGCTTAAAGATGCATTATCCTTTTTGATGTGCAATTTGAGCTTCATATCCAAAGGCAGATGAAATCACCGGCACCCACGCCAGGCAGAGCGGAGAGAACCACCTTTCTGGGTTTGGGGAGGGGGTTCTGTGGCCCCTCTCCCCCACAGCCTCACCTGGCCCCACCTGGCCCTGGCTTTCGCTCCAAGATGAGAGAGTCCCAGGGGGCTGGGACTGGGTTCAAGAAGGGAGAGATCTCTGGCTGGATGGGAGGGGGGAGAAGAAGGAGATGCAGAGAGGAGAGAGAGAAACAGAGACACAGACAATGAGAGGGAAAGAGGGTGGGAAATAAAAATGAAAGACAAAGACACAGAATGGGAGGGGACATGGACAGACAGACAATCAACAAAAACCAGGCGTGAGCGACGGCGCTCGCCCGAAGGAAGGTACATTCAGGGTGCGAGTGTGTCTAAGTGCCGGTGAATGTCCATACCTGCCGGCAGGAGAGGACCAAACCAATGACCCTTGGCCTCCCGACCTCCTGGCATCTGCAGGAAGAAGGAGAGATCACCTTTTTTGATTTCTGTGGGTCCTATGGATCCATCCTCCATTAGAACACAGAGCAGTGAGGCCCCAGAACCAGCCCCTGCCCCACTCATGGCTTCATGGTTGGCATGGCCCACTCACTTCCCGACAGCCCCAGATCACAAGCCACCAACAGCTGAGGGTAAAGTGAAGGGTAGACTTTGCCTTTGTTGCTGGGAGAGGGGCAGTGACACAGATGGATGACTCAGGAAAACCTGGGAGACTCTTGCCACCACTGTTGTGTGACCTGGAGCAGGTGATGGTGTCTCTCTGAGGCTCTTTCCTCATCTGGGAGATGGGCTCACAGACTCGTGAGGAGAGCTAAGAGCCTGTGTGGACACTGCACCTGGAAGAAGGAGCCCATCACAGTGGCCCAGAGCTCCAGCCAACCTCAGAGGGCCTGGGTGCAGGGTGGCCACAGTTCACAGGGGCCCCAAATGGATGGACCCCTGTGCTTTTTTTTTTCTTTTAAAGATGTATTTACTTATTTGAGAGAGAGACAGCAACTGAGAGAGTGTGTGAGCACAAGTGGGGGGAGGGGGAGAGGAAGAGAATCTCAAGCAGACTCCCTGCTGACCGAGGAACCAGATGCTCGATCCCACCACCCATGAGATCATGACTTAAGCCAAAATCAAGAGTCGGACGCTCAACCTACTGAGCCACCCAGGCACCCCAGGACCCCTGTGCTTCTATTTGCCAGGTGTCTGTAGTTAAAGATCTTAGAGCCATGCACCTGTCAGGTGAACGACACACGCAAGATCCCACTTTGCACACACCCTAAAGACAGACAAGAAGATCCGAGAGGTAGAGTGTGTGGCAGGGAGCACCGGATCTTGGGCAGCATCCACCTGAATGTAATTCCCTGAGGGCAGAGATCTGTGTTCACTCAAATCTTTGCCCATCACTCAAATATTTGGTGAATGAACAAATCTTTTGCCACTCGCAAGCTGAGTGACCTTAGGCAAGGTACTTCACCTCTCTGATCCTTTGCTTTTATCATTAGCAAAAGGGTGCCTGCTTCGTGGACCCCCGTGAGGCCTGCATGAGATAAGGTATGTACAGTTATGTAAAGAGCAAGAAAGAGGGGCGCCTGGGTGGCTCAGTCGTTAAGCGTCTGCCTTCGGCTCAGGTCATGATCCGGGTCCTGGGATCGAGCCCCGCGTCGGGCTGCCTGCTCCGCGGGAAGCCCGCTTCTCCCTCTCCCACTCCCCCTGCTTGTGTTCCCTCTCTCGCTATGTCTCTCTCTGTCAAATAAATAAGTAAAATCTTTTTTAAAAAAAAGAGCAAGAAAGAAGAGAGAGTGGCTATTTTTGTTATTATCAACAGGAAGGAAAGAAGGATATATGTTATGGGTGGTTATCTCTAGGCAATGGGATGAAGGAAGATTTTTATTTTTTGTTATCTGTATTTGTCAAGTCTGATCTAGCTTTATAATCAGAAAAAAAGTAACACATTTACTTTAAAAGAAATAAATATTTGGCATCATGAAGTTCTCAGAGAGGAAGGGTGTGCAGCCACTGAGCCTGGGGACACCTGCACCTCTATTCTCCAGCCTAAGTTTGTGTCCTGGGGACTCAGGGCTTGTCCTTAAATTTGGGTGTCCAGGGATACAGGTGGGGCCCAAGGCCCCTGACCCTACTTTCTCCAGTGAGTTAGGGGAGGGTCTCCGGGGCACGTGTGCCAATTAGGTCCACCTATTCAAGCTCGTGTTCCTGCCAAGCAAGCTCACAAAGCCTCCAAAGGTGAGTGTGAGGCTCTTACTACATACCTGATACCAATAGGGAGTGGAGTATCCAACACCCTTCTCTGCCTTCCCAGAAGACTAGAAGTTCACTGACAACACAGAAAAGCCTCTTCCAGGACCACCTTGCCTTTATTGTACCCAATTTCCTGGCTCTTCCAATCCCTATGAACTCTTACAACAAACCCACAAGGCCACAGTATTACCCCCCATTTTAGAGAAAGAGAGCTGAGGCCTGGAGGGTGGACCTGTCTGTTCCAAGTGCGCCAGGGGTGAGGCAGGATTCACTCCAGCCCGCCCGGCTCCAGGCCTGTGTGCCCTTTCCACAATACCATCTTGCTGGTAACAGATGGCAGAGAGAAGGCAGCACTAATCCACTTCTCTATTGATTCCAACTTCTCCGTCAAGGACATCGATCTTAACGGGAAGGGGCAAGCAGACAGCATCAGAGGGAACTGGGGGACCAGTTCAGCGATGCGGCTGGCAGCACAGCAAATGCTGCCCCGAGCCCAGATCACCTGACCCAGACCAGAGTGGCCAAGGCCCTGGACCAACAGACAGTGCAGCGCTTCGGAGGTGTCCTATGCCTGGCCAAGGATGAAGATGGCTCATGACTGACTACAGTCATGATGGGCCACAGCTCTCTGGCCTCAGCCATGTAGGTCATCTGTCGGCCTAGCCATCTGTCCATTCTTCCATCCATCCTTCCACTTCTTTAGTCATCTAGCCTTTTATGAGTTCCTCCTGTGCAAGATGCCAGAGTTCCCAAGAGGACTTCAGCATGCCCACAGTCCAGTCAAGGAGGCAATGGGGTCAGGTTGTAATGTATCCTGTTTCACCTTCTTCTCAGTGAGCTGGAGGACTTGCAAAGGAGTGGCAGATCTAGATTTAAAACCCTCCTGGATGTTGGTCCTTCTCTTGTCAGAAGGCTCACAAGCCTTTATTATTTCTCCTCCCTTTGAATAGAAGCTTTACAAGGGCAGGGATCCTGGCTGTATTTCTCACTACTCTTCCTCCTGCACTTGACACTGTGCCTCGCATGTGGCTGGTGGGGCTCAGTGACTATTTCCCGGATGGATGGATGGATGGATGGATAAGTGGAATAAACGGGTGACTGGATGGCTGAAGTGTCTGAAGCTCAGAGAGGCTCCCAGGATCAGATCTAAAATAGTTTCGAAGCTTATTCTTTCCACACAGTTGTTCCTATGGCACGGACATCACATTTTGACCTGCTCACCTCTGGTGAAGGGAGCTCACTCCCCAGCTGGGCAACCCACTCCACAGCTGGATGGCTGTCACTGGTGAGTCCTGGTATGGGCCAAGGCAGGACTAGGGAGCTGCCTCCCACTTTCAAGTTTAATCCTTCATGAAATAAGTCATATATCTGAAGGTACTCTTCTCATCCATGGACAGTGTCCCTACAGCCTCACCTCTTCTCATTCCATGAAATCCTCTTACATGGTGGTGGGGGGCGTGGTTCTGAGCTCACTTGGAATTACCAAGATAATTCTTAAAGTGGGCCTCCCTGGGGAAGGAACACTGGGTTACACTCTGGGTAAATTCCCACTAATTCAGAAATGACAGGAACTATCACCTCTTTTGTTCTAGACTCTACACATCTATTAATATAGCCGGCTATCAAAGGTCAAACGATCCAAAACATGTGGTGCTGCTCAGAACTGTGTCTGGCACAGAGTTATACAAGATTGTGCTAGAAGTTTCAAGAATCATTCTGACATATTCAGAGCCAAACAAGACTCAAAGCCCAAACAAGACTAGGATATTCATGCTGCAGAAATGACTATTCATACAAATGGAGTGATGCAGCAGGGATGCCCAGCACAGAGTTTGGCTTGCATTTGCGGGGCGGGGGAGGCAGGGCGGGAGGGTAGCTCTTCTCAGGGTGTGTCACACTTCAGACACATACTGGATTACTGGATCTGGGTTCCACTTAAACTCCCAGATGTCATCACATGAACTGGACCACAGACTCCCCCTCCTGCTGCCCTCCTGACATTGTTAACCGAGGACTTCAGATTCAAATGGCCTTTACATTTACAAAGCACCTACTGCATGTTCAGAATCTAGCTTAGTGCCTTACTGACATCATCTCTTGCTAAATTTCATCTTGGTGCTTGGGAGCAATTCGTTCCTTTTATTCATCAGTGTTTACTGAATGCCTACTATGTGCCAGGCCACGTGCTAAGAATGAGGAGATGGCAGTGAGCAGGACAGCCTTGGTTCCTGCCCTCACAAAGCCCATAGCTCAGCTAAAGTTGGCAGGGAAAAGAGATGTAAGCCTTTTGGCTATGTCCAGGGGAGCTCATCGCCCAGTGAGAGCAGGGCCTCAATTAGGGTGAAGCAAACCCAAATTAAAGAGGTACAAGCGCACACCTCCTTAAACTCCATACCTTCAGCACCTCACTGGCCTCATCCTGGCCCCAGCCCTGGGCTGGGAGTACTGTCTGTGGAGGGAGGACCCGGCTCCCTGGGGTGGGGTAGGGTGGGGGGGCTGAGCCTTGGCAGGGGTGCTCATTTGGCTGCAGGGGGGGAGATGGAGAGGAGCAGGTCAGGGATGGAGAGGCAGTTCAGAGAGGTAGTAAGGTGGGAGGGGGTAATCACTTATACGTTAAACGAACACAAGTCACTTAGTCATTCAGCAGCAAAAACTACTGCTGCTCCTAAGAAGGAAGGACTAAATGTACCTTACCAGGAGCAAGTGATTTCTCATGGGCTCCCTGGCACTGGGGCATGAGATCCTCACCCCAGCCCCCAACCCAAGTACAGACAGCTCAAAACCTTCCCTCATCCTGTCAGCCACTACAGAAGGAAGCCCAGGGCAGGCAAAGGCTGGGCGGTGAGAAAGGAAAGGGGCAGCCTGACTCCCAGGCACAGAGGGAATGGCCCCAGAAGGCCCCAGGGGCCGGGGGGGAGGGGGCTCCCAATTACAACCTCAATCAGGCCTTGGAAGGCTGTGCTGGGAAATGAGAGCCAGAGCAGGCAATTGCCTCTGGCTCACGGAAAACTCCAGATCTATAACTTCCTGGAACATAATTAGCTGCTAACTTCAAAGATGCATTGGGGTTTGTGTAATAGGCACCGGGGCTGCTCAAGAACTGCAGAAACAGGGAGAAAAATGGGGCCGTCTGGGTTGGAAATGGAACGAGACAAAAGGTTTTCAATTCAGGGCTTCCTTCAACTGAGACCTGAGAAAAATAATAATAATTACGATAACTCCCTTTTATGGAGTGTTTACTGAGTGCCAAGCGCTCTGCTAAGTGCTCCACATTCGAGCCCTTTCAGTGCTCACATATCTCCATGAGGCAGGTTTTATTATCAGAGATGACAAGCGACTACGCAGAGGTCATGGACACACACAACTCCCATCCCCGGTCTACTGCCTGGTCACCGCTCCAGAACCTCCATGTCCTCGAGTCACTCACACCTTCCTGGGAGAGGGTGGGGTGTGGGGAACCAGCGCTTGCCAACAACCCCCTCCCTCTTCCCTCTGCACTCATCTCACCCGCTGTGATGGCTGGTGGCAACCAGACAGGGATGCTGAGAGCAGAAAAGGTTCCTCCCGGGGCCTCTGTCACGGGGGACGTAACAGCTAGGGTAAGCCCTACTCACTGCTGTCACAAACTCCCAAACCTCAGTAGCTTCACACAATAGAGGCTTATTTCCCACTTGGTTAAGAGGCGAGTTGAGTTCTGCTCCAGAGTCATTCAGTAACCCAGGCACCTTGCATCTGTGGCCAGGCTGTTCCCTAGGACCTCAACGTTCTCTGTGGCATCCTCTTTCTACGTCATCTGGCAGCACAGGGAGGAGGAACATAAGAGAACTGCACAGATCAGCCCTGACAGTACCTCACGTCCGGGTGAACCTCCCTTCAGCCACACTGGATTGGCCAGACTCAATCACATGGCCATGTCTTGGCAAGGAGCCTGGGAAGACAGGAGGAAAGGGAAATGATACCGAAGTACCACAGAAGTCAAGGCTCCACCCATCCACCCACCCACCCACCCATCCATTCCACATTTAATGGGCTCTGCAGTCCGCGGGGCACTGTGCCGTCTTTCGGACAGAGCAAGGAGTGAAACAGACTACAAGCTTATCCCCATAGAGTTTAGAGCCCAGAGGGAAAGAGAAACATAAAATCACAGCAACAATATACATTTATTCTTATTAAAATTGTAGTAAGTACTACTAAGAAGCACAGGGGGCAGTGGACGCAAATGGCACTGTGGCCTGAGCAAGACTGAGGAATCCAGGAAGGCTTCCCTGAAGAAGCGACTCCCCCCGCCCTCCCCCGGAAGAAGTGACCTTTTTTTTTTTTTTTTTTTAGGATTTATTTGAGAGCAAGAGAGAGAGAGAGAGTGAGAGCAAGCATGTGTGAGAGAGTGCAGGGGGAGGGGTAGAAGGAGAGAGAATCTTAAGCAGATTCTGTGCTGAGTGCAGAGCCCAACACGGGGCTTGATCTCATGATCCTGAGATCATGACCTGAGCCAAAACCAAGAGTCAGACGCTTAACCGACTGAGCCACCCAGGTGCCCCAGGAAGAAGTGACTTTTATACTGAGTCCTGAAGGGTGAGTAGGACTTAGTTGAGTAGGCTGCACCAGAGTTTTCCAGGCAGAGGAAATGGCATGTGCCAACGCCCTGAGAGGCTTTGCTCCTGCTCATTGTGGGGTCACGGCCTTTTCAGATCAACCTAGATGGGACTCTGTAAGAGGCTCCTCCCCAGACCCTTAGGAAGGGCTCTGGGGATGGCTAAGGTTCTCCCTGCAGCTTCCGTATTTTACTCCCCTGGTGTACTGCTCCCACTTGACAGGCTTGCCCAGTTGCGTACCATAGGACAGGGCACTACACTGGACCAGCTTCATCCTTGACTCCATCCAAACTGCAGCCTCTGGAGCCTATAGATTCAGGCCTGTGTCTTCCCAGAGACATTCTTGGAAGACAGACCTCAGATCAGCCACAGTCTTCAACCTGGAAGATTTAAACACCCCTCCTGAGAGACTGGGCCCTGCTGACTTGCCTTGGGCCAAGTGCTGGCCACAGGACCCCTTGGCTTAGTGTTCCTCACCCCACATCACACCAGCATGGCCTTTGGGGCCCAGCCGTCTTCCAAAGTGCAGCCCTGGAGCTTGTCTATGCTACTAGATGGAAATAATTCCATCTCCCTAGAATGCTCTGTATTGAGCAGAACCATCTTGATGAGCCATCTGGAGTGGGGGTGACACTCCAAAGGGCATGGTCTTGCTTACCCGCCTTTTAAAGAGGCTGGGCCCTGTTAACCAGAGGGCCCCTGACTTCTCTGAGCACAGAGTAGGAATAACAAGGTTGGAGAGAGAAACTGGGGCAGAGCTGAATCATCTATACCCTAGGGGCCAGAGAAACCAAAGTTTGTGATGGGGTGGTGTTGAGGGAAGAGAACCCCACCAGGCTGGCTAACAGAAGAGGGACGGGGAAAGCAAATAATCCTCCAGGAGAGGAACAACCAAGGAGAGGTTTGATGCATACCAGTGTGGGTGGCATATACTCCTCCTCCTCCGTAGTCCAAAAAATACTAACATTATTCACAAATGCTTTTGCTTGGGGGCCCTGATGGAGGTCCGTTCTCCAATCGGGCCGGCACAGGGCACAAAGCAGAGAAGCTGCAGGTGTCCCCAGGTGCTAGCGAATGAAGGGAGGGCCGCACCTGGGCTGCCTGCTTGATGAGTTGTTCCTTCAATATGATACCTGATTGGTTCCGGTTACATAAAATGGCAGCCTATCTTTCCAGTGGGTTTAAGTTGGCAGGTGTGGTAGGTACGCAGGGCTTTGCCCACATGCCCAAAGCATTCACCATTAGGTGCTGAGGGTTGCTCACTGCACCTGCAACCCTCTGCCTGGTGGCTCTCTGGCCTGTGTAAGCACACTTGGCCCAAGCGCAGGGCAAGCCAGAGGTCTAGAGAGTTCTCGCCCCTGGAAGCAGCACTGGACTGATGGTAAGGGAGGCTTTGATGCACAAATACCCAAGCTGTCCTTTCAGTTGAGTTAGGGGAGGGCATATTCTACAAAGTCTGCAAGGCTTCACAGCAGAATTTTCTCTAGTTGCACATGATGGTAACCTATTCAACAACTCACCTTTTGTGAGCTTTCTTCCCTTCCCTTCTCTACCCTACCCTCTAACTGGTGTTTCTTGGGCTCACTTCCCAAACAGACTACTTGTCCTGAAATCCTTCTCTCAAGTTCTACTTGTGGAGCAACCCAAACCCAGACAAGTTTCCTCCTTAGCAGATTATATGACTGGCAGGAGATCTTCTCGATGGTTCTCTGACTGGAGGATTATCTTTGGCAAGATGTGACTTCCCAGGTCCTCTGCAAACCAACAAGGTGCCATACAGCTGGTTCAAATGCACAGATCTGCCCGATGTGCTTTCACCCCATTTCCCTCTCTGGGTCCAGATCTCAGGGTCTGGACCTCTCTGCAAAGGAACATCTGTTCTGCAGAGCAGCTGAGATGCTTCCCTCCCGCCCCCCTCTGAGGAAGTGGTTCTAAGTTAGATTTCTCTTAAACGGTTCGCAGATGGAAGAAAAGCAGCTGTCACTGATGCCACGTCAATCTGAGTGGTAAAAGGTTTGGGCAAAAACATATTTTATTGTTCTTGCTGTCAGAAACATAAAGATTTAAGGGGCATGTGACTCGGTAATTGCTGTGGACTTTTTTTTCCCTTGACAATAAACATAAAACTTAAAACTGTATTAAAATCATTTGACAATTTTTATGCTCAAAGAGCCCAGAATGAATAATGGGGTTTTTCTGCATCTAAAATGTACTCTCTCGTCAACCTATAAAACTGTCAGAAATAAATTCATCAAAAGCAGATTATATAATTAAAAGTCGCTATTTGTGTCTCTGCCCGGTTGGGATTGAAGTTGTTTGTTTGTCTCTCTTTCTCCCTCACCCTCCTTTTTTTAAGTTTCAGAGGACGGCAAACTCAAGCTGGCCAGCTTTGTCTGGGGGGAGACGATAATATCAGGGCTTCCCTCATAAGCCCATTTCCCGCTCCAACCAGTCCCCCACCAAATCCTAATCTCAGCAGACGACACGCCGTGCCCCAACCAGTGCAGTTTTGGGGGTGAGTTAAAGAAGGAAACGCCCCACACTGAGGCAGCGCTTCTTTTTCTGACCCAGCAACAGGGGAGAGAAGATGTGGTAGATGCTTCCAGCACACAGCCACCCCTCACTCCCTCCTGCTGCACACACTGGAGGATCACTCCTCCTGGGGGTTAGGCTGCGCTACATTACTGTTCTACCCAATGGGCTGTGAGCATGCATGGTGTGTGCCACTTCTGGGCCGCAGCATTTAAGTGCTGGTTTTAAATCCTCCAGCATTTTCTTACTCTGCACAGTGACTGTGGATGTATGCTCCCAAATGTGTAGCTAAGAGGGTGAAGGCTCCAGCACCCTGGATCACTAAGTGACTACATGGAGGATGTCGCCATGGAGTCACCCAGACCAACAACAAGCTCCTAAGTTAAGCCACTGAGATCTGGAGGTCTGTTTCTTATCTCAGTACAACTGAGCCTATTATTATTATTCAGGTAAGGCCAAAAGATCAGGAGATGACTGCCACTGAAAACAGTCTGTTATACTGACGGATCTCAAGAGGAGGGGGCATGCCACACCACAAGGGGCCACACAGGGAGGCACCCAGGTAAGTCAGGAGGCAGAGGGAGCAAGGGAAATGTGGACTAGAGTATTGTGGCTTCCACGAGAAGAAAAACAGGTGAGGCAAGGTGAGCAGACATAGGATTGGCTAGTGTGAATAAATTCAGCAGACTCTGGGGCATAGCATCTGTCCCTAGTCATCTGGCACTTGTCCCGGGGTGATTAGGGCAGGCGGACAATGGCCCACAAGTGTCAGAGACCCATAAAGAAGCTGGTTAGAGGTGTGGGCTCTGGATTGAATGGTTTGCATTTGAAAGGTGGCTCCCAGGCAAGGTGTTGAGTATCTTTAGGAATTACCTAAACCTGAGAGGGTCCCTCCAGTATCAAGGCCTCAAGATGTCAAAGAATTAGGATACAGAAAGTAAAAGACATAGTTAATACTGACTAATAAAGGGGATTATTGTGATGTTCTAGCAGGGAAAGGACTAAATGCTAACTCTGATGGGCCAAGGCATATTGGATAAGAAAAAAGAAGGGGGCAGGCACACTGTGGGTAGAGGTGTGGAGGTGGAGGAGGCATAAGGAAAATTTGGGGGTGGTAAAGCGAAGAATGGTGGAGCTTAGGGGGCCAACGGAAGAAAGGCAGAGTACACTCAGTAGGGGACCCAATGTGGAGGCCTGGAGGCCGAGGTCTGGCTTTTGTCTTCCTCTGAGAAGCTGTGGAGCAGTGACTCTAGACTCTGGCCCCAAGGGACGACACCAGAAGGAAGAAGTAATTAGCAGGAGGCTGGCTCCCCAGAGTTCTCCAAGCTGGTGTCTGCTCACTCTGGAACCTCCCTCTTTAGGCCAGAGTGCAGAAACCACCCACAATGGGACCAGCTCCCTTGCAGTTCCATGATTCACCAACCAGTCCCTGGGGGGCAGAATGTGGGGCAGAAAGGACTGGGGAGAGTCCCCAGGTCAGCCACCAATCAGGCCCCATCCAGCTACTTTCCTGGCGTGGGGTGCTAACTCTGGGGTCTCCCCACATACCCTACCCAGTGGGCTTAGTTGAGGTAAGGAGACCAAGCAGGCCAGGCCCAGAGGCATGAAACAGGAGAGGTTATGCCAAGATACGAAGGTGAGGAGGAACAAAGGGAGAGCCAGGAAAGGAGGGAGGCGCCAAGTGATAGTCTTCAAGCCTTTACTGTATGCCAGGAGTTGACCATACTTTTGAGTTCACTGCCCCATAAAGCAGAGAATCAAAGCCCCATTTCACAAAGGAGAAAACTGAGGCTCAGAAAAGCTCAGCAAGTGGTAACAGCTTATCCAACATGACGCAGTCATTCTAGTCTGTCAGGGTCCAAGTGCCTACAAAGCAAAACATCCAGGGCCTCTCTGGGTGAGTGGGATGTTTTGCCTCGAGTGAGTCAGAGAAGTGGGGACACGGTGATTTACTCTAAACTTTGAGCGGAGGAGACAGGAAACTGCAGGGGATCCTCTGGCTTCAGAAGGTCCCCAGGCTGTGCTGTCTTCCCCCTCAAGGATGGGATGTTTCTATGAGACTTTCTTATCATGCTAAAGAAGAATCCTTCTATTTTTATTTTGCCAAGAGAGGTTTTTCTATGAAATGGATGCTGAATGTTATCAAATGCCTTTTTATCATCGCTGGTTTTTCCCTTTTGGCCTATTAATATGATGAATTATATTAATAGAGTTCCTAAAATAGAACTGTCCTTGCTTTCCAATAATATACCTACCTGGTCATTGTGGAATAGTCATTTAATATATTGCTAGATTGAATTTGCTAATATTTTATTTAAGATGTTTGCATCTATATTTGTAAATGAGATTTGCCTGCAGCCTTCTTTGTGCTGTCTTTTGTCGGGTTTATTTAGCTTTGTAAATGAGCTAAAAGGGCTTCTGGTTCTGGAAATACTGTGGACCAGACAGTCCAAAAACCTCCCTGCCATAAACACCTTGAAATGCTCAATACAATGTTAAGAAATTCCTGAACTTACAGAAACAGAGAGGAAATTTCCAGGAGCAAGATATAAAGTGGGAACTAAAAAACCAGAAAGCACATGAGCTGTCGTGGCAGCTGACCAGGAAAAGGAGAGAGAGGAAGTTGATGCTCACACAGGAATGGGCAACAAAGCTTCAGGCCTGAGTTCTCAACAAGATTTGGGTTGAGTAGGCCAACAATAATAATGAATTTGAGAAGGATAAAATAAGGTGGGACTAACATACTGGATAAGTACAACATGTAATCCAAGAGGATATATTAAGAGTTAAAATGTTTAAGGTTTTGAAAGAGGAGGGTCATTATTATTGATTAGCCTTAACATTTGTTAAGTGAAGTATTAACATTAACAAATTAAAAGTAAGTTTCTAATGCAACCATTCTCCAATTGAAAGAGTGAGAGCTCCCTGGAATAATGGCTGATTGTAGGACTGGGGGAAGAAATATATAAAATGAGCTTGGAGTATCTTGTAGGGTCAAAAAGTAAAAAAGTGCTAACACACACACACAGTGATAGGGATATATGAAAGGTACACAGGAATCAAATGAATAAACTTCCAACGGCCAAAGGTGAAACAACATGAACAGCAAAATAAAGGAGTTTGGGATTATTTCCAAAACATAAAATAAATATATAATAAATACTAATTAATCCATATTTATATATGTCAGTTATTGAATTAATAGGCAAAGGGGAGAGAAAAGACCCATGAAGAAGAATTCCAAATAATTTATGCAGATATTCTGCCCTCAGAAAGGTAGAGTGTAACCACCCACTCCTTAAATGTGGGCTGTACATAATGAATTCCTTCACATGGTGAATCTCTTCCAAAGAGTAGAGTATGGAAAGGAAGAAAAAGAGTAACTTTACAGAGGAGAAAGTTGACAGAGACTGCCTCAGCCGGGTGATCAAGGTTATTAACATCAATAGGGATAAGTCATGTTGATATCCTTGATATGATGTGATGCAAAATGGCACTATCTGTGATTTTTCCTCTCCAAAATCCATAGCCCCAGTCTAGTAATGAAAAAACTCACCAGACACATCCCAGTTGAGGGATATTCTGCAAAATAACTGACCAGTAATCCTTAAAACTGTCATCAAAAGCAAGGAAAATCTGAGAAACTGTCACAGCCAAGAGGAACCTAAGGACACACAAATGTAATGTGGTATGATTCTGGAACAGAACAAGACCTTTAGCAGAGAATCTGAATAAACATTCTTCCAAAGAAGACATACAGATGGCCAACAGCCAAATGTAAACATGTTCAACGTCACTCATCGTCAGGTAAATGCAAATCAAAACTACAGTGAGATATCACCCCACTCCTTTTAAAATGGCTATTATCAAAAACACAAGAAGTACTAAGTGTTGGTGAGGATATGGAGAAAAGGGAAACCTTATGTACTGTTGGTGGGAACCCTTATGTACTGTTGGCACAGCCACTGTGGAAAACAGTATGAGGATCCTCAGAAAACAAAAAAAATTTAAAAACCCACACAATCTAGCAATTCCACCTCCGGGTATTATCTGAAGAAAACAAAAATACTAACTCCAAAAGACACACCCCTATGTCACTGCAGCATTATTTACAGTAGCCAAGGAAACAACCTAAGTGTCCATTGATGGATGAACAGACAAAGAAGGTGTGGCATAGATATACAATGGACTATTACTCAGCCATAAAAAAGAATGGAATCTTGCCATTAGCAACAACATGGATGACCCCTGAAGGCATTACGGTAAGTGAAATAAGCCACATACAGAAAGACAAATACCATATGATCTCACAAGTTACATATGGAATCTAAAAAACAAAATGAACCACCCCCCTCAGAAAAACAAACAAAAAATCAAGCTTATAGGTACAGAGTACAGATTGGTTGTTGCCAGAGGGGAAGGTGAGGTACAGGTGGGTGAAATGGGTGAAGGGGGTCCAAACATACAAATTTCCACTTATACAGTAAGTCATGGGGGATATAATGTACAGTATGGTAACTACAGTTAATAATACCGTATTGCATATTTGGAAGTTGCTAAGAGAATAAATCTTAAAAGTCTTCATCACAAGGAGGGGTACCTGGCTGGCTCAGTCAGAAGAGCATGTGACTCTTGATCTTGGGGTTGTGAGTTAGGGTGTAGCGATTACTAGAATAAATAAATAAATGAAAAAAAAAGTACTCATCACAAGAAAAAAAAATTGTAACTATGTATGGTGAAGGATGGTATCTAGATTTACTGTGATCATCATTTTGCAATGTATATAAATATCAAGTCATATTGTATACCCAAAATCAATATAATGTTCTATATCAATCATACCTCAATAAAAATTTAAAAAATAAAAATACTTATTAAATAACTGGAAAAATACAATGAGAAATTCTATTGGTTGACTCCCTATTATGTTTCAAGAACTATATTAGATTTTTTTATACATTAACCTATTCTGCCTCATAAAAATGTCAACAATAAAAACTGCTACCATTTGTTTAAAAAAACTTCAGGTAAAATCTAAGTCAATATGAGTAAAATATATACTTTAGGTAATAATAATGGGTTAATACTGCTTCATTAATTGTAACAAACAAAGCATACTAAGGTGTTAGTAATAGGGAGAATTGATTGTGGGTCATATGAGAACCTCTGTTCTATCTTTACAATTTTTCTATAAGTCTAAAACTTCTAAAATTAAAAGTTTATTTTTAAAAAATTAAAGGTGGGTTGCCTGGGTGGTTCAGTCAGTTAAGAGTCTGCCTTCAGCTCAGGTCGTGATTCCAGAGTCCTGAGATCAAGTCCTGCATCAGGCTCCTTGCTTGGCGGGGGGAGCTTGCTTCTCCCTCTGCCTGCCACTCCCCCTGCTTGTGCGTGTGTGCTCTCTCTCTCTCTGACAAATAAATAGATGGAATCTTAAAAAAAAAAATTAAAGGGAACACTATAAGACTAAAAATAGAATGTAGAGGGGGAAAAGGAAGTATAAATTCAAACAAATTAAAAGTACAGTTAAGGAGCACCTGGGTGGCTCAGTTGTTAAGCATCTGCCATCGGCTCAGGTCATGATCCCAGGGTCCTGGGATTGAGCCCCACATCGGGATCCCTACTCGGCAGGAAGCCTGCTTCTCCCTCTCCCTCTCCCACTCCCCCTGCTTGTGTTCCCTCTCTGGCTGTGTCTCTCTGTCAAATAAATAAATAAAATCTTAAATAAATAAATAAATAAATAAATAAATAAAAGTACAGTTTAAAAAGATACAAAATAATTACAATAGAACTAAATACAGACCTTTTGCAGCTTACAATAAATGTAAATGGACTAAAATCTATTCAGTTAAAAATCAGATTTTCAGATTGAATTTTAAAAATCAAAATCTAGTTACTTGTGGATAAAAAAATTTGAAAGTAAAGAGACAGAAAAATTATGCCAACTAAATATTAACCAAATAAAAGCATTATTTTTAAATTAACATCAGAGGGAAAAAACTCTAAGGCAAAAATCATGACTAAGTCAAAAGAATATTAACAGTATGTAATGATAAAAAAAATACCTCCCCTGTAATATATAATGTTATTATTATGTATACACCTAACAGCACAATCTCACAAAATATGTAAAAAAAAAAATGTGATAGATTATTTTTTAAACTGACAAATCTAGTATCATAGTGGAAAATTTTAAACAGACTCAAACAGTAATTTATAGATAAAACAGCCAAAAAAATTTTTAAGAATACAATCATTTGAATAAGACAACATGCTTGACAATAAAATGAACAATTATAGAAAACTTATTCTTTCAAAACACATAAGAAAAGCTTCCAAAAATTACAGAGACAAGACCATGAGGCAAATCTCAACAAATTCAAAAGTTTTGCTAGCATACAAATCATCTTTTCTGACCACGATGCAATTAAATCAGAATGAAAAGATAAAGAATGATATTCTATGTTACAGCACTGTTGTAAACAACTTATGGATCAATTATGGATCAATCAATTATGGATGATTCAAATAGTACATATCAAAGCTTGTGGGGTCCTGTTAAAGTAGTGCTTGAAGGGCAGAGGTTAGATTTATATTAGACAAGGAGAATGAAAATTATAGGTTTTCTATAATTGTTCATTTTATTGTCAAGCATGTTGTCTTATTCAAATGATTGTATTCTTAAAAATTTTTTTTTGGCTGCTTTATCTATAAATTACTGTTTGAGTCTGTTTAAAATTTTCCACTATGATACTGGATTTGTCAGTTTAAAAAATAATCTATCACATTTTTTCTTTACATATTTTGTGAGACTGTGCTGTTAGGTGTATACATAATAATAACATTATATATTACAGGTATTTTTTTACTTTTGACTATATGGATGATTCAAATAGTACATATCAAATCTTGTGGGGTCCTGTTAAAGTAGTGCTTGAAGGGCAGAGGTTAGATTTATATTAGACAAGGAGAATGCAAATTAATAAGCTAAGCACCCAAATCAAGAAATTATAAAAAGAATAATAGAGCAACCCAAAGAAGAAAATAAAGAAAATAATAAAGAGCTGAACATTTTTTTTCATGTGTCTGTTAGCCATTTGTATGTCTTCTTCAGAGAAGTGTCTGTTCATATCTTCTGCCCACTTTTTGACTTGATTATTTGTTTTTTGGGTGTTGAGTTTGAGAAGTTCTTTATAGATCTTGGATACCAGCCCTTTATCTGTAGTGTCATTTGCAAATACCTTCTCCCATTCTGTGGGTTGCCTCTCTGTTTTGTTGACTGTTTCCTTTGCTGTGCAGAGAAGCTTTTCATCTTGAGGAAGTCCCAAAAGTTCATTTTTGCTTTTGTTTCACCAGCTTTTGGAGATGTATCTTGAAAGGAGTTGCTGTGGGCAATGTCAAAGAGGTTACTGCCTATGTTCTCCTCTAGGATTTTGATGGATTCCTGCCTCACATTGAGGTCTTTCATCCACTTTGAGTTTATCTTTTTGAATGGTGTTAGAGAATAGTCGAGTTTCTTTCCTCTGCATGTGGCTGTCCAATTTTCCCAGCACCATTTATTGAAGAGACTGTCTTTTTTCCATTGCATGTTTTTTCCTGCTTTGTCAAAGATTATTTGACCATAGAGTTGAGGGTCCATATCTGGGCGCTCTGTTCTGTTCCATTGGTCTATATGTCTGTTTTTGTGCCAGTACCATGCTGTCTTGGTGATCACAGCTTTGTAATATAGCTTGAAATTGGGCAACGTGATGCCCCCAGCTTTCTTTTTCCTTTTCAACATTTCTTCAGAGATTCGGGGTCTTTTCTGATTCCATACAAATTTTAGGATTGTTTGTTCCAGCACTTTGAAAAATGTCATTGGAATTTTGATCGGGATGGCATTGAAGGTATAGATTGCTCTGGGTAGCATGAAAAAATGTTCATCATCATTAGCCATCAGGGAAATTCAAATCAAAACCACATTGAGATACCACCTTACACCAGTTAGAATGGCAAAAATGCACAGGGAAAGAAACAACAAATGTTGGAGAGGTTGTGGAGAAAGGGGAACCCTCTTATACTGTTGGTGGGAATGCAAGTTGGTACGGCCACTTTGGAAAACAGTGTGGAGGTGCCTCAAAAATTTAAAAATAGAGCTACTCTATGACCCAGCAATTGCACTCCTGGGTATTTACCCCAAAGACACAGATGTAGTGAAAAGAAGGGCCATATGCACCCCACTGTTCATAGCAGCAATGTCCGCAATAGCCAAACTGTGGAAAGAGCCGAGATGCCCTTCAACAGACGAATGGATAAAGAAGATGTGGTCCATATATACAATGGAATATTACTCCGCCATCAGAAAGGATGAATACCCAACTTTTACAGCAACATGGATGGGACTGGAGGAGATTATGCTAAGTGAAATAAGTCAAGCAGAGAAAGTCAATTATCATAGGGTTTCACTTATTTGTGGAACATAAGGAACAGCGTGGAGGACACTAGGAGAAGGAAGGGGAAAGTGAGGGGGCGGGGAATTGGAGGGAGAGATGAACCATGAGAGAAGATGGACTCTGAGAAACAAACAGGGTTTTAGAGGGGAGGGGGGAGGGGGGATGGGTTAGCCCGGTGATGGGTATTAAGGAGGGCACGTACTGCATGGAGCACTGGGTGTTATACAAAAACAATGGATCGTGGATCACCACATCAAAAACTAATGATGTATTGTATGGTGACTAACGTAACATAATAAAATTAAAATTAAAAAAAATAAAAAAAAGAATAAAGAGCTGAAAATATTAAATTTAAAACCAAACAATGATAAAATCAACAAAACCAAAAGTTAGTAAGAAAAAGGCACAAATATACATTAGGAATTAAAAAAGAAAAGAAATACAGAGAAAATACTGATTTTAAAAGTCACAAAAGGATGCCAATAAAATTAAAAACCTAGTGTAAAACGGTCAATTTCCTAGAAAATCTAACTTAACAAAACTGTCTCACAGAGAATTAGAAACTCTAAAGCGACTCATATTCATGAAAGAACTGAATCATTAATGTAAAATCTAACCCCATCTCTACCCCAAAAACCCCCACCAGGCCCAGATGGTAATGGTCAACTTCTACCAAACATTCAAAGAACAAATAATCACAATTGAACAGTTGACCCTTGAAAAATGCAATGGTTGGGGCATCAACCCTCCATTCAATGGAAAATCCACATAACTTTTGACAGCCCCCCCACCAAAAAATAACTGCTAATAGCCTACTGTTGACCAGAAGCCTTATTGATAATATAAACAGTCAATTAACACTTACTTTGTATGTCATATATATTATATATTGTATGTAAGCCTGAGAGCAGAAAATGTTAAGAAAATCATAAGGAAAATACATTTACAGTTCTGTGTGTTTTTTTAAATCTGTTTATAAGTGGACCTGTGCAGTTCAAACCTGTGTTGTTTGTTCAGAGTTCAACTATATTAGTTAGGATTCACCAGAGAAACAGAGCCAGTAGGATGTGTGTGTGTGTGTGTGTGTGTGTGCGCGCGCATGCATGCGTGTAAGTTTATATATGTATGTGTGTGTGGATATGTATATACATATATAATGTTTGGCCAAATATCTGGGTACCCCATGGCCCAGTCAAGTTGACATAGAAAATTAACCATCACACTAGTCTTAAACTATCTCAAAAAACAGAAGAGTTACTGCTTCCCAACTCCTTCTAGGAGGCTGGCAATATCTTAATTCAAAAAGAATAGACAATGACAGTATGGTAAAAGAAAACAGAACTATATCTCATAAACATAGAAGCACAAATCCTGAAATATTAATAACCAAATAACAGCACTGTATTAAAAAAGACAAAGCTGAATTTAAACTCATAATTTATTATGAGGAAATCTATGTAATTCACTACATTAATACACTAACAGAGAAAAACCATAAAGTTATTTCAATATATATAGAAAAGGGGCACCTGGGTGGCTCAGTCAGTTAACCATCTGCTTTTGGCTCAGGTCATGATCTCAGGGTCCTGGGATGGAGCCCCGCATCTGGCCCCTTGCTCAGCAGGGAGCCTGCTTCTCCCTCTGCCCCTCACCTTGCTCATGCTCACTCCCTCTCTTTCTCTGTCTGAAATAAATAAATAAAATCGTCAAATATATATATAAAGCATTTGATAAAATTCACTACCCATCAATGGGAGGGCAATACTCTTAACAACAAAGGAATAGAGAAGACATAGAGAATCTACCAAAAACCTACAGCAAACATTCCACTTAATGGTGAAATGTTAAAGCCATTCCCTTCAAAATCAGGAATAAGACAAAGATACCCTTTACTACATTTATTTAACAGTGTATTGGAAGTTAAGGATCACACAATAAGACAAGAAAACAATAAGAATTGAAAGAAAGAAACAAAACTTAAATTGCAGGTAATATGATTGTCTTGTCTGTCCAACAGAATCTCTACACAAACTATTAGTCTATAGAAGGGGTGAACAAGGTTGCTTAATACAAGACCAATATACTAAAGTGATCTTAACTATATTTCAATTCTATGCTCCATTAACAATTCAAATTTTTAATACCTAAAAAATTTTTATCACAGTAAAGAACATATAAAATTAACCACCTTAACCCTTTTTACAGTTCAGTATGTTAAGCATATTCATATTGTTGTGCAACAGATCTCCAGATCTGTTTAATCTTGCAGAACTGAAACTCTACACCCATAAAACAACAACTCCCTAATTTACACCTTTCCCCCCCCAACCCCTGGCAACCACCATTCCACTTTCTGTCTCTCTAAATTTGACTACTCCAGGGTGCCTGGGTGGCTCAGTTGGTTAAGCAACTGCCTTCGGCTCAGGTCCTGATCCTGGAGTCCCAGGATCGAGTCCCGCATCGGGCTCCCTGCTCAGCGGGGAGTCTGCTTCTCCCTCTGACCCTCCCCCCTCTCATGTGCTCTCTCTCTCTCTCATTCTCTCTTTCAAATAAATAAATAAAATCTTAAAAAAAATAAATTTGACTACTCCAGGTATCTCATATAAGTGGAATCAACCAGTATTTGCCTTTTTGTGACTGGCTTATTTTCACCTAGCATAATGTCCTCAAAGTTCTCTATGTTGTCAGAATTTCCTTCCTTTTTTAAGGTTGAATGTGTATGTATTTGCCACATTTTGTTTATCACTCATCTGTCAATGGACATTTGGGCTGCTTCCCCCTCTTGGCTATTGTGAATAATACTGCTATAAACATGGGTATGCAAATATCTGAGGTCCTATTTTCAATTCTTTTGGGTATATATCCAGAAGTGGGATTGCTGGATCATATGGTAATTCTGCTTTTAATCTTTTTAAGAATTGCCATACCATTTTCCATAATGGCTGCCCCATTTTACATTGTTACCAACAGGGCACAGGATTCCAATTTCTCCGAATCCATGCCAATGCTTGTTATTTTCTGGTTTTTGCTAGTAGCCTTCTTAATGGGTGTGAGGTGGTATCTCATTATAGTTTTGAGTTACATGTCTCTGATGATTAGTGGTGTTGAACATCTTTTTACATGCATGTTGGCCATCGAATTTTTTATCTTAAAATAACCACTATTGCAACAAAACCTACAAGGTATGTAAAAATAAATCTATCCAGAGGTGTGTTAGAATTTCATAAAGAAAGTTTCAAAGACTACTGAAAGACTCAAAAAAAGACCCACATAAATAAAGGGGTATACCATTTCATACACGGGGAGGCTCGGTATTATGCAGACTCTCCTAAATTGATATACAGAGTCAATATAATTCCAATCAAAATGTCAACACAATTTCCTTGGAATTTGCACACTGATTAGTATCCAGACTATTCAAGGAAGTCACAAATTCATTTAAGTAACATGAATTGGGAAGCTTCCCTTCTCTTTCATACTCTGGTACATATTAAATGGCTCAAAAAGTTTCTCTTGGTTCTGAAAGAACACCCTACAAAACCCATTGGGTGAAGTGATTTTAACTATAAACTTCTACCTTGGTTATTACTTGTATATTTATGTTTTCTGTTTTACTTTATATTTTCCTAGAAAATAGTTCATTTTGACATTTTCAAATTTATTCATGTAATATTCTTGGGTGCTTAGCTCATTTATTTTTAGTCTGCTCACTTAATAAGAAGCAATTATGACTATGAGTTATCCTGTTAGTACAGGAATAGCTGCATCCTGTAAGTGTTAATGTGTAGTTCTGTCATTGTCTTATTTTCTAAATATTCTGCAACTGGCAGAATCCTGAACATGGCAGCAGGGCTCTTATACCACAAAACAATTATTTAGTAGAGTGATTTTTCATTTCCAAGATGTTTGTCTTATCCTCCTTGTAATTAATTTCTAGTTTTATTACATTGAGGTCAGAAAAAAATGCTATCTGAACATTTTCTCCATTTTGGGAAGTACTGAGTCTTTTTTCTGGCTTAACGATCAATTTTTAAAAATGTTTTGTGGACTAGGGTTGCGGCTAACTGGTTTAATGTCACACATTTCTCTATCACATATTTCTACTGAAGACTGCACCTTTAACTTCTACTAAAGTCCTGTACACACTTGGCTCTAATTCTAGACTTCATTTTCTCATCTACTGCTCTGTCTCTTCAGGTACCAGAATAGCCTTGTTTTAGTTACAGAGGCCTTTAATGGCTATCAGGTTAGCTCTCCTCATGATACTTCTTTCTCACTTTTTCTAGTTATTCTTACTTAAATGTTTTTCATGTGAATTTTAAAATCAACTTATCCAGTTTTTTAAAGCACACTGACATCTTAACTTGGATTATCTTAAATTCATAAATTAACTTGGGGAGAAATTATCTCTGTATGATGCTAATCTTCCCATCCAAGAACACTGTATGTTTTCCCATTAGTTCAAGTCTTCTTTAGATCTTTCACAAGTGTTTTAAGTTTTTTCTCACAGGTTATACAAATTGCCTGACAAATTTATTCCTTGATTTTTTTCTGCTATTGTAAGTGAGGTTTTTTTCTTCCATTATTTCTTCTAACTGCCCTTCTGTTCCTGGTAGCATGTGTCCTCTCTGCGCCCCTATTTTCCATCCCTGTAGTAATTTCAGAGGGAATGGGAGGAGGGGAGGAAGCAATTACACCAAAAAAATCTCAGTTGGCCATCTTATTCCACAAGCCTAACTGTCCACGCCCCTTTCAGCTTACTCAGCTCAATCTTCCTGAGCTACAGGACTTGGCTTCCTGTCCTCCTGTGCCACGGGCTCCTCAGGTTTGAGACCACACACTTTAGAGGAGAGGGTCCCCTTCCTGTAGCATTGGCTCTATAGTGCCCCATCAGTTGGACCATCCCTGCCCTACTTCCTTCCCATCCTAGCCAAGCCAGGGACTGGGGAGGATTCACACCCCATCATTAGGATTTTGCTTCACAGACTAGGAAGGTATTTTAGAGAGAGCTGAGCAAAGAAGTGATAGGCAAAGATAGAATACAATACCTTTTAGGCAGCACTGGGAAAGACGTAGAAGGTAACAGACATAGAGGCAGAGATAAAACCCAGAGCGAGTCACCCAGGAAAACAAACAAACAACCCACCACCACTAACCACTAATATTTGCTGAGTGCACATCATGGGCTAAGCATATGCATTCCACCCATTTATCCTCAGAACAATTCTGTGAGGTAGGATTTTTATTTTACCCATTTTACAAATGAAGGACCTAAGACTCAGGGAGGACCAATGCCTTGCCCAAGGTCACAGAGCCAGCACGTGGCTGATCTGGGAGCTCTCCCCATGTATGTCAGATTCCCAGGTACATGCATGTAACCGCTACTCTACTACTCCCATTCCAATCACCAAACCTTGACCAAATCTGTTTCTCACAATTGCCCCAACCATCTGTGGGGCACTAAAAGGCCCAGACCATTGGGGGTTATGTGGGTAACCATCACCCTCCAGCACACTGCCAGCACCTCCAGGATCCCTCCCTCCAAAGCTAAAGCTGGAATTCAGGGGATGGCCAGCCCAGGACCAACGGCACCCTCTCCCAGTTACTTCTGTTCCAGCCACAGCTGCAAGGGGCAACATTTCCTGGACCTGGAGCATGCACTAGAGGGTTTTCTGATAACATCTGACTTGGCTTTTAATTATTGGGAAGTGATTGTTGATTTACACAGCAATATTTATCCAGCAAATTGCTAATTAATGCACTGAAAAATGCCAAGTAGTGTCAAATATTTGCTTTTATTTGCAGTACCAAAATATTTTTATTTTTGGTGAGGAGCAGAATCGATGAGAAGGTGCTGAAGTGTTTAAACAGGGTATGTAAAGTTTAAGCTGAATATTAAACAGGGAAGGAAGGCTAGGCTTCATGGCTGGGGCTCTGGGGTGTTCTGCAGACTGAGAAATGCTCAAAGGTAGCCCAGAAGGCAGCGTACGCCAAATCTCTTCTCTGAATATGCAGCTCTTGAGATGCAAAGGGCACCCGTTAGCCACAGAGCAAAGACATCTGCGTGGCCAGGATCATCCTCCCTAAGACCCTCGCCACTTCCTCCTCCTCTGCATCATCATCACCTCCACCATCTCCTCTCCCTCCCTCCGCTGCCACTGCTGCCACCGCCAACAACCACCAGCACCACCACCATCAGCCTCTCCTTTACCATCGGTTCACTCATTCATTACATTTTATATATTGAATAAAAACTATGTGCTGAACTTTACTGTACTGCTAAGGAGATAAGTCCCTTTCTCATGGAGCTCACACTGAATTCTGACACCCAGTAAGCAAGAAAATAGACAAGAAAATTTCAGAGGATGGTAAGTGCTATCAAGAAAATAAATCTGGGGAAGCAATAAGGAGTACTTACTTTAGACTGGTTGGTCAGGGTAGGTCTTTGTTGGGAGGAAAAATGGCATTTTAGCTGAATGACACAGACAAGCCAGTCACATAAAGATAGGGGACAGAACTTTTCAGGGGCATGAACAGGTAGTGCAAAGGCCCTGAGACAGGAAGGGACTTGGGGGTCAGGAGAACCAAGGCGCACGGCCAGGTGCAGAAGAGGAGAGGCTATCAGCAGGGAGCGGGGGTCCCACCAGCCCGGGGTGCAGGAGGTGCAGTCGGGGAGCCCTGAGAGAGAAGTGATGAGCTCCGGTGGGCTCTGGAAAGCTCCCTCTAGCGCAGAGTGGCGAAAAGGTGTCGAAGTGCAGAGGCAGTTGTGATGCGTGGAGCTGGGTGGGGTCCAGGCCAGGGTGGGGACGTGGAGAGGGCAGATAGGGGATTCGGGACGTGCTTGCAGGTGGAGCCCTGTCTTGCCATCGGGTCGGATACCGGGCTGTCTGGTGCCAGGAAAAGCAGATTCGAGGCCTCGCCGTAGCCCCTACCGCTCCTTCACCTCCATTTCATCGTTTCCAAAACCCCCGCAGCAGCCGTTCACTGAGGATTTGCACACGGATATTTACTTTACCAACTGGTCTGTCTCAAAATGACCAACAACACCATGAGTGAGGTAGCAGCACACCTCACGGGACTCACCCGGCCTTGCCCATCCCTGAGAAGACCGCACGTCCAGCTGGAACTTGCCTACTCACCCAGGATATCAGAGGTGGGTGCGTGGAGAAAGTCCAATTGCGGCTGCGTACATCTCTACATCCGGGGCCTCCGCGGGCCCCGCCTCCAGTCCAGGCGCACGCTCTCTCCTGCCTTTGGGTGGGAGGACCAAGGGTCGGCCTCTGTTCCACCTCTGCGAGGCTAGCATGAGAAAAGCAGCCTCCCTGCGCTTAACCTGGACTAGTCCAGTCCACTCACTCACCTGCTAGAATAGCCTTTCTGAAGTGTGTATCCAACAACATCCTTCCTCTGTCCCGCAGGATCTGGCTGCTCTCACCGCCTCCCTGCCCCATCTCCCACCGCTCTCCCTTCTCCTTCCAGTACCCAGAGTCGGTCAAGCATTAATTCTCAGGACCTTGCCTGGAACTTGGCGTCTTCCCTCCAACCTGTCTTGCCCAACTCCTCCTTCTAGCTGGCTCCCACCCGTCCTCCAGGTCTCAGCTCAAAGCATCCCTCCCCAGGGGTCTACGTCACTGCACAGTCTTTGTGATATTCGTTGGCGCTTATAATTACCCAGCCGCGTTGTGCTGGGTCATGACGTTCATAATCCCTGGGAGGGTTGGAAAGGTTCACATCTGCCACCTTTCCTTCCCTCTTTACTGCAAGGGAGCTTTTTGAGGGTGGAAGGCTTTCCCTGCCCCACACCTGCATTGCAGTTTCCCTTTCCTCTGCAGTTATCAAATGTGCCCTCGGACCCTGGAATAGTTACAGTCCCCCAAAACCAGGCCCCAGGGCTAAGGGAGAAGAATGTGGGCATTTTGGAGTTCTGACTTTTGGCCTGGTGGGTGCCGGATGTCCAGTAAGGCCTGGATGCTGAAGATCATTAAACATCATGTAAGATGCCTCCCAAGATAAAGGGCAGAAGCAAGAGGTCCCATGTTCTCCTGCAGGCCCTCTCTCCCTCGTCCTTTGCCAGGGAGGTTTGGAAGGTCTTTGTGGTATTGGGGGTGTAAGATTATAATACAAGCCTCTCTACATTACTCCATGCCCTTGGACCAGTAGAATGGACAAAATGTGGTATATTCACACCCTGGAAAAGTAGTACATGACCATGAAAAATGATCTACCAATACACACTGCAATATGGATCAAGCTCACAAACATAGTGTGATGTCATAGAAGCCAGACACAGAAGAGCACAGGCTGTAAGACTCCATATATGCACAGTTCAAGAACAGGCAAGACAAACCTAATTTGTGCGGAAACCAGGAAAGAGGTGGGAGACTGGCCAGAGGGAAGCTTCTGGTTGCTGGAGATGTTCTCCATCTTTATGGGTGGTAACATGGGTGTTCATCAAGCTGCGCGCAGCCTTAACTTTTCTGGAAGTTTTACCTCGATACATTTTTTTTTCTAATTTCGGGCAAATTGACACATCACTTGACTTCAGCCTGAGGAAAATCTAAGTAAAAATGAGAATTCATAGAACTTAAAGAGTTAGTGAGAACATTTATCGTCAGCTCCTCATAAGAGATTATACTTAGGGGATTGTATTGCAATAAGGTTTTTCTAACTCTTTCTATTAAAAACAGAGTAACAATAGTCGATAATGGGATTATGTGTTAATACTTAAGTTCTTATAATATTTAATCATCTAAAAATTTATGGACATTTTACTCTTATTTTATTTACCGAAAAAATATTATTAAAACAAGAAGGAAAAATATCTCCCTAAATACATTACTACCTCAAGGTTTTTGCCCCCGTGCAATCATTTTACTCAGTCATCATGTCTATATAAAATTATTGTTTATGTATATTTTATATTTTATATAATTTATTATGGTGTCTCTTTAAAATCAGTGTTCCAAAGATCTAATAAATACTCATATCCATTCTCTGCTGTTCAGTATTTGGTCCTTTTCTGAATTTAATTTTTTATGCAGCTGGAATCATTTTGATATGAAGTATAAGGTGTATCTAAATACAAATTATTTTTTCAAGTCGCTAATCTGTTTTTTTCAACAGCATTTACTAAATAATTCATCACCCACTCATTGTTTTGGGGAGGTTTCTTTATCATATTTAATTTTTACATATGAGCTCATCTATTTCTAGGCATTCTATTCTAATCCATTAAAATCTATTTCTTTTTCCTCCATCAATATTCTCAGTATTCTAATTATTACTACTTTATATGTTTTAATATCCAATAAGGCTATATATCAATGCTGTCCTCTTTCAAAATATTCCTTGATATTCTGACCAATGTTTGTTTATTTTTTCCAGATGAATTTTAGAATCAGTTTATCAAGTTCCTTTTGCAAGACTGTTTGGTATTGCATTAAATCTGCAAATTAACATGAGGTGGTTTGACATTTTTACAATATTCGGTCTTCCCATGCAGAAATGTAGTATGCCTCTCCATTTATTCTGGTCTTCTTTTATTTCACCAATAAAATTTTGTAGTTGTCTTTATATAGGTCACACGCATTTCTCATTAAGTTTATTCCTAAGTATTTTTCCATTGCTTCTGGGAATGGCATCTCTTTTTCCATTACAGTTTCTGGTGGACTATGGCTAGAATAAAGGAGAGCATTGATTGGGGTAAATCGGTCTTGTCTCTGGACACTTTACTAAATGATTATTTGTGTATACAATTTGAGTGGCTTCCTTTAGATTTTTGGTCCCAAATCACATTGGCAGTGAATACTGTTTGTCATGTTGGCATTAGATGGGGCTCCAAATGTGACATCTGATAGGCCTGGGGGAGAGAGTCATGGCCTGCCTACTAAGCTGCGGCCTCACCCTGGCTGAGACTAGAACCTGCCCTGACCACCCCTTCCTACCTCCAGCTCTTGCTGAAGGCCCTAACACCCTCCCAATTGTCCCTCACCTCCATCTAGTGGCACCCTGCCCTGGCTCTCCTAGCCACTGGCAGAGGTCTCCTCTCAACCCTAACAGACTCCCCATGGATCCAAGGTGTTGCTGCCATATTAATCAAAGCCATAGTTACCAAATATCCAGGATGTATCTGGCCCCTTATTCAAGCTTTACATAATGTCTTGTCTTTAATAATCTGTGAAGGGGATATACGATTAACTAGAGATTAAGGTGTTTTCTGAGATCGCACTGCTATTAAGTGGCTGATCTGGGATTCAAACTTGTGTTCCCTCTACTCTGCCATGTTGCTTGCCTTTGCAGTGCCCTTGACATTTCCCAGGGACTCTTGCCTCCCACCCATAAGCCAGGCCCCAGAGTTTTAATGTTTTGCTAGCCTGGACTCTCCAGGGTTCGCCATGGCACCAGGAATTCTAATATGAATCTCAGGAGTCTGGCCAGCTCTGTCACCTCAACATGCTCCCACCTGCTCCAGAATTAGTGTGTTATGAGTGTTTGGTGACGACCTGGCAGCCTTCCCTATTAAAGAACGTGGTCATTTTGGCACCCAAGTCTCTGACTCCTTTGAGCAAAGCTCTACCTGAATATTTATCATATGAAAGAGTAATTGTAGTACTGCTGTAGTCACAGTGACCATAGCAGCTAACATTTATGTAGCTCTCACCATGGACCAGACTCTGTGTTTAGTGCATTACATATACAATCTCATTTATCTTCACCACAACCCTCTGAGTTAGAAACTATTATCCATTTTACGGTGAGAAAATTGAGGCTCAGGCAGGTAAAGTTGTTTGTCCAAGGGCATTCAGCTTATAAGGGGCAGAGCCAGCATTTGAAACTTGGAAGCCTGCTCAGAAGTCAGTTAACTTTGTTTGAATGCTTGATTTCTGCACCTGGGACTTCCTATATCATTCAGACAAATGATGTTATAAAGCCGTGGTCCCTCAGAGCAGCTCCACAAACCTCTGTGTCTTCAGCACAAGCAGAGGGGCTTTATAAGATGCAGAGGCCCAGGCTTCGGTACACTGACGAACCAGGCAGCCCAGAGCCTTTGTTTTTAGCAAGGCCCTCACGGGGTCTGCTGATAAGCCAGGTTCCAAAGAAGGGCTCCTTTGCCACTCAATGACATGGACATTGGTTTCTTTTGTAATGAGTCCTATACTAATAAATATTAGTATAAAAGGAGCAAATGACTCAGCATTAATCACTGAAGTACTTTCATACATGTGGCAAGTGAGGAGGAATTTCTAAACAAAGATGCCAAAATCATGTTCACTGTTCAGAAAGCAGTGAATATCTGTATGATAGAAAGAGTTAGAAATGACTGATTAGAAAAACATCCAGTCCTAATAGATTTGCTGAAGGAGGTGCACCAAGGCCCAGAACCTGAATAGGTCACTCACCCAGAGGGCAAAACCATTAGTAAATCAGAGAATGGGAAAATATTTAAATAATCTTTTCAAAAAGACAAAATAATAAGATGACTTTTAAAATCTGCTAAATTATAAAATAAATATTTTAAACCTTGCCACAAAGTAAAAAGCATGGGCTTTGGAATTAGCCCTACCTGGGGTAAATACCAACTTCCCCCCCTCTCCCCAGCTGTGTGGCCTTAGGCAAGTGACATGATCCCTCTGAGTCCCAGGCTCCTCATCAAAGAGATGAGGATCATAGTGGTGGTGACCTTGCAGGGCCATTGTATTAACTGAGGCAACAAATGTCTAGCCCAGGCCATGGCCCCCAGCGGGCACTGGTTAATATGAGCTATGGTCAACCTCTATACTGTGCTGCAAAACTGTGGCAAAACTGTTAAGTATGTACACTGCCTACCTTTTGCTAGAAAACTGTGTCACAACCAGATGAAGGACTCAGACCCAGAACCCAGGGCCCAAGCCCCCCACAATTTCATATCAAGCCAGCCCCACTACCCACAGTTCATCTTCCTCCTGCCACCCCAACCTTTATCCCCATTGCAGCTTCTCTCTGGTTCCCATTCTGGCCGTAGGCACATCCTTCAAAAAGGCTCCTAAACCTGGATAGGAAAATTGGCTCCCTTTTAGCTGTAATATAGTGTTTTTTCCCATTGTGAATGTAGTATTAGCAATACCCATGACTTTGTCACCAGCAGAAATCACAGATGTTTTCATATCATATTAGAGTTGCTACAGATTTCTCAGAATATCCTTTATGCTTATCACTGCCTTGAAACCATGACAGTTATTAGACCCGCCACCAGATCCTGCTATTTAATGCATTAATAAAAAAGCACACATATTGCTATATCACAAATTTTTATATTTTAATATTTATATTTTAACAAAGTGGTTTCCTTTCTAATCCTGTGTATATTATTTTAAGCATTTAAAAACCAATGTTCTGGAAAGGGACCCACAGGCTTCCCCAGCCTGCCAAAGGATCTGTGGCCTATAAAGGGTTAAGAGCCTTTGCCCTAGGACCCCTGCAGCAAGTCTCATCATTTCCACCATTTTGCAAATGAGAAAACTGAAGCTTAGAGAGGTCAAGTCACTTGTCCAAGAGTGCCCAACTAATGGATGATGAAGCATGAATTTGATATTGGCATTCCCTAGAACCAGTGCCTAACCAGTGCACCACCTGCTTCCCCTGCAGCCTTGCTCTGGAGGGCTGAGAACACAGATATGGCTCTTCTGTAGCCCCTGTGTCCCCAGAAGGGCCTAGAGCAATGGGGAGACAGATCCTTCTGTAACCCAAACACAGGATCATAAGCCTTTTACCCTACAGACTGGAGCAGGTGTCCTAGCCTGATGGCTCTTTGGGAAATGGGGGACCCAGAGTAAGCCAAGGCTGAGGTGCTGTGGACCCGAGGGCACAGTTGGGGTGTAGTGACTTCTGTGGCTAAGTGCAGATGGAGCTGGGGAATAATTCCTGCAGGCAGACCCAAGAGAGAGCCCCAAGAGTCAAGCCAGAAAAGAGAAGGTTAGGTCCAGCCTGAGGGCTGAGGGCCCAGGCAGAGAATGGGTGAGAAAAACTTCTAGCCCAGTGCCTACAAGCCACTTCACGCGGCTGTCAGAGATTCGGCAGATGTTTATTGATTGACTGACTGACTGAATGAATGAACAAGAAGATTCAGCCAGAACCAATCAAAGGCTGGACTGGCTAGGCGTGTCCTATGGGAGCAGAGCAATGCCCACCCTCCCAGCCTGTCATTCATTATATCTTTGTTGTGCCAGGAGGGCCTGGCCCGGGTCTCCCCTGTCTTCACTCCAGAGGATGAACTGTTTCTCTCACCCTCCAAAACCTGACCTCTGGAGACTTTCCTCTGGGGGAAGAGAAATCCAGAGCTGAGGGAGCCAAGCCCCTCAGGTCAGGGTGGCAAAAGTGAGAAAAGAAATCTGAACCCCCTTACACCCTAAGAGCTGATTACTCACTACTTGCCCCCTGCAATATCACATTTCTTCTGTGGGAGCCAGTCCTCAGTGTCTGGGCTCCAGACTGCCTACAACTGCCATTATCAATTCATCCATCCATCCATCCATCCATCCATCCATCCATCCATCCATCCATTCCACAAGACTTGGTAAGAGCTTACTAAATGCCAGAGAGTGTTCTAGCACTAGGGAGGCAGCAGTGAACAAAACAGACATGGCCTTCATTCTCATGAGTTTTAGGGGGTCTGGGTGACAGGGTGGGAGTAGACAGTCAAAGGACAAGTGAATGAATGAATGAATAAGAAAGCTTTTAGATGGTGGTAAGTTCTGAGAAGCCAATTCTCTCAGGGTGATGAGACAGCATGACGCGCCCCCCACTACCATTCATTTCTCTATTACAAGGTACACAGTTTTGCAAAACATTTAAATCACACCTGAGGCCAAACCTCTCAAAGTTTGCCGAGATTAATTGCATTAAATTCATCACCTTTCACTAATGCAAACGACCGTTCTTAGCCTGGATAATCTTAGCAAAGAAGGAAACCAAAAATGATATCCAGGTCAGACCCAAAAAAGGAAAGACCTTGAATTGCACTGTTCTTAAAAGCACTTAAAAGGAATTGAATTAGAACGGAGACAAAAAAAAAAAAAGAAAGAAAGAAAGAAAGAAAAAAAATGGCCCCTGAATCCAACTCCCGCTGACACCAAGTTAGAAATATAGCTGAAGGAAAAGGATGTAGCATGTCAATCAAGATATGATCGTTTTATTTTTAAAAAATGAGAAGCCTTTTGTTTTAAGAGGAGCAGGCTGGTAATTTGGAGGCACGGAGGTAGCGTCAGAGCGAAGAGCTTTCATATTTCCAGACAGAAAGGATTTGGCTGCTGATAGAGAAGTAGAGGGTTGCATAATGAGATCCAACTCTGTTGAGGTTCCCATTCCCAAAGAGAAGAGGGGATCTCAGCCGTCTGGCTGATTGATGGAAATCCAGGTAGGGCATGCCGAAACAGGTATGTACAATCTCTCTTGTGTTGGTAATCAAAGTCGGCTGAATGAGACTCCATCTTTTCTTTCTTATTCCTATGTACCAATTTGAGGAGCTCAGATGAAATGTGTTGCATTACACCGGCACCAATAAGTCACACTATCTATGTTGTGACACACCGAATATTACTAATTGTCAATCACAAACCACAAGTCTTGTCAAGGCGCTCCCTTCTCAACGGGCTGGTTCAAACCTGAAGTGATTTTTAATCAAGTGTTAATAATACAGCATCTGTCAGTGGACGGTGGGTATCAGGCAATCAGAAAAAGTGAACATATGACACGGCAAATTTTAATGTTTTCATTTTCCATTCTTCCCAATTATCGGTGGGATTTCTGTCAGCCTGAAAAGTGCACTGACATTATTGAGGGTGAACTTCACTGTGGAAAAGGGGAAAGGCGGCTGTCAGGGCTCCCAGGGCAAGGGTACCCTGCCCCACCCTGCCAGACGGGGTCTCCCCAACCCCTGGGAAGCACAAGCGGGCCTGCATGGGCCTAGGGGGAGAGGGAGGTTTTGGGTCTGGGGCAAGGGAGCTCTCCCCACCACCACAAGCTCACCTGGATATTAGGAGAGATGGCACTGTTCCCATCAGAGGGTACAAGTAGTAGGAGGAAGACAGCTAAACAAGAGTTCCTCATACACACCTTCCTATGGGGTACATATATATTCCACCCCCTCCTGGGGGAGCTGCAAACTCCAGTGCCCAGGCACGGACTGGATCCCAGGGCTCCAACATGAACAAGAATTCACTGGAGTCCCAACTGCTTTTCCTTTTCCCTTTTTCCCGTGTTTCCCTTGACATATGCTCAGGACTACAATTCTATAAGAACATAGAAGGAGGGGGCAAGGGGAAAAAGGGATGGTATGAGAGGCACCTTACAGCTTGCTTATGTAACCTTGTTCCTTTCCTCCTTAAGCCCTGCCTGGGACCCCTGTGAGCTCAGTAGCAGAAGTCTGAGGATTTCCTGCTATTTGGACTTAGCTAGTCTATGTCTTCCCTTCTCTCATGCTAGAGCCAAGAGCTAGAAGGGACAATGCTGGGTGTCTACCCGCCACCTACAATTCTGATATTTGACCATGCAATATCTTGAATATCCCCAGCAACAGGACACTCATTGCCTCATTGGGTAATCCATTCCACTGTTACTCAATTCTGATTGTTAACACCTATCTGTAACTTTTTCCCCACTTTGAGCAGGGAACAAGTGTGGACACTGCTCCTGTCCCCTGGATGAGCTGACTTGCTGTCTTGTAATGGGCTTGGGAGGTAACCCCTGGGTGTGGAGCAGTTGCTGAGTCAGCCTGCTGGATATGCCCATTCAGCCGGACTCCATCCTGTCAGCCCCCAGTAGACTTCTCCACCCCATCTGGTGGTGGCAACCACTGGGTCCATGCTGAAGCTTCCTCCTCACCTGGCCTCCACAATGCCATGAGCTCCCTATTCCCCTACCTCATCCTTAGCTGCTGCTTCCCAGTCTCCATCCCTGCCCATCTCTTTAATGTCATGGTTCTTCACAGTCTGGCTCACTTCTCTGCTGACATCACATATAGTCTGGGCAATCGTATCTCCCTTGACTTCTCTCTCTCTCTCTTTTTTTTTTTAACATCAACAAGTTGAAGACCTAGCCCAGATTTCTCCTCTAAACTCTACCCAGGTCCATAAATGCCATATCACCCAGATATCTCCCCCTGGTTGTCCCACAGTCACCTAAAATTCAATTTGTCCGAAAGGGAATTTTTACCCCCATTTCCCAGTAGAACTCTTTTTGGGGGCCTCCCAGCTTGGTGAAAAGCATCACCCTGTGTTTCCAACTACCACATCATGAAACCAAGTCATCATGGAGTCTCTTCTTTCTCCCACCCTGTGTCTAGACTGGCTATCACTCCACTCCCTGTTGCCCACCTACCCTCACCCCTCACCATCCTCCTGGCCCTGCCTCAGCTTGGGACTCAGAGCATTTCTCCTGAGCTGCTAGAGTCCCTGCCTCCTGCCACTTCCCTCTAGTCCATCCTCTACCCAGATAGCCAGAGTCATATTTCCAAAACTCAGCTCAATACCCTTCCAGGGCTCCCTAGAGCCTGCAGGAGAGAGTTCAAACTCTTGAGCCTCTATGCCCCATCTAAACTGTGGAACAGTAATAACCACCTTACAGAGCTGGGAGAAAGTGAATGACATGATGGGTATGTAGCAAGCACATGGAGGGTACTGGACAGTCTCCAGTTTCCCTCTTTGATCACCCAGAGGGACTTATTTTCCATGCTGAAGAGAATGCATTTGTTTCCCTAGCTACCTTGCCAATAGCTGGTGAGAACTTGTCACCTCAGTGTGTCCTGACCCAGCCTAGGATGAGACTCAAGATCTCACTCCACATATCTTCTTAAACAGAACTAGGTAAACCTCATGTTTCATTCTGGGGAATCTGAAGCTAGTCCAACCCTCAACCCTCACTTTATTAAAAACAACAATAATATATTAGTCATCTATTACTGTATAACAGAAGATTTCAAAACTTAGTTATTTAAAACAATGAACAATTTGTTGTCTAACAGTTTCTGAGGGTCAGGCTTAGTTGGTGGTTCTGGCTCAGTTTCAGGCTGCCAGCAAGGGCCACGGTCAGCTGGAGGCTCAACTGGGGCTAGGGGGTCTGCTTCCAAGGCTCACTCATGTGGTTGTTGGTCTCAGTTCCTTACCTGTGGGTCTCTTCCATAGGTTACCTAAGAGTCCTTGTGACATGGCATCTGGCTTATCTCAGAGAGAGTGATGAGACAGAGAAAAATCAAGATAGAAGCCAGTCTTTTACAACTTAATCTTGGAAGTGACATACCATCATTCTACAATATTCTATTGGTCACACAGACTAGTACACTGAGAGGGCGCTACACAGGGGAGGCCACACCAGGAGGTAGAGATCATTGGGGGCCATTTTGGAAGCTGGCCACTATATCCAGCTTGATCCCCATATCTGCTTCCAAGTGACGCTTGACTATTTGCAAAATCCAGATAAATGCAAAGGGTTTTGTACCATTTGGAAAATACGGCCAGAGGAGGGAGAAGCACTCAGAGCAGGGAGGCCAGAAATCCAGGTATGCCTTGTGAGAATGCTTCTAATCAGTGAACAGCCCAGGGCAAGCCTCAGTTCTGCCAGGGCTCAGTGGTCCCATTTGGATAATGGGGGTGAACTAGATGAACTGAGGCCTCTGAGATGCTGGGGCCCATGGGTCTCAGCTCTAGGATGGAGCTGCCCAAGGCCTTGAAAGTGCTCTGGGTGATGGCAACATCATTAGAAGAAGTTCTCTCCCTGAAAGGACCACTTCACAGGGATCAGCACTGCCCCATCTGGCCCAGTTGTCACCCTCCGTCACTTTGTTTTGGAGCCTTAGGACATCAGCTTTCACATCTCTTCCTCACATGTGACCTGCTGAGCAGAGGTCAGAGGGTGACAGAGGGATCCTGGGATTTGGGGAGGAGAGCAGAAAATTATATTGTCTGCCAAGACCCCTCCCAGCCAGGTTTGCCAAGTCCTCCCCCAAGGGTCTGCCTCTCTAAACTCTGAACCCTGGCCTGAATAGGGCAGAGGTTCCCAGAAGAGGGTCTGGAGAAAGCGTTGCCATCAGGGACAATTGCCTGCTTGTCTGTTGGGTCAGATCATGCATACTACCCTATCTGCCTTGAATGCCCAACTGCGGCTGCTTGGCTGCACCCAACACAGCCCTGTGAGGGCCCTCTCCAGTGCCCAGAAGAGACAGAGAGACACAGAGACAGAGAGTTTCACCTCAAGGAGAGCCCATCAGGTTTCTACAGGCTCTGGCCCCCTCAGATGGTGTCCTATACATGCAAATGCACAAGTCCAAGAGCATATGTGTACATAGTCACACACGCATGACACACCCCTGCACGCTCACCCCAGACACATAGAACCCCATGCTCCAGGCAGGCTCAGGGTGGATGAGAAGCACTGGATCACTTCATGAGCAGAGTAAGCTCAAGCTTAGAAGTCCAGCAAAGCAGAGATACTTTAAAATAAGTGGGGGGGGGGGATGAAAGAATTTATAATAAAAGTAATAAATTGGTTATCATGGAAAAAGTAGAGCTTGGTGGAATTCTTACAGTCATCTTATAGTTTAGGATTGCTTTTATTCTGAATCTTATGTGCACCCACCCTCTACCCTTGTTAGTGCCCAGGGCTCTATGAGTCCTAATCAGGTCTGGGTGAAGGGGGAACAATGCCTCACTCCACTTTGAGTCTGCAGCCTGCTGCCCTCTCTATCCTCACATGCCACACTGTTCCAGCTCCGCCAGGGGCCAATTCTTTCTGCAGAATGGGCTCACGCTGTGCTCTGGGGTCCTTCCCTCCACAGTGGTCACCCACTCTGAAGGTGCAGCTGCCACCTCTGAATAGAGTGCAAATGGATTTATTACACTGAGAGGCAATTTTGCCGCCTGACCTTGGAGCTGACCCATCATTACTTACTAAGTTGAACCCAGACACCTCATTCTTCTGCTTGTTTGAATGAACCCTAATGGCCTTGAGTCTGTTGGGGAGTTGGGGGAGGGGGATTCATTAAAGCACAGAGCCCTCTCAGGCACAGATGGGGATGAATCAATTGGACTCACCTTGTTGGAGGGGCATCGAACCAAATGCCTCAGCTACGCTGTCAGGGTCCTCTGTCTAGGTTTATTACCACCATCATTGGTAGCATCCCTCCTTTAATGGTCTGGCCTTCCCAGAGCAGAGATCCCCTCAGTTCCACAGCAGAGATGAGTTAGGCTGGCATCTATGAAGAGACTTGGAGACATAATGATGAGAAATAAATAGAGGTTGCAAAGGGCCTGAAAAGAACCAAGCCTCTGAAGATTAGCTTTCTGTTTCTAAACTAAACTCTCTGACTCCCTGTCCCCTAGAGCCAGCTCCATCTGCTGCATATCATTTCCTCCAAGACAAGTCCCTACACACTGAGGACTCAATCTCTCAGAACTGGTGGGGTCTTTGTCCTCCGTTCTGACTTGAGAACCTGGACAGCCATCAGCCCTCCCTCATCAGATCACCAGCTCCACCCCGCTTGGTGCTGGCTTGAGGTTTTGCTCAGGCACATGCCTCCTACATTCAAGGAAGCTGCACTGGTTGGGTCTTTTGGATGGAAAGTAATAGAAACACACCCAAGTGATCTTAAGTAGAAAAGGGAAATATAGTTTTAGGATCCAGAGATATCTCATAAAACCCAAGGTTTTCCAGGAGGACTCAGAACCAAGAACAGGGCTTTTTTGCCTCCTTGTCTTTGCTTCTTTCTTCTCTCTCCCTGCACCCCAGCCTTCCTGCTTCTCCAGATCACAAGGGAGAAGACAGCTGCCCCACTTCCAATGTTGTAGATCCAATCATTTACCAATGTTATCTGACCTTCCTATAGTCTAACTCCAGATTCACAGAGGGGAGACTCTGACTTGCTGAGCTGTGGCCCATCAGCTATGGCCAGAAGGTAGGACCAAGTAGCATTAGTATGGCTCTGGGGACCCACCCCTGTGCCTCGGGAGCAGTTCTCAGAGAAGAGTAACCACTGTGACCTAAGCAAAAGGTTCTGCTGACATTAGCAAAGCCAGGACAGAGCCAAGGCCACTGCATTGTTACAACTCCATGATTATCCCACACCTACAGAGAGAAAAACACCCTTATGGGATCAAGAAGACTATTTCCTTGTAAGCTCTGATCATGTAGCCATCTTGGGAAATAAGGCCACCCTCTCTACCATTCACTGGGGGATGGTAGGATGGAGCTCCAATAAACATCAGAAATACTATCACAAAGGTTCAGGCTGGAGGAAAACTTAAGAAGTCATATGGATGATGCCAGAGAAGTGTGACGTGTCCAAGATCACAGAATGAGTAAGCAGCTAAGAAAGTACTAGGACATGTCTTTGCCTCTCAGTTTGGTATGCTGTCTAATGACAGATAAGCTGCCCCAGCAGGAAGGATTTTCCGTGACAACAGTGAGTTCAGAAGTTTTGTCAGAGACCCCCAACAATCGCTGGAGGCAAATTAATGATTGTGCATCTCTGTTGATAGAAATGTGAGGGCATTTTAAACCTGGAGTATTAGAGGGAATTTAGCGGGGAAAAGGGGTGTAACTGTGAGCCATTCAGGAAAAAAGAGGGGACACACGAATGAACATACACACACACACACACACACACAGGTGTGTACCATTTAATCGAGTCTATAAACCCACAAAGGTTGAAGGCACCCTATAGATACTCCCATTGGGATAGGAAACTTAGATTTCTCCTCTGAACTACAAACCCATATAAAAGTGGGGATGCTTCTCTGGATTCAGAGAAATCAGTCTGGCCCCAAAGAGTCAGTAATTTTCAAAGCAAAGCACACCATCAAAATAGATCTAAAACCCTCAAAAGGCTGCCAGCCTTCTTCAAAGAGGTGGCAACATGCTGGGAGCTGTCCAGAGTGCTAGCAAGACTGGTCCTTTCTCTAACCAAGCCCCAGTCTCTCTTGGCATCTGCCCTGAAACTTGCCCCATGGGTCTTGGTTCAGCAATAACCCTACAGGGTGTTGAATGGTAGAGACAATGGGCACAGGTTGTCCCCAGTCACCCACGACCAGATTCTGGACCAACAGGACCCTCTCTTCCCTGACTCCTTCCAGGCTTCCCCCTCAGAACCATGCCCAACCTCGCCAGAACAATGTCATGAATTTTTCCTCCTTGATGAACTTCAAAGTCTTTTAATGACTCTTCATAAAGGAACAGTGGGGCCAAAAGTTGAGCAAAGGAGATGATTAAAGTACCTTATTAAAAGCAGCCTTGTAGAATTCTCCACATGAAAGCAAGCACCATTATGAGGGCTTATCCTTATAAATGACGCTTCGCTTTTGCGAACATGCTGAAACCTGATTAGAGTGACAAGCACTGACTGATACTGCAAACCTGTTAATAACATGAAAATTAGAAGAGGCTCATGCAAAGAAGGGAGATTAATTTAGCCGGAGTACATCTCGCGCAAATTGCAAAGTTGTGAATATGTTCTCAGATAATGAGCCTTCCCAGTCATCAGCTCACTTGTCATTTTCTGTAATTAATGTTAAGGAAGACGCCTTCCTGATGGTTCGTATTACTCATATACCAAGAAAATTTCTTCAGAGAAATAATTTACATTTATTATCATCGGTCTGTTTGTGTGGTTTATTTCGCGCCGGAGTAATTTATTGCAGGACCGTTTGCCATGCCTTGATTAGTCGCTCGTCAGGACGGGATGTAATTTTTTTTGCTTGATGGCGATGTCTAAAACTTGACAGTGGTGTAACACTCCTTCTTGTCTCTGGGTGGGTTTTTTCACTTAAATAAACTTTGGGGCTGAGTGCCCCAGGCTGTCTTCCTACGGGGATGAGGCTTTGGCACACATCTTTCCCACCTGCTTCCAGGAGCAGCAAGGGATTCAACACTGGGGTCTCCTGGAAGCTTCTAGGCCACATGCCTCATCTGTGGCCATGGATGGAGCTTGAATTCAAGAGTTTATGCTACCGTTTTTCATTCCATTCTGTACAGGATGAAGAGAGGTTTTCTCCCTGCTCTCAACTCCATACTCGCCCTGCTATTTTTCTCCCTCAGGCTACCTTCTATTGGAGATCTCTCTGCAATTGCTTTTATCGCCCCCATACCTGGCTGTATTTTTCTTTCAAATGCCTAAATGTAAGAGAAAGTGCTGCAGATGAGGTTTTGTTTCCAAGGCCCGTGAAATCTTTAATTCCATCTTGAATTTCGTTCTCTGGTAACATAGCACCAAGGAATATGTCCAGGAAACTCACCAATCCCATCCCCATGTCTTTTTCAGGTCCCACCAAACCCCTGAATGCTCAGGAGGAGGGGTGACTTGGCAGAATAAGAGACCCTTACAAAACAGATCCAAATCCTTCTCAATAAGACACCTTTTTCGCTGGGCTCACACCCTATGCATTCTGAGTTCTCAAGAAGTGAGACAACCAGGGCCATGGCTGTCTGGGACAAATCTTCTACATTTCTCTCTGTCTGATTTCCAACAAACTCAAACAAAATCGCCTTCATGGATGCTTAAGAGTGTACCATCCAATGTGCTGAGCTCTTTGGAGGTGGATCTTACAGCCAATGGATGTAGATATTATTGAGACTCTTCTACATGTGAAGAACCTGAAGCTCAGGTTCAAGCAAATTTGTAAAAGAGTTCAAGGTTAATGAAAAGAACAATGACCATCATCATCATCACAACTAATGTTGACCATGTGCCTATGTGTCAGGTCATGTGTTTGGGTTCAGTCTCATAGGAGATAGGTATGATTGTGATGCCCATTTTACCCATAGAAAAAAATGAGACTCAGAGAGTTTTAATTCAAATGCTTAAGGTCTCAGCCAGTAAACAGTGGAGCTGGGTCTGACATCCTCCAAATCTCATATCCATGCCCCATCCAGTCCAATGCCTCTCCAGAAACACTTTAACCTAGCCCTCTAAAAGTGATCTCATCAGAGCCCTTAGGCTTCTTTCCTCCCCTTCCCCTCAATCACTTCATTTACTTCCCCAGGTCCAAACTTGAGAAGCATCCTGCCAGTCTCCCCAGCAGGGGTGTCCAGGCCGTGAAATGCACAAACAGAGGCAGTTAGTGTGAGTTACTGACCCCTGCACTGCAAATGAGGCAAACGATATAGATCAGGGTTCGCAGACAGAGATAATGATTTTTTTTATTGGACGTCTTCATCCCGAACCAGTGGCGTGGCGCTGGGTCGGCCAGCAGTGCACCGCCGGTGTTGGTTAATGATAATCTATATTTATAAAACGATAGTCCATCAAAGAGGGATGAATATTTTAGAAGCCGCGGACAAATCAAATTGTCTTTGTCAAATGGACGCGTGCTCTGGCGCTGAGCATGTTTTATGGCTCTTTCTGGGGTAAGAAGCAAAGGGTTCTTCTCACTGGCTGGAGTGTGCTGCCTTCCTCATGGGGGCTGGGAGCTGAGGGCAGTGTTTCTACTATTTTAAAAAACCCAATGAGCTGTGGAGATTGACATTAGCACCAGAAAATTGTACTTTGTTTGATGAAGTTAGCAAATAACGTACGAAACAACAGAGTCAACCACTCCTGCTCTGTCACAAAACCAGCTGGGTAAGTCATGTCACATTTCTGAGCTCCCATTTCCCCATGTGTCCATTGGGGAAACCTCCTTCATGGGGCTATTAGTCTGAGTCAAGCCCCTCCCAGTCACCGGTACATAGCTGGACTATAAATGAATGGGAGTTCCCTTCCTCTGTCCTATAAAGTGGGACCCATCTAGCAGGAACTCTGACATCAGCCTGCTAACATCTGAGCTCTGGCCTCCACCTACTCAGGACAATATTTTCAAAAGTAATAGCTACCATTTACCAAGTGTTTTTCACGTGCCAGGTGCTGTGCTAAGCACTTTGCACACACCTAATCTTCTCAAGGCTCTGTATCAGCACTAATAAAATATACTCTGAGCCACATAATTTTTAAAAAGTAAAACTAGGTGAGATTACTTTAATAATATATTTTAGTCAACCCAATGATACAAAGTACTGTTTTAATATATAATCAATATTAGAAGTATTGATGAAGTATTTAACATTTTTTCTTCATACAAGTGTGTGCATTTTACACTTACAGAACATCTCAATTTGGACCCACCACATTTCAAGTACTTAATAGCCTCATGTTACTAGTAGCTACTATATTTGACAGCCCAGATATAGAACACTTGCATCATTATCAGAAAGTTCCACTGGAGAGTGCAGTCCTAAAAGATACGTACAATTATCATCCCCATTTTCAGATGTGGAAAGAAACTCAGCAGAGCTCAGGGTCACACAGCTGGTAAGTGACAGAGCCATGGAGCTGTCTGTCTCCAAAGCCCATGCTCTTCTTATCTATACCATCTCCAGAAACTCACCTCCATCTGCTTCCCCTAGGGCTCCAGGTGCTGGCCAGCTGACCTCTGACCTCAACTGTTTAGGACCTCCTAACCCCTGGGAGGTTGGGAGGTCTAGAGACATGGCAGAAAAAATATGTATCTTGATCATCTGCTGCTGCATACCAAACCACCCTAAAATTTAATGGCTTAAAATAGGAAACATTTCATTTCCTATGATTCTGTGGGTCAGGAATTAGAGTGGGGGTCAACAGGGACAGCTCAGCCCTGCTCCACATAGTGTTGGCTGGGGTTACTTGACTGAAGCAAAAACATCCAGGATGGTCTCATTCACACAGCTAGTGCCTCAGTGGGGATGGTTCAAGTGTCTGGGGGGCTAGCTGGGACAGCTGAGGGCTTCATTACTCATGATATTGTCTGAGACCTCAGTTTTAACTCCATGTGTTGGCTCATCCCCAGCAGGATGACCTGCACTTATTTACATGGCAGCTGGTTCTTCTCTGAGTTTATATGGATGGTACACGACCTCTTCAGGTCTGAGCTCATTAATCTCAAAACAACCCTTCTGCCATATTCTCCTGGTCAAATCAAGTCAGGCAGCCCAGCTTCAAGGGTTGGAGAAATAGATTCCATCTCTTCAAGAGAGGAAAAAGTGTGCCTACAGGGATGGGAGGAACTGTTGATGGCTATAATTGCAGACACACTCTCATACTATGTCTCTGGGCCATGCGTACAGGAGCTAGAATTGGGGGTACTTTGGCCCTGCCTCACCCCTGCTGACCCTATGAGTGCTGTGCCCTGTCGAACAACTTACTGACATGTCAAGTGGAGAAACTTTCCTGGAGGAGAAGAGCCGTAAACACACTGAGCAAGGGTTGGGGTGGGGATGTGGGAATGAGGTGGTTTGCTAAGCAATTCCCTAAGGGATACCAGAAATGAGTAAGAGTCTGGGGACCACCTCAGAGAAGGAGACAGGAGTCACAAACAGAAGGTCTAGAGGGTCCTGGAAACATCAGTTCTCCACAAAGATCAGCAATAAAAACTATAGGATCAAAACAGCTTAGAAGTTTCTTTTGGAGCAGCTAAGAAAGGGACAGCTGGAGAAAAGATGACCCCGTCCTAGGTGAGAGATCCACGGACAGAGAAAGTAGAACAGGCTTGAAAGTAGAAAGCAGGGGCATGTGGGTGGCTCAGTCGTTAAGCGTCTGCCTTCGGCTCGATCCCAGGGTCTTGGAATCGAGTCCCGCATCGGGCTCCCGGCTCAGCGGGAAGCCTGCTTCTCCCTCTCCCACTCCCCCTGCGTGCGTTCCCTCTCTCACTGTCTCTCTCTGTCAAATAAATAAAATTAAAAAAAAAAAATAGAAAGCAAAGTGAGTATTGAGATCCATGAGGAGAAGAAAGTTGAGGGTGCCTAGAAACTGGTCTTTGGCCTGAGAAGTAGACCTGGGACATGACCATTGGAGAGTCCATTATGTTCCTTGCCCTCAAGGAAAAATCATTCTTAATTAATACTTAACCCTCTCTTTGTTTTCTCCATTTAAGATGTAAACATAATCATTTCCTTTAAACTCATTCCATCCCTCAGTATGATTGCCTCCTGAGCCCAGAACTGCCCTCTTCTAGAATGATAAGCCTGGATTGAAGAGACTGAGATGAAAGGTGGGAACTTCTAAAGCCAGAAGCAACCTGTGTCTAAATCATGCTCTGAGCTTTAACACCCGGGAGGATAAGTGACGAGGAAGACCTCAGACTAGGGCTGTGGCTCCTAGCCCTTGGCCACGTTGCAGACTTTGCAGAGTACTGCCCACCCTCCTCTCATCCCACATATATGCCCCTGGATGTCCCTCTCCCAGGACTGCCTGGTTCCTGGTCTTACAATGGCCTTGTAACCATATTCATCCACTCTTCTCCATAGCCATTTGGCTGTGGTTTCTGAGTCCACAGACTCCTGGTTCTTTTTTTTTTTTTTTTAAAGATTTTATTTATTTGTGAGAGAGATAGCACAAGTGGGGTAAGGGGCAGAGGGAGAAGGAGAGGGAGAAGGAGAAGCAGACTCCCCACTTAGCAGATAGCCTGATGTGGGGCTCGAACCTAGGACCCTGGAATCATGACTTGAGCTGAAGGCAGAGGTTTAATCGACTGAGCCAGGCACCCTAAGACTCCTGGTTCTTACCAGTTGTCCCCTCTGGACAGCAGGTCAGCTACATTTTCTGACTCCTGATCTCCCCATCTCCCAGAACCTGGGCAGTGGCCCTGTGGATCTATGGCTGACCACATTCATCACCCACTGCCTTTTGGCTGAGAAGTCCTCACTCAGCTCATTCTCTCTCTCTCTCTCTCTCTCTCTCTCTCTCACACACACACACACACACACACACACACATACATACCAATGGGAACCCAAACTCCCTACTTCGTGCCTGGCACAGAATGATCTAGTGGTTATGAATATGACTGTTGGTATAAATAGAGTTGGGTTCAAATCTCGGCTCATCTTTTTAATTTCCTGTAGTACCCATGTAAATTGCTGACTTTTCTGAGTTTCTGTTTCCCCATCTGTACACTGGATGATAGTAAGGATAGAATGCATACATAGCCAGTGCTCCGCAAAGTGCTTAGCATAGAGCAAGTATTCAATAAACCTTAGCCATTTTCACAGGAACCCTTCACTCTTGATTCAGCAAGGACTGCTTGGAAGTCTAGAAAAGTTATTAGAAACTATCTCAGCAGGGCCATGTCCACCTGGCACAGGACCTGGAGCAGATGTGTGGTCAGTAAATGAAAGAATGAATAAAGATCTCTGGAAATGTGTCAAGCCCTTTGACAAAACATTTGGAAGGCAGATGGGGATGGCCTAGGCATCCTGAATGCTGCCTGCCAGGTTGAGAGACAGAGAACCAGGAGTTACTGATTTGTTCTGTTTCTTAATTTTTTAAAACTTTAACTCAAGTTCAGTATAGAAAATTCCAAAGTTCTATTTTTATCATAGATAACGATATTTTATAAAATTATACTAAAGTAGAAAAAACAATATAATCAGCCTCATCTACTCTACTCATCATTTCAACAATTCTCAACTCAGGGACAATCTTATTTCATCTACAACTCCCACTCCTGACTCCTAGATAAGCTTGAGTGAAATACCAGACATCCTATCAACTCATTTGACATTTCAATTGTATCTGTAGAAAATTTTTTTAGTGACCAAATACCATTATCACACTTCAAAACATTAATGATTATTTACTATGATAAAAACCAATCAGTGTTTATATTTACCAAATTGACTTACACATTTGTCTTACAGCCCATCTGAATTAAAATCAAACGTCATATATCACAACTGATGAACATCTCTTTGGTACCTTTTAATCCGTGGCTACTGCTTTATTATTTCATCTCCTTTGCAATGTTTTGTTGAAGAGTCCAGATCATTTGACCTGTAGAATATCCCACTGTGTGGATATTGCTGATTGCATCCTGATGGTACCATTGAGTATGCTCCTCCATCCTCTATACCAACTTAGAAGTTGGTAGTTGATCTAGAGGCTTGATTGGATTTTTTATTTTATTTATTTATTTTTTGGCAGTACTACTTCATAAGTGGTGTTATGTATTTCCATCAAAAGATACGTAAAGTCTGGTTATTTTTATTTTCTTTTGGAGATGTTTGCAGCTACTGAAGCTCATTGCCTAGATCCATTATTTCATTAAAGGTTACAAAATAGTGATACTCTATCATTCCTTCTTCACTTAATAGCTAGATAACTCCTATAAAGAGAAATTTCCAATTACTTGATTACCTAACATGTTAACGGCAAGATGAATACTTAATTCCTTGCATTTACCAGTTTTCAAAATAATGCTAATATCCTCCAAAGGTGACCTACCTGTTGTTTGGGTTTTGTTTTGTTTTTTTTAGTGTCATTATGAATTCATAGGTTTTAACGTATTTTATGAGTTCAATCCATTGCAGCTATTCTCCTTATTTTTTTTAAAGATTTTATTTATTTATTTATTTATTTATTTGACTGAGAGAGGGAACACAAGCAGGGGGAGTGGGAGAGGGAGAAGCAGGCTTCCCGCCGAGCAGAGAGCCCAATGCGGGGCTCGATCCCAGGACCCCGGGATCATGACCTGAGCCAAAGGCAGATGCTTAACGACTGAGCCACCCAGGCGCCCCAGCTATTATCCTTATTTCTGTTCCAATTATCCCCTTATTGGCCATGAGAGCCCTTTTCAGGTTTGCTTCTGATTCCTTTTGATAAAATCTTAAGAGTCTTTGATATTCCTTTGCTTTCCAGAAAGACAAGATAGCCCAGGTTCATCTTGTTTCCTTCCCTAGACCTGCAATTGACAATTTCTCTAAGAAATCCTGGTTTCTTTTAGGGGAAAATGGTATTTAGAGACCATAATCTGAGTACTAGGGGTGCTCAATGCTACTAAGTTGTTCACCATTTTTAGTACTTTTCAGTGGACAGAGATAGGCAATATGTTTTGATTTTTTAATTCTCTAGATAAGATACACAATGAATTTATACCACTTCCAAATCAGATTCAGGACCACAAGGTCCTTGTTTAACTTCATAGATCTTATATCTGTATCCCCTTTCTCTCATGAATTTATACTACTTCCAAATCAGATTCAGGACGACAAGGTCCTTGTTTAACTTCATAGATCTTATATCTGTATCCCCTTTCTCTCATGCAAAAACTCCTAGTCCTCAATGCCACCAGTATAATTGCTCATTTGCTTTATTTTACTATATGCACACAACAACTTCAGAATGATAGGACCAACATTTCACCCACAGTGTGATTACTGAAATTGATTTTAATACAAAATATGTACAGATAAATTCCTGTATTTTAAAGGAATAGAGATAGTTTCTCTTTCTGTGATTATACCTCCAACTGGAAACACATTTAGGTTCATTTGTCTCATTTCACTTTCAATTTTTAGAGATTGATGTTTTATACTAACGTAGAATATTTACATGTTTTCAAAATAAAACCTACTAAACAACAAGGAATATGCAAAGTCATTTAGCTTCTAGCTCTGTTCCTGTTTACCCCCTATAGGTTTAGCTTTAAGAAGCAAATACTGGTATTCTCTATTTCCGGATGAGGAAAATGAAATTTCGTTAGGGTAAGTTACTTGCTAAGGTCACACAGCTAGTAGGAGAAAGAACTAGGGTTAAAACCTGGGTTTACAGAAACCTCCAGAAGACAGGATTTTATCTATCTTATTTTCTATCACATCCCTAGCACCTATTAGTACAAAAACAATTGGTGAATCAATAAATGAAACGTGGGTTGATTACTTATCTATTTCAAATGGTTTCAGAAATGGTTTGGGAGTCCATGGGAAGAAGTCAGAAAAGGTGGCTTTGATTGGCACCATCACTTCATGGAAGGCAGCCGGGCTCAACGTGGACCTGGAAGGTGGTTTCTGTGTGACTAGGCAGAAGTGTCTTCTCCAGAGACATGGAAATAGAGTTCCACTATGACTACTTTTTGTGGTAAGTGGCTTCTAATTTTAAAACTCTTGTGGCTGGTCAGATTGTTATACTTTTGTAGTATAGTCACCTGTTATAGCTGAACAGGTGGGTGCAAAGTTGGCTGTCCCAGAAATACCCAAAATAGTAATGATTTTCATCAGAGACACTGTGTGTTTCATCCCTACTGTGTGCTTATTGCCTACTGAGCCTGCAATCCTGTAGCTGCCATGAGGTTGACCTGCCGCTCCCACTCTGTGGGCCCATTGATTTTCTGGAACATTCCCTCGGCCCAAGGTATATCCTGTCTAAAACCATTCACTGAGCAAGTGGTAGGCTGACCAGCATTTGAAGCCAGGTATACCTAATCCATAAACCTGTGATAGCCACAGCTCTTGGTCATGGGCATCCCTCCTATTGAAGGGCAGGGACCCTGTTAGCTTCTGTCTTGATGGGGTTTTCCAGGAAGGATCCTGAATTGCATTTATGATACCAAATTCCTGCTGCTGGCCTCCAAGTGCTTGGGGGCCCCAGTCTCAGTGTGAGAGGCTTTGAAAGTCTTGCTTAAAGTGCTGCTTCATCCATCGCCCAGAGACCTCTTTTCCTGGGCTTTTCTGACGCAGACTCCCTCTGGGGAGTATGGGGGAGGGCTTGGAATATGAGAAGGAGAAGGAATGGCCTGCAGAATGGCTCTTCTCTCTTTTCTTACTATCTTTAGGGTAAAAACGGATACAAACCAGCCCTTGTGAAGGCCTGGCATGCTCCAAACCTCCTGTGGCTATGTGGACTCCCTCAAACTCAGAGCAGGTTAGTGATTCACACAAAATGTCCCCTCTTCATCACCATCTTGCCCGTCTCCCAAACCATGCCCACTGACTGAGGACCTGGGCAATGTGGTGTAGTAGACATAACAGTGCCAGGCAGACCAGTCCTAACCTTTGACCTTCAGGAAAGTCATTTCAGCCCCCAGAGCCTTACTTTCCTCATCTATAAAATAGAGATAAAAGGAACTCCCTGGCAGGATTGGTGGGGAAGTTAAGAGATGTCCCAAACATCCCAGGTGCCACCAGTCTGAGGACAGATGTGGCCCCATTAACATCAATTCCCAGTTAGATTGGCACTAAGTGCCCACCTGCCATTGTGGGATCATACACACACACAAAGTGCTCACCAGACTGAGTAACAAAAAACACACGAGCAGTGTGCTTCCTGTGTGCCCATCATTCTATGGGCACTTTACAAATACTCACTAATTTAACCCTCACAGCAGTCCCATAAAGCAGGTACTATTAACACCCCTGTTTTGCAGAAAAGGAAAGGAGGTACAGAATGGTGATGACTGGTCCAAGTCCACAAAGCTGGAAAGCAGTTGGAGCCAGGAACGAAATCCAGGCAGACTGGCTCCAAAGGCCAAGATCCTGACCACTAGGCCTCCCTAGCTTGACAATGAGTCCCCCACAGGGTGCCCCACAAGTGCAAGAGCCAGTTCTCTTAGGGTTTCAGCCTCCTCACCTCCCCTGCACAAGGGAGGTGTCTACTGCACATCTCCTCTGTTGCCCACCTGTCCATAGTCTCCAGGGTGAGGCTCAGGGCATAGAATTCTCATGAGGCAGGTACTGGTTCAGGGTCTCTGATAGGGACAGGGAGAATACCAGGCTGCCTCCCACATAGTGGGTGCTCCATTGGTGGAAGCCCCATTTTTGTTTTTTTGAAATCCCTAAAAGGAGCTAGGGAGTGTCAGAACTGGGAGTTGAACCCTTCAGCATCTGGCATAAAACCTCATGTCTTAACCCAGCCTGTGGAGAAGTAGAGAGGCTCCCCCTCCTACCATGACACTAGGTGATGTGTCCCTTGTCTCCAGAATGCTGTCCCTAAATCCTTCCCTCATTGAACATACATGTCATTCTCCTAGCAAGAGGTGGAGTCGCTCCCCCACCCACTTTGAATCTGGGTTGGTCTGTGACAGCTTTGACCAACAGAACCTGGCAGAGGGGATGCTTGGCCAGGTCCAGGCCTAGCCTTTTTTTTTTTTTTTAAGATTTTTATTTATTTATTCATGAGAGACAAGAGAGAGAGGTGGGGGGGGGGGCAGAGGGAGAAGCAGGCTCCCAAGGAGCAGGGAGCCCGATGTGGGACTCGATCCCACGACTCTGGGATCATGACCTGAGCCGAAGGCAGACGCTTAACCATCTGAGCCACCCAGGCGCCCCAGGCCTAGCCTTTAAGAGGACTGGCAGTCTCCGATGGAATGCTCACTCCTGGGAAGCCAGCAGCATGGAGGAAGTTAAATTATACAACCTGAGACTGCCATGTTCTGAGGAAGCCCAAAGACAGCAGAAAACAGTGCCTGCCCACCTTAGTGGCCCTACCATCCCAGCTCAGGTGCCCAATAGATGAGTAAAGCAACCACCGTGGACATTTCACCCTTGTAGATGCCATGCAGAGAAGAGCTGAGACCTCAGACATGTGGTTCCAGGAGGGCCATTCCAGCCACCTCCAGCCAGTCAGGCCACCCCACCTGAGGACCCAGACATATAGACCAGGGAAGGGCCATATCCTCTGTGCCCTGCCTAACCCACTAGTGTCCTCCTGAGTTCCTGAACCATGAACATAATTAAGTGGTTGTTTATACCACTATGTTTTGAGGTGACCAGTTATGCAGCGCTGGGTGGTCAGAACTCTGGGAAAGCAACATGACCAGCCATGCTCATAGACCTGAGTCCTTGCGGTAGCAGGAAGCAGAAGCTCAGTGGTTGGAGAAGGGAGTGACTATACCAAGCACATGGTTTCATTTCAGAACAAATGCCAAGGACTGTTTCCCCAGGTAGTAGACAGGATGGCCTAATCCAATATGAGGAACTCATTCAAGTATAAATCCCCCTTTTCAAGCTTTCCCAGTGAAGGTCTCCACTTTGTGGCTTCTACTCTCCTGAGGACAGAACTGAGAAGGCCTACTGGTTAAGGGGGTGTTGGTGCAGGTGGTACCTGAGCCCACTTCTCCACAGTCACTGACACCCCCAATGTCCCTCAGACAAATGCTCAACCCCCAGGCCATGAGGAAGCCCCCTTCTCCTTCATGACCACGTTTCCTCAGATACCCACTGGGGACATCACACACCCTAATCCGGGCACGTGGAACCTCTCTTCCTGCCATGTGAGGTTCCCCCAGGAGAGAGACAGACTCAAAGACCCAGAGACAGAAAGAGAACCTGACTGCAAAGACGTACAGGCAGAGACACACATAGAGATACAGACAGAAAAAGAGACATACAGAGGGGGACAGATATAGAAGGGGAGAAAAGAGACAGAGAGAGAGAAAAGAGACGGTGAGAGATGGACAGGTAGAAGTCCAAAAGAGGGGGTGTAAGCAGTGAGCAAACTGTAGAAGAGAGGAGAGCCTGGAGAGGAGAGGAGAGGATCTGGAGGCCATGGGGAAGCTGCTCCATTTCGCCACACACTGGATTTTTTTTTTTGCCCCCACTGCTGATTGTTCCTGTCCCCCTTACCCCGGCCCCATCTCAGCTCTCCAGGGCTTGTCCCAGTGCCTCCTACACGACCGCCCCAGGGTGGACCTGACTGGGCCCAAACCTCCTAGTGTGTGCTCCCTGTACCCAGTGCACGTCTCCAGACCCCTCAAACCCTCCAGGTGTGATCTCATCTCCCTGAGACAGATGGCCACCCCCAGGAGATCCTAGCAAGCCGCCCTCACCTCTCACGGTCTCTGCCTCACAAAGGCCAGTCCCAAGGCAGGGACCCCCGTCACCCCATCCACCTTCCATGGCTCCAGGGAAAATTCCCTGGGGCACAGCAGCTGTGGGCTGGGAGAGACAGAACTACAGCAAAGGGCAGCAGGAGGCTCCGGTTAGGAGGGTCCAGAAAGCTACTTCCTAGGTTAGGTCTCCCCCTCCCCCTCCCTCCAGCGGATGGAGGTGTAAAACCAAGAGGGTCCCCCTGAGCAGGCTCCATAACTCAGCCAGCCAGCAGAGGCCAATATTTAAATCATAGCTTACTTTGCTTTGTGTGAGGGAATTTATTAGCCTACCACATAAATGTTTTATTCATTAGGCTGCGTAAATAATGCATGCCTGTTTCCATGGAGACTTAACCCTTCCACTCCCAGGTCCCTGGCCTGCCCTGGCCTCCCCACCTTTGTATTATCTTGCCACTTCCCTGGTTCTGAATCTGCACAACAATAAGACCACCAACAATACACGATAATAACGATTATTATTATTACTACTATCTCTCATTTACTAAGCCCTCTAGGAGTCAGACACTGTGCCCAGCTCTTTACCCCCATGGTGTCATCGTCACACATATTGCCATCTCCCCCCTGTTAGATATGAGAAGACTGGAGCTCAGGATGGAGGAGACACTTGTCCAGGGTCACACAGGGGCAGGTATGGAGCCAGGATTCACACCAGGCGTGCCTGACACCAAAGCCCAGGTGTTTAGACTCTAGTCACCTCTTCTCTGCCCAGCCCACATCTCTCACTCCCCAATGTGCAGAGAGGCTGCTTAGAGGCGCCTTGCAGGCAAGAATTCTCCCCCTGCTCAGTCTTGTTCTGCCAAGGGCAAGGTGAACACTCTCTCTGTAGCCCGTGGAATCCCAGCCTCCCAAGACTAAAGTTACAGGGATCAGCTAGATCAACCCCCCGAGAACCAATGTGTAAACTGAGACCCAGAGTAGCATAGGACTTGCCCGAGGTCATACAGCAAATCCCAAGCAGAGCTAGCCCCCGAACACAGGTTCTCTCCTCATGCCCAGTGCTGCCTCTTCTAGAGCCTTCTGAGGTCTAAAGGTGACAGTGTTTGCCCCTCACTTTACAGTCAGAAACTCTGAGGCATTGGGGTTAAAAGCCTGGTGCGGGGTCACCAGCAAATTGGCAAGGAGAGCATGCTGGGAGGCCTGAGCAGGCCCCTTGTTCTGCCCGGTCACAGCTCACTGCTCTGCTCCATGAGTGTGCTCACACCCAGGCCTCCTCTGCCATCTCAGCTGCTTGGGAGGCAGCTTCTGCCGGTGCCCACATGGCTCCTGATGATGGCAGTGAGCAGAGGCCACCAAAGCTCCCATGACCATTATCGGGGGCATCCTGCCTCCCCCCACCAGCTTTCTCAATCTGAAAACAGCAAAATCATATGTGAACCTAGAGCTGCTTGTGAAGAAACAGCCTGACCCACTGGTGTCTGCAAATCACACCCTTAAATGTTGCTGTCCTCGCTTTTCTCCAGCCCAGATGTGGGCTTGAAGTCCTCCCTGATTCACTGAAGGTGACACCAGAGCCTGGGAATCTGGCCAGGACTGAGGTAAGTCCTTGATCCCTTCATCTTAACCACTCCTCAAGCAGCCCTAGGAGGGGTACCTGATTTGCCTCACTTTCAGGGGAAGAACTTAAGGTTCACAGAGCTGGAGAGACCTGCCCAGGCCACACAGCTGGCAAATGGCAAAACCCTGGAGCTTAACCCAAGTTGGAGCATCTGTCTGTCCTCCTTGCCCAGCTCTCATAGGTGTGTCCCAGAGGGCGAAGCATGGGTTTCTGGTGGGCGGCAAAGCCCACTGCATTCTTTGTAGGGAAATTGTCTCCCTTTTAAGTGTCTTCGGACCTTCTGCCCAGGTCAAGAAGAAAGTCTCTGTCTGGTGCTGGCTTGTGGAACGCCACTCCAAACCCACAAATCACCCTTATAAACAGAGATTGCTGGCCCCAGGGTTGGAGCCCTCTGCAGGCTGCAGGAACCGGCTGGCATTTAATAACGCTATTGCATGTTCATTACAGTTATTTTTATGGTTGCCTCCGTTCATAGCAAGTAATGCTGTTTTTCCACTTAATAACAATAAGGGTAATATTATATCTAAGACGTAGCTGGCTCTTACAGTCCGTCTGGTGTTGTTCTGAGCATTGTATATTTTCACTCATCAAATCACCAGAAGACTTTATGGGGTAGGATCATTATTATCCCTGATGAAGAGATAAAGAAACTGAGGCACAGGATGGCAAGTACTGTCCCCAAGTCGCACAGCTAGTAAGTGCCTGGGGCGACTTTGAATCTTTCATAACCATAGTGCCTCCCACAGTAAGGTAGATTTTCCTCTTAAAATAAGTTATTATAAAAATGAAAGGTCAATTTGTAATATGCACTAGGAAAATAATCAAATGGGGAGTACACGGACGTGCCAAAAATCATAAAGATGTTTACAAACTCAGCACTGCGGGGGAGGGGGGGCTTACACATCACGTCATCCCCCATAAGCTCCACCCCCTGGGCTTGCAGCCAATGAGAACAAGGTCTAGCTTGGGGCTCCGTACTCCCCGCAGGTGGGGCACAGGAGGGGTCAGCTATCCTGAGCCCAACATGCAGAGCGCAAGGGGAGAGCCATGCCTAACAGGCACTGTCTTGCGGACCCCTCATAGCTCCCCACCTGTAGGTCCTATCCTTGCGCCCATTTTACATGTGAATAAACTGAAGCACATGGGCTTAAGAACCGCACCCTCTCACCTATCCCCAGGGCTCAGAGCCAGGATTTGAAGCCTGGCAGTCTGGCTTCAGAGCCCTTAGCACATGACCACTGCGCTACATGGCTCAAGTCATCCAGCGGTCACATCCCTGGAGCCCTGAGTCAGTTGTGCCCGTGGCCATTCTTCCCCTGGACTTGTCCTTTTTTCCAGCCAGTGAATTCCCATTCACACTTAATCTGCAAAGAGTGGACTAAGTGTTTTCATACCTGCAAAGAAAAGAATTACGCTGCTCCCTTCTTCCGTTGGCTGGGAGGAATCAGCTTGGTGGAGTCTGCGCATGAGTTCCGTCCAACACTTGGTGACTTCAAGTGGCAGGTGCAAGATAAATGTGTCACTGTCGAGAAGACAGTGAGAGCAGTGAGGCGCCTAGGAGGCAAACTGTAAGGAAGCCTTCGTTCGCCCTCAGGTGCTAATCCTGCTTTTGCATGTGACAGTGAGGACTTCCTTGCTTTTCTCACCCTGGGTGCTCACTCTTGTGCCCCAGGCTTCATCTTGGTGTCTCCAGTGGATCACTTTCACAGGCATGACCCACATTTCCCTGGCACAGCCCCTATACCCCCACATGCACACTGGTAGCTCTGGAGTTTGGGGAGGGGGTGGCACAAGTTCCTGAGATCACCCACCACACTCTCCTGTTCTGCCTTGCTGAAGTTTGTGTCCCTGCCAAGGGGCTAAACCTGATGCCAACAAGGCTGTAAGCCCTCCTGGCACCAAAGGACCCCAGCATCCCCTGCAACCCTCAGTGAGCTGAAGTCATGCAGGGCTCATGCCCGTTTGGGAGAAAGGGTATCTGCACCCACACAGCTCAGCCAATGACCCAAGTCACCAGCAGCCCCCATGGAACTGGTCCTTCAGCTCCTACCTGTATGCCACCTCTCCACAGCTCAGCTGTGAGTCCATGGTGCCCAGAGGTGACAGATGTTCTTGTCTCTCACCCTCAACTTATTCATACCAACCTCCACCTTCCCCTTAAGGCCACCGATACAGGTCCAGGACGTACCTACAGGCTTCAGACACACCCAGGAGTACTCACATCACCACCACACACTCACCCAACCATTTACCAAGTGCTTTAGACTCTGTTCTAGGCACAGCAACTCCTGGGGACAAAATGGCACTATTCTCATTTTATGGAGAAAACCCACCAGAAAGGGCCAAGAACTTGTCCCAGGTCAGAGCTTTTAAGTGATGGAGCTCAGGGGCAATCCAGACGTGATTCTGCTGCACTCTACTATTTGTGATTGAGAATGAGAATCATCCGGACCCCCAGGTTCCTTGATCAACTGGCCTTCTCAGTGATGCAAAGCCATGCTCTTCTCTCCGGGGAGTGTGAGAATCCTGAAGCCCTTTGGGCCAGCAGAATCCAGGAACTCCCAGAGCTCTGTGCAATGGTTAACCTCCTCTTCAAATCTTCTTGCTGCATGCACACCCCCACCAATTCCTCCTTCCACCCCAGCAGGTTCTACCTGCCACTACATTTCCCCACCAGCTCAATTCTAGTCTCTGGCCCACGTCTTCAGGTCCTTAACTGAGTAGGATAACCAGCCCGTATGCGACCCAAACACCACCCAGACCCCCAGAAAGGACCACAGTCCTATCTCTCAACCCCACTGCACAATCCTTGCTCTGCTGTCCCGTTGTGCCTTGGGGACTTTACACATTTGGCCCCATGTAGTCTTTGAACCAACCCTGGTCATGGTAGGAAGCAAATCTGGGGGCCCAAAGTATCAGAGCACCTTATCACCATCAAAGAGGTCTCAGTGGGAAGGTCCATCCTGAAGCCTTCCGGTCCCCACTATGTCAGCCCCACAGAGGTGACCAGTCCCCATCTGTGTTTCTGTGCGCAGCGCTCCAGCTTTCTGCTGAGCATGGCACCCTTTCCTAACCCTAGTGAGCCCAGGAGCTCTGGTTCCTTATTTGATCCCCAGGAGGTAGTTAATAAACATTTGCTGAAGTAAGAGAAAGGCACCTGGCTGGAGGAGGATCAAGGCACCAGTCCTGGCTCAGTGCACGCTCTACCCTAAAGCTAGCCAGTATCCCCATCACTTGGAGCAAACCTGTTTATTGGTTCCTGGTCACACCCTCAGGGCTCACCTGACCATCACCCGACAGCTCTCTCACACCATCTCACCCACCTGGAAATTGCTATTAATGGGAAATCCAGTCTCCTCAAATGAACTCTGTGCTTCTTTCAACCTAGAAGAGTTGGCCTAATCTTCCTTCTCCATGTGTCTGGCTCTGTCTTAATTCCTTATATCTCTGCTTAAATTCCTTGACCCCACAATCAAAATCTGGCCTCCCTATTATATGTTTTTATAGTTCCTTGAAAATACACATATATAAAGAGATATCTATAGAGACATATATATGTCTATATCTACACATATTGCTATATACAATAACATATATATGCTATCACTGTTTACCAGTGGTTCCTGGAGTGACTGATCAATGACTTACTCTGTGAGGCTCCCTCCACACCAGTTTGCAATCCCTGGCATGTAGTAGGCCTATAGGAATTATTTGATGAATGAATGAGTGAAGAACTGCCCATAAGACCTCAGCCCTAGGAGGGGTCTCTGAACAGCTAAAAGTCATCCCAAGAGACGCCACCAGAAATACTTAGGACAAGATCTTGGGTGAGGCCATCACCCATGTGACAACTTTTCCAAGCCAGAAGGAACAGCTTGGTCCCAGCCCTGGGGCTCACAGTTCTGACCACTTCTCCTGAGATGGTCTCACTGCTGGGATGGTTCTTGGGGTAGTGGTCATCCCCTTGCATTCCTAACTCAGGCCCTATGAAGACCCAACCCTTGCTCTCAAGGCATCAAGTTTACCCCCTTGGACTTGCTTCCGAGTTCCCTCCCTCTGACTACTACTCTTAGTCCTTAGTAAGACATTGCGAGGGTCTCAGAGACCCTCTTAGGAGGTGCCATGGGTCAAATCATGTCCCTCAAAAAGATATATTGAAGTGTCAACACCTGACGCTTGTGAATATGGCGTTATTTGGAAATAGAGCATTTGCAGATGTAATCAAGTTAAAGTGAATGATACTGGACTAGGGTGAACCCTTAATCCAATTTGGGCCTCATCCTTATAAGAAGAGGAGAGACAAATGCCCCGTGAGGACAGAGGCAGAGAGAGGAGAGACACAGCGCAAGCCAATGGGTGTCGAGTTTTGCCAGCAGTTTCCAAAAGCCACAAGAGGCAGGAAGGATTCTTCCTCACAGCTGGTAAAAGGAGCTGGCCCTGCTGGCACCTTGATTGCAGACTCCGGAGCCAAGAGAGGATAAATTTCTGTTGTTTTAAGCCACCAAATTAGTGGTGCTTTGTTAAAATCGCCCCAGGAAACCAATGCAGAAGACTTCCCGTCCCTGTGGGTCAAAGGCCAGAAGCTGCCATGGAGAAGGGCCCTGTTCTTTGCCCAGAGCCAGGCATGCATGCCCCTGGGTGCAGTGCTGCTCGGGGAAACAGTCCCTCACAGGGCATCGGGGAATGGCCTGAGGCCAGCATGTCTGTGGGCTGTGACATGCTGTGAGCCTGTCTCTCCAGAGACCACACCATCTAGATGGGACACCAGCTGAACGCCCGCCCCCCCTCCCCCCCCCGCCAACCACCACCACCAGCCTCTTTGCTCAGCATCTTACAGAAGACTTCGGCCCTTGGGCCAAGCTACCAGCTACACAAAGCAGAGAAATTGGTGAGAGGTGTTTCTGGGAATGGAAAGGGCAGGACTTAAGCTTGGTATAAAGGGATTAATTTCAATAATATCAGCAACACCTATTGAACATCTACTCTGTGGCAGGCACTTTGCATGTGTTATCCGAGTTCCTCCTCTCATGGGTATGGATCATCATCCCCACTCTATACTTGAGCAGGCAGTGGCTCAAGAAGACTGGCTCAAGTTCCCTGGCTGATTGTGATAGAACCAGAATTCAGATCAAATCTTCAGTCACTTTCTGACTCAAGCCCATCACGTTGTCTTAACTCCTCAGGGATAAGAAGTAGATACCATAAGGACACTTTGGTCTTGGACATCATGAATACACATGGACTACGATAGGTCAGTAACTCAGGACAAGAGGTCAACCTCAGGGATGGAGCTCAGAAGGGCATGGCATGGACCAGGAGTGGGGCTGTCTGCCCATGTCAGAGCCTGCTGTCTCCAGCCTCCCAGCTGTCCCTGAGGCTCCACCCTGCACAGGCCTAAGCCAATGAGTGCCTGACCCAGTGACATACCTAGGCCTTCATACCTAGGGTAGTGTTGGGAAGCTGTGGCTGTTCCATGAAATCTCATGCCCCACCCCATTCCTGGGTGTACCCATGACCTTCAAACTGAAGTCCCCAGGCCTATCCCTCACTGACACCCCAGTTTGCTCTGCTGGGCTCCTTCTGGGATCTCAGGCTGGCACCTGCCTGGTTTTCCATAGCCAAACCCCTCTGGGGTTTGGGGCTATGCCTGAGGTCAGCCCACTCCTGGCATCTGCCCAGGCCACTTTGGTCTTTGCAAAAGACCGTCTATGAATTTGAACATAGCAGACAACTCTAGAGGTATCTGTCCAGCTCACACTTCCTTACTCTAAAGTTTCCCTTCCAGGGATGGGCCTGGGAGCCATGTTCAAGACACAGTAGAGTAAAGTGGTCAGACACAGATGTTACAATCAGAATGCCAAGTTCAAAGTCCAGCTCAGCCACACACTAGTTGTATGATCTTGGGCATGTCACTTAAATTCTCTGTGCCTGGGGGGCAGAGCAAGATGGCGGAGGAGTAGGAGACCTGGATTTCGTCTGGTCTCAGGAATTCAGCTGAATAGGGATCAAACCATTCTGAACACCTACGAACTCAACAGGAGATCAAAGAAGAGAGTAGCAACAACTCTCTGAAGAGAGAAGCGACCACTTACTAGAAGGCCGGACGTGCGGAGAAGTGAATCCGAGGCGATATTCGGGAGGATAGAGGGCGGGGGAGGGGGCCTCCGTCGGCCGCTTCTGGCAAGTGCTAGAGCAGCAGAGCACAAAATCGGAACTTTTAGAAGCCGGCTCCGCTGAGGGACGTCGCTCCAGTGGCTAAGCGGGAGGTGGAAACCTCGTGGGACAGTGTGGTCTCAGGACCCTCGGGGTCACAGAAAGACCGGGGGAGCCTGAGTGCGGCAGAGCTCCCAGGTATCGGAGCGGGGAAGCCGGCTGCAGAGACGGAGCCGAGGCGCGGGCTCTCAGCTCGGGGTTGCCATAAACTGTGATCCGCGGCCCAGTCGGGCCACTGCACCTCCAGCAGGGACCCAACAAGCGGCAAAGCCAGGGAGACTCCCCTCCCTCCCCCCAGGAGGAGCGGCGCAGGAGTGCACCGCAGGGATCTGCGGGGTTTGGAGACTCCACACGGGGTCGGGTGCCAGAGATAGCAACGCTCGGTCACAGGCCGGGTGAGCACGGAGTGCGGCCGGAGACCGGGGACACGGGAGTGACTGCTTTTCTCTGGGGGCGCACTGAGGAGCGGGACCCCGAGTTCTCAGCTCCTCCGGGCGGAGATTGGGAGGCCACCATTTTCGCCCTGGTCCTCCAAACTGTACCGAGAGCTTGCAGGGAACAAAAGCTCTTGAGAGCAAACCCGAGCAGCTTGCTTAGCCCGGACCGACAAGGGTGGGGCAATTCCGCCTCCGGCAAAGACATTTGGGAACCACGGCAACAGGCCCCTCCCCCAGAAGATCAGCACGAACAGCCAGCCAGCCAAGACCAAGTTTACCATCAAGGAGAACGGGAGAACTCCAGCGCTACGGGAATACTGCACATAGAATTCATGGCTTTTTTACCATGATTCATTTGTTTTTCAAAGTTAATTTTTTTAACTGTTTTTTGTTTTTGTGTTTTTTGAATTTTTCTTTTTCCCTTTTTCAACCAACATCTTATCAATCCCTTTTTTAAAAAAAAATTATTTTTCATTTTTAGAGTCATATTTTATCCCTTCGTAGTAGTTACCCTTATTTTTGGCATATATATATAAGTTGTTCTCTCTTTAAAATTTTGATATACACTTTCTTCTAACAGATCAAAATATACCCTAAATCACTAGTGTATGGCTTTGTTCTAGTCTCCTGCCTGATCACAGTCTCTCCCATTTTTTTCTTTTCTTTTTTTAAATCTTCTTCTTCTTTCAAACAACTTCTTATCAATTCCGTTTATAAAACCTTTTATAAGTTTCATCTTTACAGTCATCTTCCATCCCTTCATTGTATCAACCCTTATTTTGTACATATATAAGTCTCTCTTCCTTTAAAATTTTAGGAGGCACTTTCTTCTAACAGACCAAAATACACCCAAAATCTAGTGTGTGGCACTGATCTATGCACTAGCCTGATCACATTTGATCATATTCTGGGTTTTTTTTGTTTTCTGTTTTTGTTTGTTTTTATCTTTATCTTTTTCTTTTTTTTTCCTCTTTCTTTTTTCTTTCTTTCCCTTTCTTTTCCCCTGGTTTCAGGTCTTTTCTGATTTGTATAGAGTATATTTGCTGGGGACGTTGTTAACCTGTTAGCATTTTGTTCTCTCATTCATCTGTTCTCCTCTGGACAAAATGACAAGACGAAAAAAATCACCTCAGCAAAAAGAACAAGAGGTAGTACCGTTTGCCAGGGACCTACTCAATACGGACATTAGTACGATGTCGGACCTAGAGTTCAGAATCATGACTTTAAAGATACTAGCTGGGCTTGAAAAAAGCGTGGAAGTTATTAGAGAAACCCTTTCTGGAGAAATAAAAGAACTAAAAATCTAACCAAGTCGACATCAAAAAGGCTATTAATGAGGTGCAATCAAAAATGGGGGCACTAACTGCGAGGATAAATGAGGCAGAAGAGAGAATCAGCGATATAGAAGACCAAATGATGGAAAATAAAGAGGCTGAGAAAAAGAGAGATAAACTACAGGATCACGAGGGCAGAATTCGAGAGATAAGCGATACGATAAGACGAAACAACATTAGAATAATTGGGATCCCAGAAGAAGAAGAAAGAGAGAGAGGGGCAGAAGGTATATTGGAGCAAATTATAGCAGAGAACTTCCCTAATGTGGGGAAGGAAACAGGCATCAAAATCCAGGAGGCACAGAGAACCCTTCTCAAAATCAATAAAAATAGGTCAACACCCCGACATCTAATAGTAAAACTTACGAGTCTCAGAGACAAAGAGAAAATCCTGAAAGCAGCTCGGGAGAAGACATATGTAACCTACAATGGTAGAAACATTAGATTGGCAACAGACCTATCCACAGAGACCTGGCAGGCCAGAAAGGACTGGCATGATACCTTCAGAGCACTAAACGAGAAAAATATGCAGCCAAGAATACTATATCCAGCTAGGCTCTCATTGAAAAGTGAAGGAGAGATAAAAAGCTTCCAGGACAAACAAAAACTAAAGGAATTTGCAAACACGAAACCAGCCCTAAAAGAAATATTGAAAGGGGTCCTCTAAGCAAAGAGAGAGACTAAAAGCAGCACAGATCAGAAAGGAACACAGACAATATACAGTCACAGTCACCTTACAGGCAATACAATGGCACTAAATTCCTATCTTTCATAGTTACCCTGAATGTAAATGGGCTAAATGCCCCAATCAAAAGACACAGGCTATCAGATTGGATTAAAAAACAAGACCCATCAATATGCTATCTGCAAGAGACTCATTTTAGACCCAAAGACACGCCCAGATTGAAAATGAGGGGGTGGAAAACCATTTACCATGCTAATGGACACCAAAAGAAAGCTGGGATGGCAATTCTTATATCAGACAAATTAGATTTTAAAACAAAGACTCTAATAAGACATGAAGAAGGACACTATATCTTACTTAAAGGGTCTATCCAACAAGAAGATCTAACAATTGTAAATATCTATGCCCCTAACATGGGAGCAGCCACTTTTATAAGGCAATTAATAACAAAAGCAAAGAAACACATTGACAGCAATACAATAATAGTGGGGGACTTTAACACCCCCCTGACTGAAATGGACAGATCATCTAAGCAAAAGATCAACAAGGAAATAAAGACTTTAAATGACACACTGGACCAAATGGACTTCACAGACATATTCAGAACATTCCATCCCAAAGCAACGGAATACACATTCTTCTCTAGTGCCCATGGAACATTCTCCAGAACTGATCACAGCCTAGGTCACAAATCAGGTCTCAACCGATACCAAAAGATTGGGATTATTTCCTGCATATTTTCAGACCACAGTGCTTTGAAACTAGAACTCAATCACAAGAGGAAAGTCGGAAAGAACTCAAATGCTTGGAGGCTAAAGAGCATCCTACTAAGGAATGAATGGGTCAACCAGGAAATTAAAGAAGAATTTTAAAAAATCATGGAAACCAATGAAAATGAAAACACAACTGTTCAAAATCTTTGGGATACAGCAAAGGCAGTCCTGAGAGGAAAGTATATAGCAATACAAGCCTTTCTCGAGAAACAAGAAAGGTCTCAAATACACAACCTAACCCTACACCTAAAGGAGCTAGAGAAAGAACAGCAAAGAAAGCCTAAACCCAGCAGGAGAAGAGAAATAATAAAGATCAGAGCAGAAATCAATGAACTAGAAATGAAAAGAACAGTAGAACAGATCAACGAAACTAGGAGCTGGTTCTTTGAAAGAATTAACAAGGTTGATAAACCGCTGGCGAGACTGATCAAAAAGAAAAGAGAAATGACCCAAATCAACAAAATCATGAATGAAAGAGGAGAGATCACAACCAACACCAAAGAAACACAAACAATTCTAAGAACATATTATGAGCAACTCTATGCCAGCAAATTAGATAACCTGGAAGAAATGGGTGCATTCCTAGAGATGTATCAACTACCAAAACTGAACCAGGAAGAAATAGAAAACCTGAACAGACCTATAACCACTAAGGAAATTGAAGCAGTCATCAAAAATCTCCCAACAAACAAAAGCCCAGGGCCAGATGGCTTCCCAGGGGAATTCTATCAGACATTTCAAGAAGAATTAATACCTATTCTCCCGAAACTGTTCCAAAAAATAGAAATGGAAGGAAAACTTCCAAACTCATTTTATGAGGCCACCATTACCTTGATCCCAAAAGCAGACAAAGACCCCATCAAAAAGGAGAACTACAGACCAATATCCTTGATGAACATGGATGCAAAAATTCTCACCAAAATACTAGCCAATAGGATCCAACAGTACATTAAAAGGATTATTCACCATGACCAAGTGGGATTTATCCCTGGGCTGCAAGGCTGGTTCAACATCTGCAAATCAATCAATGTGATACAATACATTAACAAAAGAAAGAACAAGAGTCATATGATCCTCTCAATAGATGCAGAAAAAGCATTTGACAAAGTACAGCATCCTTTCTTGATCAAAGCTCTTCCGAGTATAGGGATAGAGGATACATACCTCAAGATCATAAATGCCATCTATGAAAAACCTACAGCGAATATCAGTCTCAATGGGGAAAAGCTAGAGCTTTTCCCCTAAGGTCAGGAACGCGGCAGGGATGTCCACTCTCACCACTGCTATTCAACATAGTATTAGAAGTCCTAGCCACAGCAATCAGACAACAAAAAGAAATCAAAGGCATCCAAATCAGCAAAGAGGAAGTCAAACTCTCACCTTTGCAGATGATATGATACTGTATGTGGAAAACCCAAAAGACTCCACCCCAAAACTGCTAGAACTCATACAGGAATTCAGTAAAGTAGCAGGATATAAAATCAATGCACAGAAATCAGTGGCATTCCTATACACCAACAACAAGACAGAAGAGAGACAAATCAAGGAGTCGATCCCATTTATAATTGCACCCAAAACCATAAGATACCTAGGAATAAATTTAACCAAAGAGGCAAAGGATCTGTATTCAGAAAACTATAAAACACTCATGAAAGAAATTGAAGAAGACACAAAGAAATGGAAAAATGTTCCATGCTCATGGATTGGAAGAACAAACATTGTGAAGATGTCAATGCTACCTAGAGCAATCTACACATTCAATGCAATCCCCATCAAAATACCATCCACTTTTTTCAAAGAAATGGAACAAATAATCCTAAAATTTGTATGGAACCAGAAGAGACCCCGAATAGCTAGAGGAATATTGAAAAAGAAAAGCAAAGCTGGCGGCATCACAATTCCGGACCTCCAGCTCTATTACAAAGCTGTCATCATCAAGACAGTATGGTACTGGCACAAAAACAGACACATAGATCAGTGGAACAGAATCGAGAGCCCAGAAATGGACCCTCAACTCTATGGTCAACTCATCTTTGACAAAGCAGGAAAGAACGTCCAATGGCAAAAAGACAGTCTCTTCAACAAACGGTGTTGGGAAAATTGGACAGCCACATGCAGAAGAATGAAACTGGACCATTTCCCTACACCACACACAAAAATAGACTCCAAATGGTTGAAAGACCTAAACGTGAAACAGGAGTCCATCAAAATCCTAAAGGAGAACACAGGCAGCAACCTCTTCGACCTCAGCCGCAGCAACTTCGTCCTAGAAACATCGCCAAAGGCAAGGGAAGCCAGGGCAAAAATGAACTATTGGGATTTCATCAAGATAAAAAGCTTTTGCACAGCAAAAGAAACAGTCCACAAAACCAGAAGACAACTGACAGAATGGGAGAAAATATTTGCAAATGACATATCAGCTAAAGGGCTAGTATCCAAAATCTATAAAGAACTTATCAAACTCAACACCCAAAGAACAAATAATCCAATCAAGAAATGGGCAGAAGACATGAACAGACATTTTTCCAAAGAAGACATCCAAATGGCCAACAGACACATGAAAAAGTGCTCCACATCGCTCGGCATCAGGGAAATCCAAATCAAAACCTCCATGAGATACCACCTCACACCAGTCAGAATGGCTAAAATTAACAAGTCAGGAAACGACAGATGTTGGCGGGGATGCAGAGAAAGGGGAACCCTCCTACACTGTTGGTGGGAATGCAAGCTGGTGCAACCCCTCTGGAAAACAGTATGGAGGTTCCTCAAACAGTTGAAAATAGAGCTACCATATGATCCAGCAATTGCACTACTGGGTATTTACCCCAAAGATACAAAAGTAGGGATCCGAAGGGGTACGTGCACCCCAGTGTTTATGGCAGCAATGTCCACAATAGCCAAACTGTGGAAAGAGCCAAGATGTCCATCGACAGATGAATGGATAAAGAAGATGTGGTATATATACACAATGGAATATTATGCAGCCATCAAAAAATGAGATCTTGCCATTTGCAACGAGGTGGATGGAACTGGAGGGTGTTATGCTGAGTGAAATAAGTCAATCAGAGAAAGACATGTATCATGTTACCTCGCTGATATGAGGAATTTCTAACCTCAGGAAACAAACTGAGGGTTGCTGGAGTAGGGGTGGGGGTGGGAGGGATGGGGTGGCTGGGTGACAGACATTGGGGAGTGTATGTGCTATGGTGAGCGCTGTGAATTGTGCAAGACTGTTGAATCACAGATCAGTACTTCTGAAACAAATAATGCAATATATGTTAAGAAAAAAGAAGAAGAAGATAGCAGGAGGGGAAGAATGAAGGGGAGTAAGTCAGAGGGGGAGAGGAACCATGAGAGATGATGGACTCTGAAAAACAAACTGAGGGTTCTTGTGGGGAGGGGCGTGGGGGGATGGGTTAGCCTGGTGATGGGTATTAAAGAGGGCACGTTCTGCGTGGAGCACTGGGTGTTGTGCACAAACAATGAATCATGGAACACTACATCAAAAACTAATGATGTGTGGTGATTAACATAACAATAAAAAATTAAAAAAAAATTCTCTGTGCCTCATCTGTACAGTGAGGTCGATAACCACAAGGACTGTCACAGGAATGTTGTGTGAAATAGAGGAATTATACATGTAAAGCCCTTGAAACAGTGTGTAGTAAGCACTCAATGGACGTTGGCTGTTATCATTACATCATCGTAATTATTGCCATCCTTGTCATCAATATTATTATTACGATGGCTCCAGCCATAGCTGACTGGGCCAAAGATGAACACCTGACCCAGCCTGGACCAATCAGGTTCTCAGTCCCAGGAACATGGGACATATGCCCAGGACAGAAGGACACATAGCAGTCTAGGTTTGCCAGGCAACATGGAAATCCAGAATTCTTAAACAGCCCCATTTGTCCACAGGCATGGAGAACCAAGTGCAGAGAGAATGAAACAGAAGCACACAGAGGTATTCAACTCAGAGGCCATTTGGCTCCTGACAGAGAAGAAAGATGGAGGGTGAGTTTTCCTGGGACCCAGTGGCTCTCGGACCCTTCCTTGGGCTGTACTTCCTGTCCTTGGGCTCTTGCAAAACACCCTGGTCCCTGAAGAAAAAAAATCTCCTTTGAGCCCAAGCCAGATAGAATGGGTTTGGTTAACCTGAATCCAAAAGGTTAGACGCCATCCCAGCCCCATAAAGCAAAAAAGGGGAAAAGTGGGCAATGCTCTCACCCAAGGAGCCCCAAGCCCACCTCCAGAGGAACTAACAGAACCAGTGAAACTTTGGGGGCCTGAGGACTGAGGTAGGAGCCCCTGCTCCACATGCCTTCTCCTCTGAGTGTCACCAAGTGACACCAAGAAAGCTCAACACCCTGTCTCTATAGGCCAAGGCAGGGCCCAGCAGACAGGAACAAAGTTAGCCCGGGTCTCAGATCATGTGATAAGACCCGCAGATCCATCCCTCTGTGTTTGGGTAAACTGATTGTCAGCCACCCCACTCAGAGAAAACGTCTGTATCAGGGACCATCTCTTTGGGAAGAAGAGTAGGCATGTGAATGTCTATGAGTGTCTGACTTCTCCCCCACTCCTCTCATGCCTCTGAATCCAATCACCAGTGACCTTCTTAGGACCACTAACATTTTTCAACTCCCATCTGATTTTTTTTTTTTTTGCAACATTTTACTCTAGCAACCACTTACTGGTTTCTGAAACACTCTCTCTCCCTGAGCTCTGTGACATCACATTTTCCTGTACTCCCCTCCTCCCTGCCACTCCTTTTCTGTCTCCTGGAACTTTTTCAATGGCTGGTTATACTCAAGGTACTGTCCCTGGGATTCTTCTCTCTCCAGACACCCCCGAATGGTCTCATCAGCTCCCTTGGTTTTTTCCCCCGTCTTGAGTGCCACAGTTACCCAGATCTGTCTCCAGCACAAACCATCTATGGGGCTGCAGAGGTCCAGCAGCCTCCTCCACAGCCACCTGTGGTATCCAGAGGCTCCCCAAACTCAGTGAACTTGACACTGAACTCTTCCCTCCTACTAAAGAAGGACCACTTGTTCCCTATCTCAGTGAATAATGTCCTCCAACCTCTCATCACTTCTCTGATAGGCACCCCATGATGCCTCACTCTCTCCCGGGCAAACAAAACCTGTTAGCCAATTCCATCTCTTCTAGCGTCTTTCTTAGCTGCCTATCTTCCCATCCCCTCACCACTGTCTCAGTTCAAAAACATCTTATTGTTCACCTGGGCCTTCCTTTCAGAAGTAGATGCTAAATAAGTCTTCTAAAATAAATTAATCTAGTTTAAAGTCTAAAATATAAGGATTAGGCCCTATCTCACCAGACTCAGGAAAAACTCAGAGTGTAAATCAGACCTCACATCTCAGCCCAGAGCTCAGAAACTAGAGCTGATGCCTAGAGTCTAGAGCAAAATTCACTCCTCAAACTCAGCGGGGGAAGCCCAGAACCCCACACCCTGCCCATATTTTAGTCTAAAGAGTCACATATGGCTCAACCCCTTCCACCAACATCCCTTATTTTATTTTTCTCAAAGAAAAACAAGTGTCGATGGGGAGAGGGTTAACAGTTTATTCTATTTTTTCTGAGTGATTTTATCACTGTCGTTAGAACATTCATTGAAGTAAGTGAGGAATCCATCACAGGCTGACAGCAGTGTGCAGACTAATGGCTGTTAGATGGTAATAATTTTTAATATGATTTTTATTTCACTTAATTTCATATGTGCTTGACAAAAGGTCCCCAGTCACTGGGGAGCAGTGCGGAACTGGGAATATGCTCACAGGAAGGTCTATTAAGCCAGGTGCTGGAAGCGTTTCAAAGAAACAACTTTGCCATTCAGGAGAAAAGTCAGAAACTTGGTCAGGTGAAGGGAGCTCGTTTCTGGCACAATGTCAGTATCACACCCCACACACACTGGCATATCTACGTCTCACAATACCATGAATCAGAGGGACAGGCATTTAAATGATGGGAATGCCCACATGCATGCACACGATCATGCCAAGGCATAGATGGACATAGATGCACCTCATCTTGTGAGCAGACACACAATCACACCCAAAGCTACACTCCAAGTTTTCAGAAAAACACACACTAGGCACAGATTACACACATACACATGCATATTGCAAGAGAGAGAGATTGAGACTCATTCCTTGGTATGACATAGAGTCTCACCCAAGGAGCCAGTGTGTGCTTGCGCACACTCTTGTGTTCTCTCTCTCTCTCTCTCTCTCTCTCTCTCTCTCTCTCACACACACACACACACACAGAATCACATAAGGAAAACATACAGATTTATCCCTATAGGGAGTCACATCTCACATACATAAAAGTAATCACATACAAAACATCTCTGACAGTCACTAAAATAGACACACGTATACTACTGGGTCTGTCCTCCAGCCTGTTAATGGATCATGAAACCCTTTGGGGATTTTCTAAAAATTGTTTCTAACTATTGGAGGAAGTGGTGGGGAGGGCAACCCTTGTGCCCAAAGGCAAACCTCCAGAGGTGGCCATAGGGACAGAGGGAAAGGAAAGTCATATTTTGTGTAGCCTCAGCTTCCCAGCATTCCAGGAGCTCCTGGCAGGAAACAAGGGCAAGCTGGCATAGGGATAGGTAAGGATGAAACCATATCTGACTATAGCCCATGTCTAAAGTGCTCTGGCGTTGGATGGGCAGGGTCTCACGGTACTGCTGACTTGAAGCATCAGGTGCCCTCCCAGATGTATACCACATTAGAGTAATCCAGCCCAGATTCCCAGGTTCTGGGAGGGGAGGATCCTGGAAGCCTTCTATGGGAGGATTCCAACCATAGGAAGCCAGGCTAGTCTTGGAATTGGTCCCAAATCAGCAGGAACTTGAACCAGAATGGGGACTCAGCCTAGAAATCAAGTGGTCAGTGGAGAGAGAAGTGGGAGGAGGGAAGAGAAACTACAGTTCATCAGTTCTACAGTTGTCTATCCACTAACCTAGACACAGAAGCAGAGGAAAGATCATAAATCCCCTGGGCAGGTGAAGAAAGCCCTCACTGTCACAACTTACTGACTTCCACTTGCTCCAAAACAAGGTCTAGAGGAAGCTGAAAAAAGCTGACAAGGACCCACCTCTCCTTCGCTTCCCCTCTGGAGGAAGAAAAAAACAATAAAACAGTGTCCCACAACACACAGCTTGTTGTGCTAAGGTATTGTACAGTCCTGGCCACAAATCTGTGCGGGACCTCTTGCTGATGAACTGTCAGCATACTGTTCTCTCAGCTTGACTCTGAGAAGAGTTGTCTTGTGGTATTGAGAGAGAAGACTCTAGCATCAGGCTGCCTGAGATTAAACCTCACCTCTGCCCACTCATTAATTTTGTGAACTTGGGAAAACTTCTTAACTTGTGCCTCTGTTTCTGCATCATAGGACTCTAATAATAAGTCCCTACCTCACAGGTAATTGTAAAGATTAAGTGAAAGAGTCTGGCTTTCAGAAGAGGTTACCTACTATTATTATTTTATACAAGTTTCTTATAGAAATGGTGGGAAGTGGCTTCTGCCGTGTTTTCTTAGCATAGAGGGGGAGTTCTTGAAGGCTGGGGCAGTCATCCCATGAGGTCACTCTTCCTGAGACTGCCTGAAAGCTATCAGCACCACGGACAGCATCAATTCTCTGTCTGTGGTGCTGACTTGTGCTTTTTCTTCAGTTTTCTGCACCACATGCTCACTCCTTCCATATTATAACCAGGAAGTCCAGGGGGATACTTATCTGGATATTGAGACTACAAGGAGATCAAAGTTATTGATTCCGTGGAAGTTCTGAATCTGAAGAGATTCTTATAGAGGAGACTATTGAGTGGTCCAGAGGCAGCCATGCTCATTTGCCCTGGGGGCATCTCCAAGCTCCCTTTCCCTGGATTGGTCATCCCAGGCCAGGACCTGAGAAATGTTTTAAAGAGAAATTCTTTATCCCACATTTATTGAGCATGAATGGTGTGCCAGGGTCTGTCCTAAGCCCTTAACATACACTATTCCACTTATTCTCCAACAAACCATTGAGGCAGGTGCTCCTATCATCTCAATTTTGCAGATGAAAATTAAAGAAGCTACTGGTTCACCCAAGTTCACACAGCTAGAGGAGGAGGAGCAGGATTCACACACATGTCTAGACTGTAAACCCCAGTGATTTATGTGTCCATCCCCAGACTATGCAAAGAAGAAACTCTCAGTGAATATCTACTGAATGGATGAATAAATCTAAAATCAGTGTCCTAGCTTCTTTGGTTTCTGCTTCTCAACTGGGATATCTGGTTCAGCATTAAGATTGTTTTTTAGACACAGATACTCCTACACATTTCTATTGGCAGGACCTTTCCTTCCCACAGCCCCCATGGAGCCTGGCATAAGCCTCCTTTGACCCTCAGCAAGACTTGACCATCTCAAACCTCCCTAGATCAGAAACTAAAGGTCCTGAGATCTGAGGTGGCTGGGTGGCTCAGTTGGAAGAGCAAGGGACTCTTTATCTTGGGATCATGAGTTCAAGCCCCATGTGGGGCGTAGAGATTACTTAAATAATAAATATATACATACAATAAAGATCCTGAGATGTGGCTCTCTATATCCTAGCTAGTGCTGGTTAGACTGCCAGGAGAAGTCTTGCTCACTTTGACTCTTCAGCTGAAGCTACTATGGAAAGTAGTAAGTATTCCATAAATGGCAGTGACCATTATCATTCCTACGGAACAAGATTGTCTCCACATTGGCATCTGTAGGGGACAAATTCAAGCTAGTTTTCAAGGTGGAGGGAGGTCTTTGAGGGGGATATGGCACAATAAAAGTACTTTTGACTCACAGAAAAAGGAAGATTCTGCTGGAGTCTCTATCTTGCAGTGGATGAACTCAGAAATTATTTCATAGACCCAAGACTGAGAGATTCATATGTGGGTCGTAACCCATCTATATATAGGTTGAGCCTTTCTAAAACCACGTGTGTAAGTCTTCATGGTGGAAGGTCAAATTCTAATTTCAAAGAGTGTAGTGAATAAGAGTTGTATCATCAACAAACAACAGTAAAAAATTACTGTTCACTGAGTACCTACTATGAGCCCAGCATTATATTAGGCACAAGACATACAAGGTTAGCTCTTTTTTGTGGCACCTCGGAGGCGGTAGCCTGCTTCAGGATGAAGCTGAACATCTCTTTCCCAGCTACTGGCTGCCAGAAACTCATTGAAGTGGATAATGAACGCAAACTTCGTACCTTTTATGAGAAGCATATGGCCACAGAAGTTGCTGATGATACTCCGGGTGAAGAATGGAAGGATTATGTGGTCCGAATCAGTGGTGACAATGACAAACAAGGCTTCCCCATGAAGCAGGGTGTCTTGACCCGTGGCGGTGTCTGCCTGCTGCTGAGTAAGGGGCATTCCTGCTATAGACCAAGGAGGACTGGAGAGAGAAAGTGCAAATCTGTTCGGGGTTGCATTGTGGATGCCAATCTCAGTGTTCTCAACTTGCTCATTGTAAAAAAAGGGGGAGAAGGATATTCCTGGACTCACTGATACTACTGTGCCTCGTTGCCTGGGGCCCAAAAGAGCCAGCAGAATCTCCAAACTTTTCAATCTCTCTAAAGAAGATGATGTCTGTCAGTATGTTGTGAGAAAGCCCCTAAACAAAAAGGTAAGAAACCTAGAACCAAAGTGCCTAAGATTCAACGTCTTGTTACTCCACGTGTCCTCCAGCACAAACGGCGGCGTATTGCTTTGAAGAAGCAGCGCACTAAGAAAAATAAGGAAGAGGCTGCAGAATATGCTTAACTTTTGGCCAAGAGAATGAAGGAGGCCAAAGAAAAATGCCAGGAACAGATTGCCAAGAGACGGAGGCTGTCCTCTCTGAGAGCTTCTACCTCTAAGTCTGAGTCCAGTCAAAAATGAGATTTTCTAAGAGTGACAAATAAATAGGATCAGACATCAAAAAAAAAAAAAAAAATACAAGGTTAACCAGACAGGGTCCTTGGCTTCAACAAACTCAGTGATTGACAAGAAAGAAATATAAGTCAATGGGCAACTTATACCAGACAAGTCTTCTTCAGGGATGACTGCAGTAGAAAAGAATTGGGGTTCTCCCTGGGCTATGTTGGCTGTTCCCTGTCTCCTTGACAGCCTTCCCCAGACTTCATGTGGATCCACTCATCAGTTGTCCCAGCCCCAGACAGCATAGCCAGGTACAAGCAGTAAACTCTAGTGGTTTTCAAAGGCAAAGATTTGGGAGGTAGACTGCTTTTTTTCCAAATCCTAGTTCTTCCACTTACTATAGGTGTGTCTTTGTACAAGTTAGTAATCTCTCTATGCCTGAATATTCTCATCTTCAAGTGAAATAATAAAACATAACCTATCATAGTGGGTGTTGTGTGGATTAAATAAGTGAATGATTATAAAGAGTATAGGGCAGGACTTGGCATATAGCAAGGCTGTAAATGTACTAGGTGCTCTTGGTGTCACAAGTCATTCAGCACACAAGTCATTCAGAGGCTGGCACCAACTTAGGGGAGGCAGCACGTGGGACTCAGCCCCACAGCACTCCTGCTTTTGAGTTATTCTCTATCCAAGCCAAAGGCAGAGCCCAATTAGAACCCTGCCTGCATCTTCAGATGCCCAGGCAGCTGCCCTGAGCCTCTTCTTCCCAGTTTCATGTGTATTAAACTATTTTAGCTGCCATTAATTGGGTGCTTATTTTGCCAAGTGCTTAGGATACATTATGCCTCTCTACACCCTCACAATAACTCCTTTGGGGTGGGTACTATTATGATATCCACTTTTCAGAAGAGGATACTGAGGCTCATGGAGGTTTAAACCCAGGCAATTGACTCCAGAATCCAAGCTCTGACCCATTAGGCTACATCACCTTCATCCACAAAGAATGTGAGGTCGTCCGTCCCCATTAAATCTTCCAGCACCCCTCTGCTCTTGGAACTTCCTCAACCCTCACCAAGCTGCCAAGTGGGACACAGTATCCCAAGTCCCCCCTTCCTATTGCCCCCAAGATCCTGCTTACTTCCAAGTTTTGGTGCTGATGCTGATGGGGTCCTTCTAGGATGCCAGACGGGATGGCAAATTGGGTATCCTGGACCATGGCTACCAAATCCCTCTCAAGACAGGCCCTGGACATCTACTCTTATCTGTTGTCATTGAGCGGACAGCATCCCAAACTTCTTCTTCCAGGTGCTCTGCCTCCTGTCAGAGTGACTCCTTCCTCCAGGAAAAGATTATTAGAACAGAGCTATGCCCTTGTCTTCAGGGGTACCTGCCCTGGGAGGCTCTGCAGACACATTCCCTAGGGACACTGCCTCCTGCAACCCTTAAAGTAGACATGTCCTAGTTTTGGCTTATCCATAGCTATTCCTCCTTAGCTGGATGGGGACAGTGGTACCCAGATAGGAGTGGATTAGTCTTCCTGTACCCCACCCACTCTGGTGGGCCTGACTTAAATCCACCTTTACCAACTGGGCACATAGCTTGGCCTTTTATGCCATGCCATCTACTGCTACCCAACTGGCGCACATAAACACATGCGCACACACACGGATGCAAATATAGCTAGGTCAAATCCTAGCTTTACCACTGATTTGGACCCGGTACTTTTCTCTCTGGGTCTGCAGTTCTCCCACCTGATCCAGCATGTTGGGCCTACAAGAGAGATCTGAGCTCAGTCATAGTTCCATCTCCCACCCTCCTACGGACAGTCCCAGTCGCTGGTGGAACAAAAGGGCAAGGGGCCCAAGGTGTATCAGAAGAAACCACTGCTTCACCAAGCCCCTCCTCTTCACTTGGTTTTTCTTCCCACAGGCTTTACTGGGCCAACTAAGAGGCAGTGTAATTTGGGGGTTTAAAGCAAGGATTTTGGAATCAGATAGAGCTGGGTTCAAAACTAAACTATCCCTCACTGGCAAATTACCTAACCATGTTGAGCCTCCATATTCTCAATTATGAATTGGGATAAACAATACTTTTCTTCCTGGGAGTCTTTGGGGATTAAATAGGGTCACAAATGGGAAGAGTCTGACCTCCATGCTCTTGGGGATAAACGTTGAGAAGAGTTGTGGGCTCAGAGCGCCCTAACCAGGGTCCCAGCCATGCTGCTCATGTCTCAGCAGGGATACCCACCCCTTCAGAACACTATGGCTGTTGGGATCCCCTTTGGGAAGCACTTCCTGGAAAGTTTAAACATAGCATTACCATATGACCCAGCAATTCCACACTGAGGTGTGCCAAGAGAATTAAAAATACTTGTGCACAATGGGGCGCCTGGGTGGCTCAGTTGTTAAGCGTCTGCCTTCGGCTCAGGTCGTGATCCAAGGGTCCTGGGATCGAGCCCCCCATCGGGCTTGCTGCTCCACGGGAAGCCTGCTTCTCCCTCTCCCACTCCCCCTGCTTGTGTCTCCCTCTCTCGCTGTCTCTCTTTGTCAAATAAATAAATAAAATCTTAAAAAAAAAAAAATATGTGTGCACTTGTACCTAATCCAAATGCAAACACCTGTACCTAAACGTTCATAGCAACATTGCCACAGTAGCCAAAAACTGGAAGCAACCCAAACATCCATGGAGTGAGGAACAGATAAGCAAAATGGAACGTACCCATACACTGGAATATTATTCTGCAGTGAAAAGGAACAAAGTACTAGCATGCGCTATGACATGAACGCACCTCAAAAGCATTATGCTAAATGAAAGAACCCAGACACAAAAGCCCACATGTGATGTGACTGCACTTCCATGAAACGTCCAGACAAGGTAAATCCATAGAGACAGAAAGTAGATCGGTGGTTGCCGGGAGGGCAAAGGACAGAGGAGTGGAGAGTGATTGCTTAATGAGTATGGGAATTTCTCTTGGGGATGACGAATGTGTTCTGGAATTAGATAAGTGATAATAATTGTAAAACCTAGTGAATAGACTAAAAACCACTGAATGCACACTTTCAAAGGGTGAGTTTTATGGTATGTGAATTATGTCTTAAAAAAAAAAAGATTGGTTGGTGGGGGTTGGTGGGGCTCTGAGCAGCAGTGGCCTGAAGTTCCTCTCCACTGACCCAGTTTGCCTTGCAGAGGCCTCAGATAGCCCTGCAGCACAGAGGACAGGTGCTCACAGCCCCGATTGCTGCCAGGGCCAGGTGCAGGCCCCCCTGGAGCCCGCACCTCTGGAGGCAGCACAGACGGTCCATCAAGAGCACAGCCTGAGTGTCAAGAAGACCCACCTTGAAATCCTAGCTCCATCACTTACAGTCTTCTGACCTCAGACATCTGGTTTAACTCTCTGAGTTACTCCCCACGTCTGTAAAATGGGAGATAACAATATTACCTATTTCACAAAGTTGCTGTGAAAATTAACCATCAGGTAAATAAGACCATCAGGTAAATTGCCTGGCATGGTGCTAGACACATAATAAACGCTAAATACACGTGGGCCACCAGTACCACTGAGTGCTCATTAAGTCTTACCAACGTCCCGAATGGGCAAGAGTTGTTATTCCCATCTTAGAGCTTTTGCTCGTGCCCGCCTCTAAAGTTGGGGGATGCTGGGATTTAGGTTCAGAAACCGTGGGGTCTATGGGGGATGTACCTGAGGCTGAGAGGCCAGTGCGAGACTGTTGCAGACAAGCCTGTGAGAGAGGCTGGTGTTTTGGCCAGGGAAGTGGCGGGAGGAATGGAGAGAGCTGCTGTGAGAAGCATTTCAAAGAGAACTTAACAAGGCTGGGTGACCTCCGCCCCCCCAGCTGGGGGTGAAGGGAAAGGACTTAAGGATGACCCATCACTCCCAGGTTCTGGCCTGGTGACCAGATTGGGCGGGGGGCAGGCTGGGTCCTGAGTTCAGGGACACAGCAAGAGGAAGAGCCTGGAAAACCCAGATCCGTGGGAGAGCCCGGGGTTATAGGCAGAGATGCAGGAATTGCCATGATGCAGGAGGGAGGAGCCCCGACAGGAAGTAGGGAGAGAGCAGGGTGGAGGGCTGGAGAGCTGGCCCCTGGGGACAGCCAGTCAACAGAGGACCAGGAACCCGAAGGTGCTGGAAGACAATCAGGGAGGCAGGAGCTCAGCGTAGGTACTGCAGCATCACAGAAGGCACTAGAAGTCAAAAAGAGATGGGAGTCCAGGGGTGTCTGGGAAGCTGAGAGATGGAGAGGATGCATGTCCATAAGAGCACAGATTTCCCCTCAAGGGGGCAAATGGATCTACTGAGCAGCGGAGGAAGATGGAGGGTGGTGAGCTGAGACCTGCCTGGACACGAGAACTGTGATGGGGGTGTAGATGGGGAGCGCTGGGGGCGGGGAGTGGGCTTTTGTTTTCATGACAGGAGAGCCTTGAGGAAAGACACTGAAAAGGCAGAGGAGGAAAAAAGGGAGCGGATGCTGGTCAGCACCCACCAAGGCCTCCTTGACCTTCTGAGCAGAGTTAGCCCCATCCTCTGGGAGACCCCACCGTGCTCCCTCCATCCATCCCTCTAACACAGCACTGATCGCCTAGGATGGGTGTTGCTGTCTCTCCAAGTAGAACACAAGCAGCTCCAGGGCTCAGAGCCTCTCATGCATATCTTCAGCCTGGGGCCTGGCATCAAGGGAAGGACAGAGTGCCAGGCAGGCAGGCTAGCAAGAGGTCAGACAAGTGGATGGACAAGCAGGCTAGCAGACAGACAGGCCAACGAGCAGCTGGAGAAAGAGCCACAGGGCTAGGTAGGCAGGGAGATATCTCCCCCTCCCCCTGGCAGCGCCCCCGCCCCCACAGCTGACACGGCCAGGCCCGGAGCGCAGATTTATCTCCCAGTGCTGCCACAATCCTCTATTGGATTTGTAATCACAGACTCCAATGTTCATGGGATAAATATACTAACAAACTAATTGTTTGTTAGCTCTGAGGTTGGAGCAATCAACATGTCCAGCATGAGATATGGGCCCCTCGCCGGCTTGAGTTCAAGCCACCCCAAGGCACGTGGGCACCACACGGACCCCAGGCGGGGTGCAGGCACAGGGTGCATGCCTAGGCCCAAGCAGCAGCGCCGGGTGGCATGGAACTGTCTCCGTCGCTGCCCCTGCCTGAGCCTCGTCAGGGGCAGACATAAACTAACTCGGTTCCTGGGGACCCCAGAGGAGCAGCAGGAACTGTTTGGGAGAGAATTATAGCTGTGGGTGAAATTAGATGTACTCTGAGCCCCAAGGCTGAGAGAAATAAAAAGCATTTTAAATGGAGTGTAGAATTCATATTCCTCAGTCACCTTCCAATAAATAAATCTTGTACCATTTTTTTCTGTAAACAGTGGTTACACTCAGCTCCTATTGTCTCCACATTCCGTATCCCAATTGGCCAGGAGTGGGAAGGAAGAAACCAGGGCGTGCCTGAGGTTGGGGGGCCCTAGAACCAGGAGGGCTACCCTGAGATGCCCCCCAGCTTTAAGGGAGCATCAGGAGTGTTCCCCCTGGTCATAACCCAGCCCTGGTCATCCCTCAGGGATCCCCCAAGGCAGGAGACCTGAGTTGGAATTCCCAGTCCCTAAGTTTTGAGACCCAGGGGTCCAGGGCTGGAGAACCATGGAGGACAGAGTGGCTCCAGCTCTGTGGGTCTCCTGCCCCTGGGAAATCCACGGAGGCCGGCAGCTGGGGTGAGGATCTGAGGGGTGGGGAGAGCCCCAGTGGCCGCGTGGCAGCTGTGCAAAAACAATGGCTCCTCATGGCTAAGGGTGTGGAAAACACAGAAAATCACAAAGAAGAAAAATACCACCTGCAATCGTACCACCCTGAAAAAAAAAATCCCTGATGATATTTTTGTATGTTTCCTCCCAGACTTTCCTCGGTGTGTATATGCACATAAAGAAATAGATGTTTTACAAAATAGAAAGAATCCCTACATTTATTACATGCCCAATGTACATGAGGTACTCTTCTAGGCATTTTGAATATATTATCTCTGAGTCCTACAATAATCCTGCAAAAAAAATTCATTTTAAATATTAATACTAACCTGGATCATGAAGGGGGAAAAAATACTGGCTCACATTTATTTGGCACTTACTGTGTACCTGGCCCATTCTGCTGAGCACAAAGCTGTGAGATGTCAGGTAATCCTCTCCACGAGCACAAGCATGGGGGGCAGCCTGTCGTTACACTCACCCCAGGGAGGGAACATGTCCAAGGCCACAAAGAAGGTGAGTGGCAGAGCCACACACAAACCAGGGTTTGTCTGACTCCAAGTGTGACCTCAGTCACCCCTAACCCCTACCTTTGCCCACTGAAGCCAGACCACAGTGGAAGGCGCCCAGCTTCTCCATTAATCTGTTCTCTCCCACTCATTCCAGCCGTTCTTCTAGATCTGCAGGAATTGTCCACTTCTTGTGGCCTAAGACTGAGGTTTCCTCAGCTTCCCTGACGCTGCCCTGCCAGCTCACGAACACAGAGGCAGTCGAGAGAACTGACGAAGAGTGTGGGTTTAGGCTCAGACAGTCCTGGCGTCAGTCCCGCCAGCCTCTCATTAGCCGTATGTTCTTGGGGAAGTCACTGTGCTTCTCTGGGCCTTATAATCCTTAGCCAGAAGATGGAGATAACTAAGAATAGTTACTCCACAGGGCTGTTGTGAAAACCAAATGAGATAATTCTGTAGTACCGAGCACATTATCTGGTACACGCTAAGGGCTCCCAAACTGAAATGCTAGCTATCTTTCAAATTAAGAACAAGACACCAAAAAAATTTTGAGAGAGAGAGAAAGAAAGGAAGGAAGGAAAAGAAAGAAAGAAAGAAAGAAAGAAAGAAAGAAAGAAAGAAAGAAAGAAAGAAAGAAAGAAAGAAAGAAAGAAAGAGAGAGAGAGAGAGAGGGAGGGAGGGAGGGAGGGAGGGAGGGAGGGAGGGAGGGAGGGAGGGAGGGAGGGAGGAAGGAAGGAAGGAAGAAAGAAAGAAAAAAGAAAAGAAAAGAGAAAGAAAGGAAGGAAGGAAGGAAGGAAGGAAGGGAGAGGCAAGGAAGGCTTGGGATCCAGCTCTGCCCAGAAACCTGGGGTCACTCAGTGGCTCCTTGGGCAGTGGCCACCTAGGAGGCCTTCCTGGGGAAGGAGGACAACAGGAGGATCTGCAGAGATGGACAGGAAGAGGGGACAAGCCTGGGCACAGCGGCCACAAGATCAAGTCCCAGGTTGCTCTCTGACTCCTGTGGGACTCTCAGCTGGTCCCTTTCCCTCTCTGGGCCTCAGCTTCCCCCTCTGTGACATGGGGGTGACGACATGCCATTGGAATGACAATGGTTGTACCAACGGGAATGAATGATGCACAATGAGTGAATGAATGAGTGATGAGCAAGTGAGAGGCTCTACTCTGAGCCCACAGCAGCAGCTCACTCTGGGGTAGCCAGGACTCCCTTCTTCCCAGGGCCCTTGGTCATTTATTTTTTGGTTAATTAAATGGTAAGATTTTCATGTCTGATTATTTACTGCCAGCCAGCTTCATTACCAGTTCCCCCATAAATCATAGCAGGGAGCCAGCTCCCGCTCCCCACCCCCATGCCCACTCCCAGGCCGAAGCCCCCAGCCCCAACAGAGCCAGCCTTTAGAGGACCCCAGGAGAGGGAGGCATGGTGACATTTCCTGTCCCGGATGGCTGCACGAAAACTTCTCCTGAGCCCTGCCCTCCCATACCCTGCACCATCTGGACCCTCTGCAGCCTCCTACAACCAGTTTCAGGAAAGACTTCATTGCCAACAGCCCCGTCCAGAAGACTCGGCCACAGCAAGTGGAGATGAGCACCTACTATGTGCTAGGTTCTTCACAAGCTTGAGCTCACAGCTGTCAATGGGAGGAGCAAGGATTAGAACCCAGGTCTGGCTCTGGGGCTTTGTCCCAGCCACCCTGCCTCAATGAGGAAGGAGGCACAAGTTCTGGGGTCAGAGGGACTTGGATTCAAGCCTCAACTCTAAGGTCTATTAACTGTATGACCTTGAGCAAGTGCCTTCACTCTTCTGGGTCTGTTTCCCTTGTTATCAGGTGGGGACGATAATATCTCCCTCCCCAAGTGCTAGGAGCACTGGAAGTAATGTGCCTGGGACAACGCCAGACTCAGAGGCTTCATCCCACACTGAGCACCTGCTGTGTTCCTAGTGCAGGACCAGGTGGGGGGTGTATCTCACTGTTGGGGGGGGGATGCCTGAACAGAGACAGCAGCATATGGAGGCTGGGAGGTCTTAGGGGGACCCCCCCACTGGCTGTGCCTGGATAGTGGGTCCCAGTGGGTCCCAGAGGGTACCCCAGGCAGCAGTGTCCACCTCAGGGCTGCTGCCCCAGCCCAGTGCTGATCCCTGGGCACCCCCAACCCCATGTACCCAGCCAGGCAGGGTGGGAGTTCTAGAGGTGCTGAGTACAGGAAGACCCCAGGGGAGCCAGGTATCATGGTACCCCTCTGCTTCAGGCTTTGCCACTGAACAGAGGAAAAGCGGGGGGGGGGGGCAGTTTGGAACAGGTCACCAAAACAACAAAGGGAACCAGCTCCCCCATTTGACAGGGGACTCCAGGAGGCAAGTAGGGACGCTACACCTGGCCCCCAGCTCTACTCCCCCTCCCCAACTCCCAGCCTGACTTGGAATGAGGGCTCAGTCCCTATCGGTTGGATGGTTAAATGGATGGGAACACATGAGAACAAGCCAATGATCAGATGAATAAATGAATGAATGCAAGAATGAATAAACAAAAAAAGATGATAGAATGGAAGAGGAAGGAAGGTGGGGGGGTAGTGGAGAGAAGCCAGGCAGTAAAAGTAGGTCTGCACAGGGCAGCTCCCCAAAGGCAACATGGTCCCACTGTCTGGTCCCTCTGGTGAGAAGGGCCTGTCTCCCTCAGCCCCAGCCCCTCCACCAAAAGCTCAAGGGAACCTCACTGTGGCATCCCCCACAGATCTGGAGCTCAGGGAGCCTTCTCCTGGCAGCCTCAAAAGCCAGGCTGGGGGAGGTGGGTTGGCTTTGCCAAGCCCTCAGCCTAGTCTTTAACTATTACATTAAGCATCTGCTTTGCCATTCATGGATCAGATAGCATTTTACCCCTGAGATATTTGATTTTATTACTTTCCAGGGAGAGGGCCAAGCAAGTGTTCTTATTGATTTGCACATTAAATATATTAGTAATAAAACAACATCTCTGTAAACCAATTGTAAAATCAATATTAATTGGTACCAAAATATCACAAGTAGTTGAATTACAATTAAGGGAGGGGGTGAGTCCTGCCTCAGGGCAGAGAGTGCTGAGGTCCCAGAAGGGAGAGTGGTCGGGGGACCAGACTTCAGCATCAGGCATACCTGGGTCCCCCTCTCTGAGCCTCCATTTCCTCATCTGCTAAATGGGGTTGATCATTCTAGAAGCCAACATTTGGCGCGGATTAAATGAGGTAATGCATGTCCAGGGCCTGGCAGTAGCAGGCACCCAAGAAACATTCTCTTCTCTCCTTTTCCTAGTCCCTATGGCAGGCCACGATAGTAAGAAAAGGCACTGTTGGCAGCGGGAGAGAGAGAGAGGCATGGGTGGTGGGGGGGGGGAAGGGAATAGCAGAAAAGACAGGGAGTTCTGTTGGGGGTACACTAATCTGGGGGTGCTTGGAGTACTGAAGGAAGGCCAGGGTCCATAATGCCCTTTCCATTGCTCAAATAAGAAAAAATAAGTCAACCAGGGAAACTCGGGGGCTTCCACAAGGGTTGGGCTAGCGTGCTGGCATGGGAGTTCGGGGTGAGCAGGGAGCCCTGGGTATCAGGCACGTGAATGTCCCCTGGTGGCCAGGGTGCTGGTGAAGAGCCACTCGGGGTTGGCCGACCACCCCCAGACCTGGAGGAGACCATCCCAAGGGTCAGCCCTACAGTCGCAGAAAAGCCATTCCCTCTGGCTGCCCCCAGCACTACTCACAGCCCCGGGTTCTCCCAAAGTGCTCAGGGTATCCCCCGGAGGAGCCCCACAGGGTCTCTGAGGACCAGCCCCCTTAACTCCCTAGCGTCTGTATATGTGGGTACACGTGGTCTGGGTCGGTTGGTGGCTAAACTCCCTCAGTAACAATCACAGGTATTCCTCACAACAACCTTGTGAGGGCACTCGACTCTCACCCCCATCTTACAGATAAGGAAACTGAGGCCAGAGAGGGCCCTGGCCTAGGCAGACTGCCAGCAGGTAGTGGGCTGGGCTTACAACGGAGACCTGTCTGACTCCAGAGCCCGTGCTCCTCTCCTGCTCTTGGTCCCTCAGGGATGCCGATGGCGTGCCTGAGCTCAGGCATGCAGTCGCCAACACACATCACCAGCCCTGCTGTGGAATCCAGCTGACCGGCACAGTTGCCCATGCCAAGAGCATTTCCTTCCCCTCAGCTAACTACCACACTCCCCGCACCTCGTGGGTGTTTCGGGTTTCCTGGGCTCTTTAGAGATGACAATAATGACAGGACTAATATGAATAATAATATCACATGTTGAGGAAGGGCCTTGTGCTCTGTGGAAAAACTTCACCCCCATTTCCTAATTTGATTGACTATATAGCCTAGGGGTTAAGTTCCCATTTTCCAGTCAGAATCACCTCAGGTTAGATCCCAGCTCCACCACAACTGGTTGTGCGGTTGTGTTCACCAGCGCTGGCCACAGCAATGCCATGTAACAAAGTACCTCAAAGCTCAGGACCTTGCAGCAACAAATGTCTACTCTCCCACCTTTGGGCCTACGGGTTGGCTGCAGTTTAGCTGATCTGGGCAGAACTTGGCATTGGCCTCAAGTCTGCTCCATGGATCTCACTGTGAGACCCACAGCTACCTACACAGGGCACGTTCCCGTGGAAATGGCAAAAGAGTGAGAGCCAAGGGAAACCACAGAAGCACGTTCCAGACCAGCATTCTTGTGGTGTCCACTAATATCCCACTGGCCAAAACATGTTACACAGCCAAGCTCAACATCAGTGGGGGCAGGTAAATAGATGCCACCCACAGTAGTACGAGTGACCTTGGACCTCTGTTGGTTCATCTGTAAAATGGAGAGAATATCTGTTTCTACCTTTTCAAGTTACCTTGGGGATCAATAACCTATCAGGGGATTGAGGGCGTATACATAAAGCAGTTAGCATATTACCTCTCACGTAGCAAGTGCTCACACCACAGGAGCTGTTCTCCATCATAATAGTACTAGAGTAACAGAGTACTAGAGTAATAATAGAGTACTAGAGTGATACGTAATAGAGTGCTAGAGTACTAGAGTGATACGTAATAGAGTGCTAGAGTATTAGAGTGATATGTAATAGAGTACTAGAGTATTAGAGTGATACATAATAGAGTGCTAGAGTATTAGAGTGATACGTAATAGAGTGCTAGAGTATTAGAGTGATATGTAATAGAGTACTAGAGTATTAGAGTGATACGTAATAGAGTACTAGAGTATTAGGGTCATATATCATAAAGTACTAGAGTATTAGAGCAATACGTAATAGAATACTAGAGTAACAATCACCCCAGATTTGAAGCCAGTGATGGTGTCACCAATTCTCCAAGTGCAAATACTCCCACCCCTACGCCATTCCCAAGGGGGTTGGGAATATAACTTGTGCCCCTCCCCTGGTCCTTTCCACATTCTGCTGCTCACGTGTCCTACCTCCACCAGCTCGGCCAGCAGACCCAGGGCCCTTTGGTTGCTGTGAAGCTTGTCATTGCCTCGTCTGACCAGGTGCTGAGCCAGCAGTGGAGGATTTGGAGTACAAGACCTCCCATGGTCCCTGCCTTGGCCTCACAGAGACCTCCTGATTCTCCAATGCTTTGTTACCTGTCCCCAGCACCTGGGCCACCTTGGCGGGGGGAAGCTGGCATCCTGGGTCCCCATGTCACCTGGACCATTTCCTCACTGCATGACTGAGAGCAGGTCAAGCGCCGTGCCCAGAGTTTCCCCCGATGGCTTAGGAGAGCCCTTCCCTGCCCAGTCCCCACTGGACCAGGTCAGGCCCGTTTCAGTCCCCCTCGATGCACAGCACGTCCCCCATGGCTCTAAGCACAGCTGTGACTCCGTGGTTATTGGACATGTTCAAGTTCTGTTTCTTGTGTCCCAAGAGAAGCCCCTTGAGGGCAGGGTCCCGGTCCATCTTATCACTGCTGGACCCCAGTGCCCAGTGCAGTGCGCGGCACACAGTAGGACCTCAACAAACATGTGGTCTGCAGGCCTGAACCTATTTGGCCCCCCTAGCCAGGCATCATTTGGGTGCCAGTAACACAAGCCCCCCCACACTGAAATAAGGAAAAAGGGGGCCGAGGGGGCGGGGGTTAGAGGGGTGGTGATTGGCAGAGCCCAGAAAGTGGAAGGACATGAGGAGGTAGGATCTGGACAGAAAGGCTTGGTGCCGGACAGCAAGCCTGCTGCCTGCCTTCTCTCAGGGCCCCCACTTCTCCTCTCTCTCTCTCCATGGCCTGCCCTTGACCCCACACAACCCCACACACCCAACGGGGGCCAGCCAGAGACTGTTTCAAATCAAATTCCCCCTTCCCAGGAGAGGGACTCTGGTTAGCTCCAGCTGCTGGTGGCCAGGTGTCCCCCAGGACCATTGCTGCCGGGGCCACAATTAGAGCAGAGCGGACAGATCTCAAAAGGGGGTGAGCTTAACAGACCCCACCCCGAAGGCGGCGTTCCCTCCCTCAGCTTCAGTTCCCTCCTTTGCGGAATGAGAATAATCATAACATCTCCTGGAGTCGTGAATGTCAAGCGCTCTAGCGGACAACAATAATTCTTACTGTCACAGGAGGCGCTCCATGTGGCATCATGCTCTGTGCCAAGGACTGTGCTGGGCCCTTCCCCTGCGTGGTCTGATTGCATCTCCAGAACAATCCCTTAGGTTTGGGACTTCAGCTGCTACCACTTGGCAGAGGAGAAAACTAGGGAGCAGAGAGGGCAAGCGACTTACCCAAGGCCACAGAGGGTTGGGGTTCCAAAGTGGGTCTCTCTGCCTCCACAGGCTGCATTTTCACACCCTGCTCCCTTTTCCTAAGGGTGTCCTGAGGTAGGAGCTGCCCCTAGGGGAAAGCAGACCAGAAAGCACTTTGCAAACCCTAAGGGTCATGTGTGTCACATCTTGCTGAGGACTCTCATCACACGGACAGGAAATAACTCCTGTGGGGTTTCCCCAGGGATATGGATGTCACACCCTTGGTGGTTCCCTCGTTTCTTTTGGGTCTGTGGCTCCCCTCCCAGGGGCTGCCTTGCCATGGACACCTGGGCAGAATGCACACTCAAAATGTACCCATTTCTCAGAGTAACACAATCATCTCACCGGGATCAGTGAATGGTGGCTCACTCCCAAACATCCCATCTGGATGCACCAGTCCTAGGGCCCCACCACCGAAAGGTGCCACCTGGGAGGCTTGGTTTCCACCCCGGAGAGCCCTGGAGAGGGATCGGCTCTTCTCTTTCTTGTTTGATTGATCCAAAGACAACCATTTTTCTCTGCTGACAGCCCATGCCCAGGAGGGCGGATTGCAGGGGAAGAAGGAACGGACAGAGCACGGGCACAGCTGAGGCACTGACCTCAAAAACTCAAACTGTGTGGCACACACCTCATTTCTTAGCTGTGAAGCTGAGAAACTGGAGCTCTGCTGAGCTCTAGCCTCATTCCCAGGGCCCTCCACCTCCCCTCCTGGCTGGAGAACAAGCCAACCCAGCTGAGTATCAGGGCTCATCCTTCCCCCAGGCCCGCTGGAGCCTCAGAAACCTCAGCCCCAGGGTGCTGGGATTTGCAAGAAAGCAAAGTGCAGGAGGTAACGGGACCAGATCCAACCTCAGCCAGCATGGCGCAAAATTCCCACCTGAGCCTGGTTGTTCGTACACAGTATGCACACACCTTTACATGCGGAAGTGGGTGTATATCTGCATGCCTCAGATGTGCGTGCGCCCATGCTTGGGTGTATGGAGTGCACATGCAAGTGAGTGCACAGACATGGGTGTGTCTGTGTGCATGCACACAAAACTGCCTTCAAAATCTACATGTGTCTGACAATAAACATGCTTGTCGGCCTAGGGTGTGCACAGATGTACATACCTGTGGGTGCCCGCGGGGGAGGCCTAGAACCTCACATCTGCTTGCCTTCCTCCAGCTAATCCCCACGCTGCCCAATTCCAAGATTTCTCTAAGATGAAACGGTTTAATGCAGTGATTTGCTATTAATTACTGTTTTGGGTTTTTGGGTTTTTTTTTTTTTTTCATTTTTTTGCTTTGAGAATTGCCACCT